>NC_058084.1:78403395-78739353 GCF_014858855.1 Bufo gargarizans
CCTGTATTTTCTGCTCCCACCCTGGTTGGGTCTTGGGTATGGTAAGTACTTCTCTGCATGATATATATGGTTATTGATGATTTTTATCTGTATTGCCGATTGCATGCCTGACGGGTTCCTTCCGTAGTAGGACGGTGATGATATGTTTTCTGTTTTACCGGTTGCATGCCTCAGAGATTCCTTCCATAGTGGGATGGTGTCGAGTCACCGTGTCTCGTGTTTTTGCCTTTAGGTTGATACCTCCGGAAGTTGCAGTTCCAGAAGTACCTCCAGGGTTCGCAGTTCCAGATGTTCCTTCGGTTTCGCTGTCTGGCGATTGGTTCTTTGTTGACAAGCCGTACCAGGACTGTTCGTGTTCCGGTTGATGCGGTCCAGTGTCTGCCAAGATGATTGGAGTTCCGCAGTTCCTAGTTGTTGGGTCTTCCTGTTCGCTATGATGAGTTACAAGAAAGAGGAGGACTGTGTGGTGGAGCTGGCTCTTATACCGGCTAGTCCGGGGGAGTGGCTGGTTGCCGGGGTTACAGGTGCACTTTTTTCTCTTCCTGTGTTTGCTGCTATATTTTAAGTAAAGAAAGAGAATAACAATACTCGCCTCCGTGTCTTACTAAAATCATGACTTTACGTCGTATAACTAGTAAAATCCCACAATTTTCCTACCAACATCTGTAGGCCAGATATGTTTCCATATGTCAACCATTGATTTAATCAGAATGTAAAAAGTAACTTGACTCCTGTAATGCAGTGTATTGTTGCCGGTCATGGATCTCGTAGCAGGCAATCTATTTGGCGTTTCTTAAAGAAGACCTGTCACCAAAAATGCAGGGCAATCTGCAGGCAGCACGTTATAGAGCAGAAGGAGCTGAGCAGATTGATATATAGTTTTGTTGGAAAAGGTTCAGTAAAACTTGTAATTTATGCATTTATATATCAGCTTTTTCCACCTCCTGTGGACAGCTATCGGTACAGAAGGGAGGTGTTATCAGTCACGGCTATCTCTGGATACGCACTTATACACACCATGCTATCAATCACTGATAACACCTCCTTTCTGTACCCATAGCTGTTCACAGGAAGCAGAAAAAGTAGATCGTAGACACATGCAAACACTAGAGACATGGATAAATGTAAACTGCATCACTGCTATATAAAAATTAGAAGCTCTTTGCACACATTTATCAAAATTGTGTACCAATGACAAGGTAGCTTCCAGCAGATGGTGCCAACACGATCAGACTTGCCTCTCCTGGGGTTTTGTCTTACAAAGTTTCAAGGCAATGTAGAATCCAGCTGTGTTACACTCTGATTAAAAGCTTTGGGTAGATGGGTGCTTGTGCATGGTCCGAAAAGGGGGCAGATATTCTCTCAAATTTACAATGCAAAAAAAAGTTATACCAGCACCTCCAAACAATATGAAAAAAAGGGATTCTGGTGGGGTTCAGAGGGTGATATAGCTGGATTCTACAATGCCTTGAAATTTTGTAGGCCAAAAGCCCAGGAGAGGCAAGTCTGATAGTGTAGGTCCCATCTGTTAGTAGCCACTTGTGGCTGGTAGATGGGCCTAACACAATTTTGATCAAAAATGTGCGCAAAAAGCTTTTAATTTCCATATAGTAAGTATAGCAGTAATGCAGTTTACTTTTCTTCATGTTTCTAGTATTTGCATGTGCCGCTACTTCAATATAGAGCGGCGGGGGTCTGACTCAGACACCTCCACCAATCAGCTGTTTATAGGAGTGACGGCGCTTGTGTGAGTGCTGTATCCTCTTCACTTTTTCACTGCATGTTTGCACCATCACTACAATCTCTATGGCATTCAGTTAAACAGTGAAGAGGACGCAGTGCTCACTCGTGCACCGCATCTCCTTCAAGCAGATAAGCTGGTGTGCCGAGAGCTGGACCCCCAAAGATCTGATATTGATGACTTATCCCGAGGATAGATCATCAATATCCTAGCACTGCAGATGACCAATATAGGGACCTCTGTTAAGCTCCCAGCTGCTATGTCAACTCATTGGCTGCCCGTGATAGTATCGCTGGGGAGCCATGGGTTAACAAAGACAACCCCTCCCTCTATTAAACTCCTTAGGCTACTTTCACACTTGCATTGTTAATTCCGGTATTGAGATCCAGCAGAGGACCTCAATACTGGAATTAAATGGATCCGTTTTGATTTTGCACATCAGGATGTATCCGTTCCATTAGGATGCTGTTGTGTGAAATCAAAACGGAAAAAAAACTGATCTGTCACTGAATACATTGAAAGTCAATGGGTGACAAATCAGTTTTTTTTAGGCTCCTAAAAAAACGGATCAGTCACCATTGACTTGCATTGTTTTCAGTGACTGATCCGTTTCTTTCAGTTTTTATGACTGGACACAAAATTGCAACGTGCAGCGGTTTTGTGTCCGTCACAAAACAGAATGCTGACGGAACGGAAGACATCCTGTTGCATCCTGAATGGATCTCTTTCCAATCAGAATGCATGAGGACCAAACGGGAAAAAAAATTCTGGTATTGAGATCCGGCAAGTGTGAAAGTAGCCTTAGATACCGCATTTGCTATTGACTGTGGCTTTTACTGGTCTGTACAGTTGGGTCGGAGTTAGCTTTGATTCCAGCCATTGTAGGGTGGTGTCAGCTTGTATCATGCAGCTGAAACCTGCTGCGTATCTAACGACTTGATCTGTGTCTCCATATTTCTCTCTGCATTTGTACCCTATAAGATATGTCCTCTGTGATGTATGTGGCTGTTATTCCCATTTACATAGAGTTCAGCAGCTGCAGAGCAGGACGCCCGGCTCGGAGCACTCCAGCACCACAAGGGTCTGTCTGTTGGAGTTTCCTTGTTATGGAAATAGACCGCATGCTATCCAGGGAAATGGATGGAAATGACCGTTTAGCAAGTACCTAACAGACAAAGCAGATGTTAAACACCTTTCAAGCCACTGGTAGTCTTTATAGCACACCACTCCCATCTCAGTCACGGTATAGCATTGTCTAGATGTTTTGATTGTTCGGCTGACAAATGTTTATTTCAACTACTCTATCGTTGGTAGATGACAAGTTTATGGATGGACACACATGCATGAAATCCCATATAAACAGCTCCGCACACTCTTGGAGGTCTCTGTGCATATTTTTTGTAGCGATCTGCACCCCTCCCCTTTACCTACAGAATAGTCAAAAACGTAAAAGGGGTGTTTCACTACTCACGGGATAGGGCATAACTGCTAGATTCCTGAACGATCACCTCGATGGCGGTCCTGTGTCTTCCATTCCTTCCAGCTACAAGACCGTGAGCAGGAGGAGTTGAATTGATTGGCAGTCGAGCATGCCCACTGCCGCTTCATTCAAATTCTATGGGACTGCCGGAGATTGCGAGGCACAGTATTTGGCTAGTAGAGATGGCCTCGTGGTTCGCCCGGCGGTCGCTTTGCGGTGAACTTTGCGTGTTCGCGATCCGGCGAACATGTGGAGAAATTCACGCCCGCCATATTCTTTTACATTGTGAAGAACTTTGACCCATGAAACATCCATCAGGTGGTACAGGACAGACAATTGAGACGTTTCAGCACATGGACATACCCCCTACCTCATAAATAAACCTGATCTGGCCGCCATTGTACATTCAGTGTTTTGCCAGTGTAGGGAGAGGTTGCTGTGTGGAGCAGGGACAGGCTGTTAGGGACACCAAACGCTAGCTAATAGGGCCACAAAAGTCATTTTAAGGACTGGTATAGGTGTGCTATCGATAGGTGTGATACACAGAGGGGTGCGATATACTTATAATATACTTTTATAATGAGTCAAAAACACATAGATCTATATAGTGATCACCTGAGTCAGGGGCCTAGGGGCTTACTAGGGCCATTTTTATATAGGGTAAGGTTCCGGACGGGGTCACTCTTATCAGGGCGGGTGGACTGTGGTTAGTCTATCAGGGCCAGAATAGCACCCCCTGTAGGGCAATATCAGGGACAGTTCTTTGCCCACCTTGTCCTTCCATACCACATCATCATCTAGCCCAGGGATAGATGGTGTTTGCTTTCCCTCCGGGATTCATGGATGTGCACTGGAACCCCCCGGATTGTGGTAGGACATATGGTTTCTGATTTGGTGCCACCGAGCACTTGTTATTGCCTACCACATCTATGCTTTTTGCTTAACCCCTTAAGGACCGAGGACGTACCGGTACGCCCTATTTCCCGAGTCCTTAAGGACCGAGGACGTACCGGTACGTCCTGACTTAAAATCGGGATTCCGGCGCCACGGGGGTTAATCGGAACGGGACGCCGGCTGAAATCATTCAGCCGGCATCCCGTAACAACGCAGGGGGGGGGGTCATTTGATCGGTTTGCTGCGCTTTTTGCAGTTTCTGATCACCGCGGTCCCTGACCGCGGGGATCAGAAACTTCAGAGTGCCTAAAATCAATATTGCGCACCCCCCCCCTGCACCCCTGCACGATTTAATGGCGGCGGGTGGTGCAGGGGGGGTGTCGCAGGCAGTGGGGGCGTTGCGGGAGGCGGGCGGTGCGGCAGGCGGGATCGCGATCCCCCGCCCGCCTCCCATTGCATAATCGTTGGTGTACAGTGGGTATACCAGGGTGCCAGCACATTGCTGGCACCCTGGTATAAACGGCTGACATCGTTGATGCGATGTCAGCCGTTCAACCCTTTCCATACAGCGGTCCGTACGGACTGCTGTATGGAAAAGGTTAACAGCGCAAGGAGCTCCCTCCCTCTCCGATCGGGGGGCTGCTGTGCCTTTGCAGCCCCCCGATGGGAGAGGGAGAGAGCCCCCCGAAGCCCCGTCCTCACCCTTCCCCGTCTGCGAAGTTGTGGCAGACGGGGAAGGTTCCCATGGCAACAGGACGCCTGCTCAGGCGTCCTGCTGTCCATGGTGCTGAACAGATCTATGCTGAAATCATAGATCTGTTCAGTGTAAGTAAAATACAGTACAGAACCCTATATAGGTTCTGTACTGTATTTTACAGACATCAGACCCACTGGATCTTCAAGAACCAAGTGGGTCTGGGTCCAATTTTTTTTTTAAAAAGTGAAAAAAGTTAAGATAAAATAAAAAAACATTTATCACTGAATAAAAAAATAAATAAAAATACACTACACATATTAGGTATCGCCGCGTCCGTAACGACCTGATCTATAAAACGGTCATGTTACTTTCCCCGCACGGTGAACGCCATAAAAATAAAAAAATAAAAAGTATGAGAAAATTGAAATTTTGCCCACCTTACTTCCCAAAAAAGGTAATAAAAGTGATCAAAAAAGTCGCATGTACGCCAAAATAGTACCAATAAAACCGTCATCTCATCCCGCAAAAAATGAGACCCTACTCAAGATAGTCGCCCAAAAACTGTAAAAACTATGGCTCTTAGACTATGAAGACACTAAAAAATTTTTGGTTTTAAAAATGAAGTTATTGTATAAAACTTACATAAATAAAAAAAATTGTATACATATTAGGTATCGCCGCGTCCGTGACAACCTGCTCTATAAAATTACCACATGATCTAACCTGTCAGATGAATGTTGTAAATAACAAAAAAAAAAAGTGCCAAAAAAGCTATTTCTTGTTACCTTGCCGCACAAAAAGTGTAATATAGAGCAACCAAAAATCATATGTACCCTAAACTAGTACCAACAATACTGCCACCCTATTCCGTACTTTCTAAAATGGGGTCACTTTTTTTGAGTTTCTACTCTAGGGGTGCATCAGGGGGGCTTCAAATGGGACATGGTGTCAAAAAAACTGTCCAGCAAAATCTGCCTTCCAAAAACCGTATGGCATTCCTTTCCTTCTGCGCCCTGCCGTGTGCCCGTACAGCAGTTTACGACCACATATGGGGTGTTTCTGTAAACTACAGAATCAGGGCCATAAATAATGAGTTTTGTTTGGCTGTTAACCCTTGCTTTGTAACTGGAAAAAAAATATTAAAATGGAAAATCTGCCAAAAAAGTGAAATTTTGAAATTGTATCTCTATTTTCCATTAAATCTTGTGCAACACCTAAAGGGTTGTCAAAGTTTGTAAAATCAGTTTTGAATACCTTGAGGGGTGTAGTTTCTTAGATGGGGTCACTTTTTTGGAGTTTCTACTCTAGGGGTGCATCAGGGGGGCTTCAAATGGGACATGGTGTCAAAAAAACTGTCCAGCAAAATCTGGCTTCCAAAAACCATACGGCGCACCTTTCACTCTACGCCCCGCTGTGTGGCCGTACAGTAGTTTACGGCCACATTTGGGGTGTTTCTGTAAACAGCAGAGTCAGGGCAATAAAGATACAGTCTTGTTTGGCTGTTAACCCTTGCTTTGTTAGTGGAAAAAATGGGTTAGAATGGAAAATTAGGCAAAAAAATGAAATTCTCAAATTTCATCCCAATTTGCCAATAACTCTTGTGCAACACCTAAAGGGTTAACGAAGTTTGTAAAATCAGTTTTGAATACCTTGAGGGGTGTAGTTTCTTAGATGGGGTCACTTTATGGAGTTTCTACTCTAAGGGTGCATCAGGGGGCTTCAAATGGGACATGGTGTCAAAAAAACTGTCCAGCAAAATCTGGCTTCCAAAAACCATACGGCGCACCTTTCACTCTACGCCCCGCTGTGTGGCCGTACAGTAGTTTACGGCCACATTTGGGGTGTTTCTGTAAACAGCAGAGTCAGGGCAATAAAGATACAGTCTTGTTTGGCTGTTAACCCTTGCTTTGTTAGTGGAAAAAAATGGGTTAAAATGGAAAATTAGGCAAAAAAAATAAATTCTCAAATTTCATCCCAATTTGCCAATAACTCTTGTGCAACACCTAAAGGGTTAACGAAGTTTGTAAAATCAGTTTTGAATACCTTGAGGGGTGTAGTTTCTTAGATGGGGTCACTTTATGGAGTTTCTACTCTAGGGGTGCATCAGGGGGGCTTCAAATGGGACATGGTGTCAAAAAAACTGTCCAGCAAAATCTGGCTTCCAAAAACCATACGGCGCACCTTTCACTCTACGCCCCGCTGTCTGGCCGTACAGTAGTTTACGGACACATATTGGGTGTTTCTGTAAACAGCAGAGTCAGGGCAATAAAGATACAGTCTTGTTTGGCTGTTAACCCTTGCTTTGTTATTGGAAAAAATGGGTTAAAATGGAAAATTAGGCAAAAAAATGAAATTCTCAAATTTCATCCCCATTTGCCAATAACTCTTGTGCAACACCTAAAGGGTTAACGGAGTTTGTAAAATCAGTTTTGAATACCTTGAGGGGTGTAGTTTATAGAATGGGGTCATTTTTGGGCGGTTTCTATTATGTAAGCCTCGCAAAGTGACTTCAGACCTGTAGTGGTCCCTAAAAATTGGGTTTTTGTAAATTTCTGAAAAATTTCAAGATTTGCTTCTAAACTTCTAAGCCTTGTAACATCCCCAAAAAATAAAATATCATTCCCAAAATAATTCAAACATGAAGTAGACATATGGGGAATGTTAAGTCATCACAATTTTTGTGGGTATTACTATGTATTACAGAAGTAGAGAAACTGAAACTTTGAAATTTGCTAATTTTTCCAAATTTTTGGTAAATTAGGTATTTTATTATGCAAAAAAATTAATTTTTTTGACTTTATTTTACCAGTGTCATGAAGTACAATATGTGACAAAAAAACAATCTCAGAATGGCCTGGATAAGTCAAAGTTATCAGCACTTAAAGTGACACTGGTCAGATTTGCAAAAAATGGCCTGGTCCTTAAGGTGAAAATGAGCCCAGTCCTTAAGGGGTTAACTTTAATAATTCAATTTTTTTTCATTTTGAGGGATGTCTTTTCCATTCACACGTCCACAAAATGGGTCCGCACCTGTTCATTTTCAATGGGGCCGGAATGTGCTGTCTGCATCCGCATTTGGGATCCACACTTCCATATCCGTGGTTCCGTTTCCGCGAAAAAATAGAACATGTCCTATTCTTGTCCGCAATTGCAGACAAGATTAGGCATTTTCTATTATAGTGCCGGTGATGTGCGGTCCGCAAATTGCGGAATGCACATTTCCGGTGTACATGTTTTGCGGATCCACAAAACCCTTACGAACGTGTGAATGGACCCTCATAGTAACATTATTAAAGGTTACGTTTTATCTTTATGTATATTCTAATGGATTGCCTTCCTTGTACAATGTTATAATATACTTTCTATGTTAGAGAGTATATTATAGTGCATTTGTATTGTGCGGCAGTTGTGTGCGGTTCTGCTGCGATACTGCAGCTATATAGAGGGACAAGCGTTATTGGAACAAATAATTTCTACTGGTGTGATATACCAGTCTCCCCCCCCCCCCCCCAAAAAAAAAAACTGATTGAAGCGGGGTGTTATATACCAATATACTTTCTTTATAGTGCATTTGGGTACTGTATAGTGCATTTGCGCATGCACGTACGCGAAAATTATATTGCTGATATTTTGCATTGAAAAAAATTATGAATGGAGATTGCAAATTCGAATAATACATCTAGAATGTCACTGTCCATGTTGTGGGACTATTTGTGCACTTCTAGTAATTATTTCTTGGCTGCAAATATGAGCTGAAGGTTTTTCAGGTTCGCCTGCCATTTAAATGAATGGGACCTGCTGCGAACTTGCGGTTCGCGAACATTTGATCGCGTTTGTGAACCGTCCCGGCAGATGTTCGTCCTTTACTATAAATATATACAGTTGATATAAAAGTCTACAAACCCCTGTTAAAATTAAAGGTTTCTGTGATGATCAGCATGGCACAGGTGGCAAGATTTGCCCACTCTTCCTTGCAAAAACACTCCAAATCTGTCAGATTGCGAGGGCGTCTCCTGTGCACAGCCCTCTTCAGATCACCCCACAGATGTTCAATCGGATTCAGGTCTGGGCTCTGGCTGGGCCATTCCAAAACTTTAATCTTCTTCTGGTGAAGCCATTCCTTTGTTGATTTGGATGTATGCTTTGGGTCGTTGTCATGCTGAAAGATGAAGTTCCTCTTCATGTTCAGCTTTCTAGCAGAAGCCTGAAGGTTTTGTGCCAATATTGACTGGTATTTGGAACTGTTCATAATTTCCTCTAGCTTTACTAAGGCCCCAGTTCCAGCTGAAGAAAAACAGCCCCTTGGCATGATGCTGCCACCCCCATGCTTCACTGTGGGTATGGTGTTCCTTTGGTGATGTGCAGTGTTGTTTTTGCACCAAACATATCTTTTGGAATTATGGCCAAAAAGTTCTACCTTGGTTTCATCAGACCATAACACCTTTTCCCACATGCTTTTGGGAGACTTCAGATGTGTTTTTGCAAAATGTAGCCTGGCTTCGATGTTTTTCTTCGTAAGAAAAGGCTTTCGTCTTGCCACTCCACCCCATAGCCCAGACATATGAAGAATACGGGAGATTGTTGTCACATGTACCACACAGCCAGTACTTGCCAGATATTCCTGCAGCTCCTTTAATGTTGCTGTAGGCCTCTTGGTATCCTCCCAGACCAGTTTTCTTCTCGTCTTTTAATCAATTTTGGAGGGACGTCCAGTTCCTGGTAATGTCACTGTTATGCTATATTTTCTCGACTTTATGATGACTGTCTTCACTGTGTTCCATGGTATATCTAATGCCTTGGAAATTCTTTTGTATCCTTCTCCTGACTGATACCTTCTAACAATGAGATCCCTCAGATGCTTTGAAAATTTCAGATATTTGGGGTTAATCAGAGGCACTTTAAATGATGGCAGGTGTATGCTGACTCCTATTTAACATACTTTTTAATGTGATTGCTTAATTCTTAACACAGCTACATCCCCAGTTATAAGAGGGTGTGCACACTTATGCAACCACATTATTATTTTTTGTTGTTTGTTTTCTTCCCTCCACCTAAAAGATTTCAGTTTGTTTTTCAATTGAGTGGTACAGTTTATAGGTCACATTAGTGTCCTGAAGCACACTGCTTAATGTTGTGATTGTGTTTCATGTAAACTGTACTTGTAAATTTGTTCTCATAAAGTTGGATAGGGAGGGGTGCAGCATACGGGTAGGCTACCCGACACTGCTAGATTAGAATGTGTATTTCCCTTTAAGCCAGTCAGGCCGGTTACCGGCAATCCTTGTCACAGCCAGCAGAGGGAGCCCCCAGTTCAGTATAAATAGGCTAGGGCCTAGCTCAGGAACGCAGAAGTTTCTAGACTCAGTGCTGAGAGGGTAGAGTAAGCCCTGTAACCGGATTCCAGATCCGAGGAGAAGGTTCCCCTCCTGAGTCCGTATTCGTAGAAGCAAGAAGGGCATAGTTAAACAGCCTGAAGACCCAGAATAAAACAGAAGGCGAGTCTAATCAGCAAGAGGTACTCAAGGTAACAGAGGAGGTACTTGATAAAGACAGATTCAAGGATACGCCAGAGCTAGGGCATCAGACCTTGGAGAATAAGTCACATGTTTCAGGATCAGTCAGGAATAGAGTGCAAGCCTCCTGTACTACAAGTCCTGTGTTTAACCCTCTGAAAATCACCTTGCTATTTCCGGCCTGTCTGTAACTTATGCAAACCCACTGTCTTCATATGCAAATCAACTGTCTTCAATGGAACTGCGTTTCCACCTATGTCCATGCATGATTATTACTGAAAACCAGTAAAGTTCCAGTTTTGGTTGGCTATCACGTGGTTACTCCATTATTCCACATAACATTACACGGCGTGTCACCGTTCAATTGACACTGGCGTCACGAACATTTATGAACTGCCTGTTCCAGCCGCTGCCCAGATTGAAGACGACAGTGAATCCCAGGTTAGTGGGTTACCCTGCACTACAAAGCCCAGCATACCTAAAGCTACACTACTGACCCCCTGGGACACTGCATCGCTCTTTTTGGCGTCACGAACAGGATCCGCATACTTCTGAAGTGCAGAGAAGTGTGAACTGTGTGCTTTAACTATTCCACCACCGTATTGCGAGGACTGTACCCTTTATTTCCAAGTCGGTGGATTACAATTGTGCCTGGGAGAAATCGGAGGCGCTGTGCTGTGTTGCGCTACCCCCAGGAAAAGAAAATCGTGGTTGTGGATTATAATTCATTAACTCCTCAACAACCCTGCTTGCTGTCAGGGAATGGTGATCAAGATGGCCACCGGCCGCCTGGAGTAAAGTTTCCCGTGCTGCTAAGGACCTTCGTGGGCGGATCCCTTCAAAGACATCGAAAATCCCGCCCCTCTTCATCATCGCACCGCCGCGGCCCTGTTTCCTCTACGTCACCGCGGTCGCAGGAAGTCCGGAGTCTCTCGAGATTTGGCCTGCTTCACACCCGGCGATACCGGTAAGAACTTGTATCCGGAGGGAAGGGGATTGTTCCGGCCCTTTTAGTCGCCAGCGGCCGCATCTTATTAAACTAACATGTCAGATCCGGGAGTTGCCGAGCGGCCGGACCCGGGAGAGCTTGCGGCTCCTAATCATCCTATAGCCCCCAGCGTGATGCCCTTTACCATGCCTTACTATTTTGGGGCCCCATGGTTTCCCCGCTATAACGGAGAGGCCCATACCCTAAGAGACTTTAAAGAAAAGTTGCTGGCCTCATTCAAACTGTACCCCATAAATGCCGATCAGCAAATGGAAATCTTGCTAGCGCAACTGGAGGGGGCTGCCCGCAGAGAGGTATTATCCTGGCCTGCTGCGGAACGGAGTACTCTAGAGCAGATATTCACCCGCCTCAGAGCCACTTTTGAAACGAGGACTGCCTCAGAGATAAAGATGCACTTCTTTGGCAAGAAAGAGAGGTCCGGTGAGTCCCTCCGTGACTATGCCCTATCACTTCAGGAGGCTTTGGGGGCTGTAATCCAGATAGATCCCAAGGAAGCTGATAACCAGGATCAGACCCTGAGGGAACAATTTATTACCGGAGTGTCTAGTGAGCAAATAAGGACCCAATTAAAGATGCTGTCCGCCCAACACCCTAACAGTACCTTTCTGGACTTTAAAGAACTGGCTATAAAAATTCTGGGGTCAGCAGTATCTACAGAGTTGAGCACACCACCTGAGTTATCAGCCTGCAGGTCAAAACCGTTTATCATTAACCGAGCTGATGGCCGGTCAAGCTGTTCAAGCTACAGCTACCAATACTATCGCCATGCTGACAGAACAAGTAAATCACCTCACTAAAAGTCTAGAGAGAGTGTGCAGAAAAATAGAGGAATGGGAAAAACCCATAATGTCAGAAGAAGAGTTCCTGTCACCTCCTAAGCCGTTCCCACCTCCATACCAAGAGACTCACCCCAGGGATCCTGGGAGGCGCAATAGGGATCGCAAGCGGCCCGTGTGTACATACTGCAAAAAGGTGGGACACACAGAATCCACGTGCTGGCAGTTAAACGGGCAACCCCTGAGGCTGAGGACCACCCCTCAGGAGGTAGAACACTAGGTCCAAAAGATCCAAATTGGATGCCATGGTATGTAGGATCCCATCCTAAAATCAATGTAGAGATTAACGGGGTCCCCTTTGAAGCCCTATTAGATACTGGGTCTCAGGTCACTACTATTCAGCTGCCCGCCTTTGAAAGATTCTGGGACACCAACCAATTGACCCAGCCGCCTGAATCCTGGGTAGAGATTATCGCCAGCAATGGCAAACCGGTAAAGATTCATGGATACTGGGAACCCACCCTGCAGGTGGGAGAAGTAACCTTGCCTCAACAGGGGGTGATAGTAGTACAGGCCGGCGACAGAGGAGGACATCCTGTCATTCTAGGCACCAATGTCTTCAAAAACTGTTATGCAGAAATACTTGCCGTATTACACCAGACTCTGCCCACTGCTTCCTCTGCATCCAAGAGGGTGATTCAAAAGACTATCACTGTGTTAAGTGCCCAGCAGAGGTTTGCTAACGGGAAAGGAGAAATTTGTACTGCCAAGATTCGTGATAATAAGTCTGTGACTTTGCCTCCTAATTCCCAAACTCTGTTATGGTGTCGTGCTGTCCTGGGAGTCCAAGGCCGAGATTATCCGGCCCTTGGTGGATCCAATCCAGATGGAGAATTACCCTTATGTGAGAGCTGCCAAGTGCCTGGTGAATGTCTCCCAAGGTAAAGTACCTGTCCGTCTGATTAACCTGAGTGATCATCCTGTTGCGCTTACTAAGCATTACCCTGTTGCCCAGCTTTCTCAGGTGTTCTTCCAAGACATCATCCGTCTTCCAGTGACAGAAAAGCCGCCAGCTGCAGTCAGCGGATGTCCGCCGGTGCCCCAGTCACAAGTACCCTGGTGGGAAGAGCTACATGTCGGGGACGAGACTACCCCCCAACGTCAACAAGAAGGGATACTCCAGCTTGTCAAAGAGCACCACCAGGCCTTCAGTAAACATGCTACTGATTATGGAGAGGTTAGTGCCATACAACACAACATACCTACTGGCTCTCATCCTCCTATCAAGGAGAGATACAGACCCTTACCGCCTACTTCATATCAGACTGTAAAATAAATGATCCAAGAGATGAAAGACTCTAATGTAATCCGGGACAGTCGTAGCCCGTGGGCAGCACCCCTGGTCCTTGTAAAGAAGAAGGATGGTGGTATCCGTTTCTGCGTGGACTATAGAAAAATTAATCAAATAACCCACAAAGACGCGTACCCACTGCCCCGCATTGAGGAGTCACTAACTGCTCTGGGCTCCGCTGCCTATTTCTCCACATTGGACTTGACCAGTGGCTACTGGCAAGTACCCATGGCCCCGGCAGATAGGGAAAAGACTGCTTTCACCACTCCCATGGGCCTGTTCGAATTCAATTGTATGCCGTTCGGGTTATGTAATGCCCCAGGAACTTTCCAGAGACTAATGGAGCGGTGTTTGGGTCACAAAAACTTCGAAACAGTGCTGCTGTATCTAGATGACGTCATTGTGTACTCAAAAACATATGAAGACCATCTGAAACACTTAGCAGAGGTCTTTGAAATCCTTATCAAATATGGCCTGAAGGTAAAGCCATCCAAGTGCCACTTGCTCAAACCTGCGGTAAAATACCTGGGGCCTGTGGTAAGCGGAGAGGGCGTACAACCTGACCCTGATAAATTAGCGGCTGTCCGTAACTGGCCGGTCCCCACTACCGTCAAAGAGGTGAGGGGTTTCCTTGGTTTTGCCGGCTACTATAGACGTTTTATCCCCCATTTCGCTCAAATAGCCGATCCTATCCAGGAACTCTTGAGGGGGCAGCCCAAGAAAAGTCCTAGAACTCCAGTGCCCATTGAGTGGAATGAAGAAAGAGAGATAGCGTTCCAGTTGTTAAAAAAGAAACTGACCGAGCCTCCCGTGTTAGGGTATCTAGACTACAGCAAGCCCTTCCATCTGTATACTGATGCTAGCAAGCGAGGCCTGGGGGCTGTGTTAGCCCAGATCCAAGAGGGAAAAGAAAGAGTGATAGCTTATGCAAGCCGCTCCCTGAAAGGAGCTGAGAAAAATGACCAGAATTATAGTTCCTTCAAACTAGAGTTCCTGGCATTAGTGTGGGCAGTGACGGAGAAATTCAAAGATTATCTAGCCGCTACCCCATTCATTGCATTCACTGATAATAACCCCCTAAATACAGCTAAATTGGGGGCTCTGGAGCAAAGATGGGCCTCTCGCCTCGCCAACTTTGATTTCTCTGTAAAATATTGTGCTGGACGTAATAATGACAATGCTGATGCTTTATCCAGGCTTCCCAGAGAGACAGCTCCTGATGATGTGCGAGATGCTTGGGAAGATGTAGAAATGCCGGCCTTCTACCATAAATTTGCTCAACAGGATCAGGTTCGGGCTACCAGTGACAGAGCTGCAGTTCCTTCACCCTCCAGTAGGCCTGAACTCAAAGAAGAAAGGTGGGTGAAACTACAGTCTGAAAGTAGAGTGCTGGGTGAATTGTTGGACTTCATTACCAGTGGCAGAGCCCCTGAGAGGATTCGGCGTAAGAGTACAGATCCTGAGCTCATCAAACTGTGGAGACAGCGCCATCAGCTCTTCATACAAAAGGACCTGTTGCTACGAAGAAGCCTAGACCCAGTGTCCAACGAAAGAGTGCATCAGATTCTCATACCCCGACGAGATGCAGGTATGGTGTTGGAGATGTACCACAATCAATCCGGTCACTTTGGGGTCCAAAAGACTGAGGCAAATATCCGCCAGCGGTTTTACTGGGTGGGCATGAGAGAAGACATGGAGAAGTGGTGTCGGGAGTGTGTAGCCTGTGCCTTGAAACGAGGTGAACACCATGATCAGAGGGCACCACTGAGACCCATTGTAAGTACTCGTCCTCTTGAACTTGTCGCCATCGACCATGTGAAACTGGAGCCTAGTCGCTCAGGGTATGTGTACGCTATGACTATTATTGACCATTTCACTAAGTTTGTTGTAGCGGTGCCTGTGAGAGACCAGACGGCCAAGACTACCGCCGAACTGTTCTGGAAACACTTCCTCCTGCCCTACGGTTGTCCAGAAAAGATCCTCACCGATCAAGGTCCTGCTTTCTGAGTCCCATCTGTTCCATGAACTGTGCCGCCTGCACAACTGTAAGAAGATCCGGACGACGGCCTACCATCCGCAAGGTAATGGATTATGTGAAAAAATGAATCAGACCTTGATAGAGATGCTGAGGACCGTGCCTCCTGAAACCAGGGGAGATTGGCCTAATCTGTTGCCACAGCTCATGTTCACGTACAATCATACCATACACTGTTCCACCGGGTATACCCCCTTTTATTTGATGTTTGGGCGCCAAGGGTTATTGCCTGCTGATCACTCCTTGGATGTACTCGTACCCGATTGCATCAACCCATTACCTTATACCGACTGGGTTGCTGAACACCAAAGGCGATTGAATACGGCCCAAGCTATTGTTCAGGAACGTATGGACTATGCTAGAGACCGGCAGCAGAGAGACTATGACCAAGCAGCCCATGCAGAACCCTTGACAATAGGGGCTGTGGTATGGTTAAAAAATAACCGCCGTACCAGTAAACTGGACAGTAAATGGGAGCAAAGTCCCTATGTTGTCACTGCAATCCCAGATGTTGGAACTCACACTTATGAGATCACCCGGGAAGGCAGGGGATCCCAAATTGTACACCGAAACCGGTTAAAGCTCTGCCTGACACCAGAACCCAGTGCCGAGAGTTCTATATCTGAACCCCCTGTGTCAGAGTCATCAATACAGCCCGAGGATCCTATGCAGGCTGTCCGTAATCTAAGGTATGACGCTGATCCCATGCATTGGCTTCTGACACCATGGTTGAACTTGTTGGTGCCCGCTCCGGCACCTACGGTACCTTTACTTCCAGAAGAGCCGGTTCAAGATGCCCCGGATCCAGTTCCCCCTCTAGTGGATCCTGTTGTTCCTGTTGTTCCTGACCAAGGTCTCACGGATGGAGATCCTCCTGTTGCTACTCTCTCTTCTACCTCGGTACTAAGGGAAGAGGAAACCCCTGTGTTGAGAAGGTCCACCCGGATGACCAGGGGACGTCCGCCAGTCCATTTAGGAGACTTTGACTATGCTGGTGGTGTCTCCTCCCAAACAGTTGTTACTAGAAATAGCCTGCTTGACGTGTGTGCGCAAGAATGGACTCCTCCACGTGAGCCCTTGCCTGTTCTACACCCGCAGGAAAATCCTGTGTAGTTCTTTATTATACTTCAGTCAAGGAAAAAAATAGACTAACCTGGTTTACCTTAAGTCCGCTGTGCCAGGTCAGCGGCCGTGCCTAAGAAGAAAGAAGACGCCCCTTTTTCTTGCGTCATTTGTTCATCAAGTCGCAAATGTTATATTTTTGTGTGAAATAGTTGTTTATCATATTTATAATGTAATGTTTAAATTATGCATCAGCTTATGTTGGTTCAGGTATGTGTGTGAGTCCGAGGCCTTACTCACGTTAAAGTCTGGGGGTGTGCAGCATACGGGTAGGCTACCCGACACTGCTAGATTAGAATGTGTATTTCCCTTTAAGCCAGTCAGGCCGGTTACCGGCAATCCTTGTCACAGCCAGCAGAGGGAGCCCCCAGTTCAGTATAAATAGGCTAGGGCCTAGCTCAGGAAGGCAGAAGTTTCTAGACTCAGTGCTGAGAGGGTAGAGTAAGCCCTGTAACCGGATTCCAGATCCGAGGAGAAGGTTCCCCTCCTGAGTCCGTATTCATAGAAGCAAGAAGGGCATAGTTAAACAGCCTGAAGACCCAGAATAAAACAGAAGGCGAGTCTAATCAGCAAGAGGTACTCAAGGTAACAGAGGAGGTACTTGATAAAGACAGATTCAAGGATACGCCAGAGCTAGGGCATCAGACCTTGGAGAATAAGTCACATGTTTCAGGATCAGTCAGGAATAGAGTGCAAGCCTCCTGTACTACAAGTCCTGTGTTTAACCCTCTGAAAATCACCTTGCTATTTCCGGCCTGTCTGTAACTTATGCAAACCCACTGTCTTCATATGCAAATCAACTGTCTTCAATGGAACTGCGTTTCCACCTATGTCCATGCATGATTATTACTGAAAACCAGTAAAGTTCCAGTTTTGGTTGGCTATCACGTGGTTACTCCATTATTCCACATAACATTACACGGCGTGTCACCGTTCAATTGACACTGGCGTCACGAACATTTATGAACTGCCTGTTCCAGCCGCTGCCCAGATTGAAGACGACAGTGAATCCCAGGTTAGTGGGTTACCCTGCACTACAAAGCCCAGCATACCTAAAGCTACACTACTGACCCCCTGGGACACTGCAGGGGGAGGTTCTAACAAGCCTCCCAGGGCTGACTCCGCCCATCACTCAGGGGGAGGTTCTAACAAGCCTCCCAGGGCTGACTCCACCCATCACTCAGGGGGAGGTTCTAACAAGCCTCCCAGGGCTGACTCCGCCCCACACTCAGTGCACAGTGCAGGAAGAAGAAGGTCAGTGTGTCATGTCTGAGGACAAGCTGGACCTCAGCAGCCATTTTGCAGAGATATAAAAGCTCCATACTTAGTTCCATGTACCAGACCATAGAAGGGAAAAGATTACAGTATCTCCAGGCAGCCCAGAGAGGGGATGAGGATATTGACAAAGGAAGGTAACTGTCATTTATCAGACTCCCAGACTCATTTGCTTCAGGTGGGGAGATTTAAAGCTACAAGCTACCCACCTTAATTAAAGCAAAACTGCCATTTGTCTGAGTATAGTATCCCTAGAAGAGGATACAGAAGTACAACAGAGATAGTTCATCCCTGATCCTTGAGAAATAAGAGAGAGAAAGACTGATTGTCATAGAGGACGATTCCTTATGCAACTTCCGGGAACTAATGTGAATCACTGTGAAAGCTGCCTTCATGTAAATGACTGTTACATACCTTGATGATCTGTAGATCAGCTTCAGTAAAGTACTGGGAATTTGTTAAAAGCTCTAGTCTCCCGTATTCTATACCATCATTTCAACTACTACCATCAACATTTGCACCTTACGGTGCTGGCATCACGGTGCTTAACATTTGGCTGGCATTCCCTGCAACCGAGTGTGCCCCGGAGGATTTCGTGCTGTCTTCCCATCTACTGTACGGTAGCCCAGGGAGGCATCTGCTAACCGTTAGTACATGAACTATTGCACCCGTTGGCCCACTGTGAGCCTCACGTGTTTCCCCCCTGTGGTTTGGTATGCTTCACGTGTCCACACACACTCGTACAGATACATTTATTAATAACTGACTGACTATGGGACCTCATTCTGATTTGCACCTCTTGACCCACATTGTGAGTTTAGACCAGACTAGATTGTTTGGTGGCTTCCATGAATCTTTAAATTTACTATTGCTGTGTCCTGCAAAAACTGCACAATTTAGATGCTATCTCAAAGTCTGTGCGCTCTCATCTAGTGCTTTAATAAAGTATGTCAGCAGTTTTTATTTTCCATTATGCCTCAAGATGCAGAGGAATTATTTTCTGTCCAGAACACCTGACTGCATCATTTAAGGTGACAAGAAGGTTATCTCGTTTTGACTTTCCTGAAGTTTCATTGTGCATTATTTAGAACTTTTTTGCCTCCTTATGATTGTGTGTACATAGATTTCATTTATTATAAATCACTCTGTACGGCAACAAGTAGCATCTAAAGAAATGCTTTCTTCCCTCCAAATATCCACATCCAAGAATATATTAGGAACTGCAGATTGATTTACCCAGAAGACCTAGTGATGGGGTAACGGGGCAGATGTGGAGATATGTATTCAGTGAATGAAGAATTGCTTATAGAGGGCATTATGACCGCCCCTACCAGAACTACATTAAAATTAATAGTAATGGTCACCACAATGCAGCAGACCCTTTGTTATTTCCATTGAGTTTCGACAGCACCCCATTAAACATTTGAAGACCTTTGGTGCCCATAGATGCCTATACGTGGGCCTTTGTACATAAACTTTTATCACAAGATGGATACAATATCATCTTTTTGTAGTTTTTATCTCTTTGTAGACTTTACAACAGATTATCTAGCCCATGGGCAAGTAATGTAGACATGAGGTCCTTATATTCATTGATTTCCTGATCCTGGACAGGATTCACTGTGGCCAGAGAGGAAAAAGTTACTTACACTGATATATGCAATACTCTTCTGTGGACATCTTTATCTAGGCCTACTATATCAAAAGACCAATAGATCCATCATACTGTTATCCCAAATCTACAAATACTATTATACTAGCAGAAAATATCTGCCCCTCATAGCAGCAGTAAGCTAACAGAGCAGGTGATTATCTATATAGATGTGTTATCTGTGTGCTGTCTGTACATTTCCTTTTAAGCATAAAAATTGTTCATTTCAGGGTACTGTGAACACAGACCGAGATCCTCTTCCTTCATTTAAAGGGACCTTGAAAGACTATTAAATCTGCACCTTTCTAATATGCTTTACATATCAATCCCACAATGTGCTAAGAACTTAAAGCCTCGAAAAAATACCAAAAGTGGCCCCGTTTTGTAGTCAGGTCCAAATTGATGGAAGGCAGAGCCAACAATACCATATTGTGGCACATTATACCACCCCAACAGAGCCCAATACCACAGTGCATCACAAAACACTGCCAGCAGCACAAAATACATCCCCAAAAACTTCCACTGGCTGGCCATAAGGAAGGTCCAGGCGGCCCCCTGGGCTTCGGTCTACCGGGAAATTTCCCTGTAAGGTCTATGGCCAATCCGCCCCTGATTGAATGGTAACATTCACTGTTTGCTTGGGGGAGACAATTACGTCTGGGGGCTGCACCTCCTGTCGATGACCATGTTGAATAAGCCACGGCACTCCAGAGGGATTCCAATCAATTTCTTTATTACACCTTGTGTAGCTAAACAAGGTGTAATAAAGAAATTGATTGGAATCCCTCTGGAGTGCCGTGGCTTATTCAACATTGTCTACTACGGAAATCCCAGGACCAGGATTTAATGCTACAGGCACCACCACGTATTGGATCCGCTATAATAATAGTGAGTAGTGCTGGCCTATTTTTTGATTTGTCCTGTCGATGACCATTATTTGACTAAGGCTACTTTCACAATTGCGTTCGGAGCGGATCCGTCTGGTGTCTGTACAGACGGATCCGCTCCTATAATGCAAACGCTTGCATCCGTTCAGAACGGACCCGTTTGCATAACAGTTTTTTTCAGATCAGATTTTTCACTTTGTGAAAACCAGGGCTGTGGAGTCGGAGTCGGAGTCGAGGAGTCGGAGTCGGAGTCAATTTTGGGTACCTGGAGTCGGAGTCGGCAAAAAATGAACCGACTCCGACTCCTACTAAATTTAAATTGGAATAAAAAAAAAAAAAAGCAAGTTTAAATGTCCGAATTCATAAACAGTTATAATTAATGACTTCTCTACTGTAAGAATAAAGGCCAATGCATGCAGTGCCTCACGTAACCGCAAAACAAACGCGTTCAGTGATGTGAAGAAGCATGCTTCACTATATGGCACGCAATGCACAATTAGGAGCAGCAATACATATACTTTCCATTGTGTTGTGTTCTGATGTTACAGGGAACACAATGCCCATGGTTAGCCTCGCCTCTCACTGATAAGGGATTAAGTAAATATGTGTTTTGCAGGACTAGAGACACTTGTATAAGTGAAGGGAATGGAGGGTCAATAGTTCAAGACTGAAGCTGTAAACCATTGGAAAAACTGCTGTCATTCAGCTAAGGCTACTTTCACACCTGCGTTCAGGTGTCCGCTCATGAGCTCCGTTTGAAGGGGCTCACGAGCGGCCCTGAACGCAGCCGTCTGGCCCTAATGCATTCTCAGTGGAGGCGGATCCACTGAGAATGCATCCGTCTGCCAGCGCTCAGCCTCCGCTCCGCTCAGTGAGCGGACACCTGAACGCTGCTTGCAGCGTTCGGGTGTCCGCCTGGCCGTGCGGAGGCGAGCGGATCCGTCCAGACTTATAATGGAAGTCAATAGGGGCGGATCCGCTTGAAGATGACACCATATGGCTCAATCTTCAAGCGGATCCGTCCCCCATTGACTTTCAATGTAAAGTCTGAACGGATCCGCTCAGGCTACTTTCACACTTAAATTTTTTTCTAAGTTATAATGCAGTCGGATCCGTTCTGAACGGATGCAAACGTCTGCATTATAGGAGCGGATCCGTCTGATGAAACGCTAGTGTGAAAGTAGCCTAAGGCTATAAAACGTGTAAACTCAGAATGTTATCTTAAACTTTAAACATGACTATGGGATTCTTCTAGGGAAATCATGTTTTAAAATAAATGTCCCTTCCTGGATCCTCCCACTGCCCTATCTTCAGCAGAAGATCAGCACACAAAGGAGAAGGCAGCAGCTTCTGCCCAACTACCTCTCTGTGCTAGAAGAGCTTAGAAAAACTTCTTTCTTTCCTTCAAGGAATGTATAAAATACATTCACATATTAAATACAGAGGAGTCGGAGTCGGGGAGTCGGAGTCGGAGCATTTATCTACCGACTCCACAGCCCTGGTGAAAACTCAGATCCGACAGTATATTCTAACACAGAGGCGTTGCCATGGTGATGGGGACGCTTTAAGTTAGAATATACTAAAAGAATTGTGTACATGACTGCCCCCAGTGGGCAGACCACCCCCCCTCTGTTTTTAACTCATTGGTGGCCAGTGTGGCCGGCCCCTTTCCCCCCCTGTTTTTAACTCATTGGTGGCCAGTGTGGCCGGCTCTCCCCCCCTGTTTTTAACTCATTGGTGGCCAGTGCGGGCGGCCCCCCCTCCCTCCCCCCCCTGTTTTTAACTCATTGGTGGCCAGTGCGGCCAGCCCCCCCTCCCCCCTACCTGTTTTTAACTTATTGGTGGCCAGTGCGGCCGGCCCCCCCTCCCCCCCTAATTAAAATGACCGACCCCCCATCATTGGTGGCAGCGGAGAGTTCCGATCGGAGTCCCAGTTTAATCGCTGGGACTCCGATCGGTAACCATGGCAACCAGGACGCTACTGCCATCCTGGTTGCCATGGTTACTTAGCAATATTAGAAGCATCATACTTACCTGCTGTGCTGTCTGTGACCGGCCGGGAGCTCCTCCTACTGGTAAGTGACAGATCATTAAGCAATGCGCCGCACAGACCTGTCACTTACCAGTAGGAGGGACTCCTGACTTTACATTGAAAGTCAATGGGGGACGGATCCGTTTGCAATTGCACCATATTGTGTCAACGTCAAACGGATCCGTCCGCATTGACTTGCATTGTAAGTCTGGACGGATCCATTTGGCTCCACACAGCCAGGCGGACACCCGAACGCTGCAAGCTGCGTTCGGGTGTCCGCCTGCTGAGCGGAGCGGAGGCTGAACGCTGCCAGATCCTTATCCACTCAGAATGCACTGGGGCAGTACGGATCCGTTCGGGGCCGCTTGTGAGAGCCTTCAAACGGAACTCATAAGCGGAGCCCCGAACGCTAGTGTGAAAGTAGCCTAAGACAGAATTTCAGTCTCTGGAGGTAAACGATGATGGTGACCTGATAACAAGCAGAGGTCTTGTCACATTTTCTGCTCAGCCTCCATCAAAAGCTCCTCTCTCTCACTTTCTCAATCTTTTCTACGTGACATGAAAAATTACTTTCTTCACCCGCAAAATAAATTTGGTGAAGGTAAATAATCTTGGCGTGAATCCCGCCACTTATTATGTAAATTGTGTTTCCTGTAAACAACTGAACATGCTCTGTGTAATTACAGAGAGATAATTATATTTTCTGCATTGCCCTGATTAAGAATTAAAACCTCAACAACAGTTTCAGCGCCGTGATTCATTATATTTATAAGGTACGGAGAAATGGCGGAGATTGCTTCTCTCAGATTAGCATATGTGTTATAGGAGGGGACCGTCTCCCCTAATCAGGGACTGTCCAAACTGCATTCTCATATGATACATAATTAAAGATGCATCAAACCAATAGTTTAGAAAATGTGCTGAAAGATTTTAAACTTATAAACTAAGGGGGTCATTTATCAAACTGGTGTAAAGTAGAATTGGCTTAGTTGCCCATAGCAACCAATCAGATTCCACCTTTCATTTTCCAAAGGAGCTGTTCAAAATGTAAGGTGGAATCTGAGTGGTTGCTATGGGCAACTAAACCAGTTCTGCTTTACACCAGTTTGATAAATGACCCCCTAAATGCCATGCTTCTAGCTTTTGAGCATGTCCACCTATGGGCACCATTTAGAGTTTATACTTGCATACAAGCAGGGGAATACACAGATCTCTTAGGGCCCCATAGCAAAACTTAATATGGGGTCCCCCCTTCCCCTTTTTCAGTACATGTGCGAGGCAATGTGGAACATAAAGAGCAAAGCCCTAGATTTCTGACAAATGTACTTTTTTTTTTAATTAAGAAAGTCTCTCTACCTCACCATATTTGTCCAACTTCTATGTAAAAAAAATAAATAAATGGAGCAGTTTCTTCACAAATACAGCGCTTATTCTGAACATCATATTTCTCAAGGTATTTACACCAGACAATGGGTATACATACTGTGCATTGACAATCTGCTTGCATTTACCCAGTATAATATAAAACTGTCTGCAGCCACCACTAGGGGGAGCTCAATGCATAGGACATTATGCAGTTACTATTTCATTCAATGAAAGCTGTAGAATTTCTATGCACTGAGCTCTCCCTAGTGGCGGCTGATGTGAAGATGGCAGTCCTCAATATGTGAATCACTGGATCAATCTTGATCACTGAGCAACATAGATTTTAGTTCTGAAGGCTGTGAAAGCAGATCTGGGCTGTAGTATAGGGCCGGCATCAGCACCCGGCATACCCGGGCAAGTGCCGGGGCCCACTGCTCCCAGGGGTGAGCACTGCGCTGCTATGAGCGCTACCATCAATACAGATGGAAGAGCTCATTGCTGGAGCGCAGGGAGCTGCAGTCCTTTCACTTAGGCAGCTTCAGACTGGAGCAAGGGGGCATCCTCTGGTGGGCCCTCTGATAGTCACATGAGGCCGGCTGCTGCTGACCTCCTTACATGCTCCTGTGGTGCAGGGCTTCAGACACTCCAGCAGAGAAGACATGTTGCTTCACCAGCTTCAGACATGCCCCCTCTCTACACAGGACGTGCTGCCTGAGGGGGAGAGAGACCCTAGCGCTGGAGCAGAAGTGTGAGTGAGTTTGTACTGTGACTGTCTCTTCTCTGTGGGACAGTAGGGTGTGGGGGTCAGGGAACTCTTCAAGCTGCTTCTGGATGCTGTAGTAATGCATGTAAATTACAGGCGTGGGTCACTTTTGCTACATTTTTCAAGCTGCTAGAAGTTTCCTGAGACCGGAGAAAATGGTCGGCATGGCAGAACATTACAATGGCTTTATATGCAGTTAGAGTGCTCCAATATATTTGCGATCGCGAAATCGGCACTAATAATGCAAATATTTTGGCGATAAATTTTATCAGGTCTGACTACTTATTAGTGATTGGTGCAACAAGTATTGTTGTGAACGTGTGACATCACAGCACTCTGTATGTATGTAGCATACATACATACAGTGTCTTGCAAAAGTATTCACCCCCCTTGACTTTTTTCATATTCTGGTTTCTCACAACCTGGAATTAACATGGATTGTTTGAGGATTTGCATAATTGAATTTACAGAACATGCCCACAACTTTGAAGATTTTTTATTTTATTTTTTTTTTATTGAGAAGCAAACAACAAAAAAGACAAAATAACTGAAAAAGTCAATGTGCATAACTATTCACCCCCCTAAAGTCAATACTTTGTAGAGCCACCTTTTGCGGCAATCACAGCTCCAAGTCGCTTTGGATAAGACTCTATGAGCTTGCCACATCTTAGCACTGGGAGTTTTGCCCATTCCTCCTTGCAAAACTGCTCCAGATCCTTCAAGTTGAATGGTTTGCGCTTGTGAACAGCAATCTTTAAGTCTGACCACAGACTTTCTATTGGATTGAGATCTGGGCTTTGACTAGGCCATTCCAACACAATTACATGTTTCCCCTTAAATCACTCAAGTGTTGCTTTAGCAGTATGTTTGGGGTCATTGTCCTGCTGGAAGGTGAACCTCTGTCCAAGCCTCAAATCACGCACATAGTGGTATAGGTTTTGTCCTGTATTTAGCACCATCCATCTTTCCCTCAACTCTGACCAGTTTCCCATTCTGGCTGCTGAAAAACATCCCCACAGCATGATGCTGCCACCACCATGTCTCACTGTGGGGATGGTGTTCTTTGGGTGATGTGATGTGTTAGGTTTGCGCCAGATATAGCGTTTTGTTTGATGCCGGAAAAGTTAAATTTTAGTTTCATCAGACCAGAGCACCTTCCTCCATACATTTTGGGAGTCTCCCACATGCCTTTTCGCAAACTTACAACGTGCCTTATTGTTTTTAGCTGAAAGTAATGGCTTTCTTCTGGCCAGTCTGCCATAAAGCCCAACTCTATGGAGCGTACGGCTTATTGTCGTCCTATGTACAGATACTCCAGGCTCTGCTGCTCCTCCAGGGTTACCTTAGGTCTCTGTGCTGGCTCTCTGATTAATGACCTCCTTGCCCGGTCCGTGAGTTTTGGTGGGCGTCCGTCTCTTGGCAGGTTTGCTGTTGCGCCATGTTCTTTCCATTTGGTTATGATAGATTTGATGGTGCTCCTGGGGATCATCATAGATTTGGAAATTTGTTTATAACCTAATCCTGATTTGTACTTCTCAACAACATCGTCCCAGAGTTCCTTGGTCTTCATGGCAGTGTTTGGTTAGTGAGGCCTCTTGCTTAGGTGTTGCAGTCTCTGGGACCGCAATTGTGGACAAGAATAGGCAGTTCTATGGGGGTGACGGCCGGGTGTATTGCGGATCTGTAATTTGCAGATCCGCAATACACTATGGACGTGTGAATGGACCCTAGGGCTGGGTTCACATCACATTTTTGCCATCCGTTTAATGTATACCAAAAATGTATACATTCACAGATGCCTCAGACTGATGCCATACAGTAGCGTCCATTCACCATACAGTTCCATTGTAAAAAAAAAAACATATACGTTAACGTATGTATTTTGTACTGTACTCTGCAGGATACAAAAACGTGGAGTGCTGCACATTTGTATACATCAAACCGATAGGAAAAACGTGATGTGAACCCACTGGGGGGTGGGGCCCAGCCAGTTCTAGCTACAAGACTGCACAGCTCCTTCTCGACTCCAGGCCCGGCCCAGCGGTGACATCATGACGTGTGTCTCACTGCTGCAGCCGGCCTGAGGAGAAAAGGAGCGCAGGGAGCTGAGCTGCGGTTAGTGAATGGCAGGACTGCTGACTCCCCTGTGCTCCAGCAATGATAGGTATGTGAGGGGGCCACTGGGGGGTCATTACACTGTGAGGGCCCCTTACACAGTATAATGATCCCCAATGACCCTCCATTCAGTATAATGACCCCAGAGCCCCCATTCAATATAATGATGCCCAGTGACCCCCATACAGTATACCCACCAGTGTGGGAGCCACTGGGGGTCATTATTCTGAATGGGTGGTGACTACAATCGTGATTGCATCCTTTCTGGGCCCACCAACCAATCTTAAACGTCTTCTGTGCTCACAGTGGATTCGCCTCCAGGAGTCTCTAGTGGAGACCTGTATGGCAACTGTGGCATAGTACGACGGGATTGGCGGGTGGTCGTCACAACTGGGGGTCATTATTTTGAATGGAGGGCCACTGTGGGGTCATTATATGGTCTGGGGGGGCCACTGGGGGTCATTATACTGTGTGGGGGGCATTGGGGGGGGTCATTATACTGTTTGAAGGGCCACTAGTGGTCATACTGTATGGGGGCCACAGGGGGTCATTATACAGTGTGGGAGCCACAGGGGTTCATATAAATGAAAATAATGCCTCAAGGGGGCCCACTGGGATTTATCACCCAAGGGCCCGCATAAACTTGGTGCCGGCCCCGTGTAGTAACATTGGATCTCTTGAAAATAAGTAAAGCCGTGTACTTTCAAAAAATACCTGTTGAATTAGCATCTCTGTAAAATGCAGTTTCCTCTTACTTCATCATGCTGATGAAATGACCATTGTTTATCAGTTTAGAAGTAGCTTAATCAATAATTTTAACTGGGTTTTCTGATCTTTAAATTGTCAATAACTTTTCAAGAAGCTATTTATCTCATGTCCTTACCTTGCTGACAGGCACGCTCTGCAGCTAGCAGTGCAGACGGTATCTGTGTTTTGACCCTACCTTTGCCAGCAGGCACACTCTCCAGCAAGCAGCGCTGCCAGCCTCGGGTTACCAGATTAATTTTGTAGCTAGCTGGCGGGCGTGCTCCACACCAGGCAGCGCCACGGGGTCTTGTTGCTAAGTAACCTGGCCAGCATTTTAGCCACATGAAAGGAATCCACCAGGAGTGACATCCTGGCACCATGTGACTTGGACATCCCATATGTTTAGTGGGGAGCCCTATTTCAACAGGCAACTGCTGGTCACAATTGCCTGAGATTAAGGTGTCTTTTCCACAAATCCCCTGCTATTTTTGTATTGACCTCTCGATGTTTGAACCTTGGCTTGTTTCTTACCATTCTGTCTGACGATTTGACCAGACTTCCTGGCTTGTCCTTCTGGTTTGGTAGGTTTCTGATTTCTAGTTTTTGATTTAGCATAGTTTGGATTCTTCTGCTAGTCTTCAGTTATAGTTTGGTTCTGTCTGACCCAACTAGTCCATTAACTGATCTGTGTATCTGTAATTACATTTATTATTTTGGTCCTTTTTTACTGTTCCTTGTAGGCTCCAGCACCTAGTGAGGAAGGGACCACCGACCAGTTGTGGGCCGTCACCTAGGGCAGATTGTGCATGTAGGTAGGCACAGTGGGGTGGGTGAAGTTCAGGGCCTCAGTAATCCCTATTGTGACATTTTACATGTCATAGAGACATATTTTAGATTGGTGGTGGTCTGAGTGCTGAGATGCTATCACACTCTCTCTCCACTCTGCAGAGGATGGACTCGAGACAGGCCCAAAGACATCTGTGGAACGCTTCTCGTGGGTCTCTCCTCTCATTCTGGAGATTGGTGGGGGTCTCAGTGCTCAGTATTATTGTGAGTAGGGATGAGCGAATCGACTTTGAATGAAACATTCAAAGTCGATTTGCATGAAACTTCGATAGATGCACAAGATGCTGCCCGAGGCTCATCTCGCCTTATCCCAAAAGTGGGCTCGACGGAGCGGGAGCTCTGTACAGTATTAGAATGTATTGGCTCCAATGAGTCTAAGTTATTACTTCGAGAATTCTTGTGAGACTTCAGGTAATAACTTAAAAAATTAATTTCTACTGTAAAAAAACTTTTACCGAACTTGGGTTCGGTTCCAAGGTACCACTAATATGCGTTGCATCATATAAAGGGAATACTAGTGAACGCTTCCATTATGGAAGTGTAGCGGTCAGGGGAGGAAGAGATCGCAGGGCAGGGTTCAAAAATACAGTACAGTAGACGAGGAGGCTGAAGCAGATACCGGCTTTTTTAAATAACAAAATATAATAAAGTAATATAGTATTGTGTCGATGCACCAGGGGCGCAATCGACAAATGACAGGAACAGTGTTAACATGTTTACACAGATTTACAGGAAGGGTAACTGAACCGTGATATACCAAATGCGCTCCAACCAGCAAGCACATACAAAATACAGACTACTCTCCTCTACTATTTTCCTGTCTGTCCCCTGCTAACCAGGGCACGTTTCTGCAACGCTCTGACTGAAGAATCCTGCTCTATGCCCTATCGCAGATTAGCACCGATGCACACTCACAGTTCTGTAGGTAGCCTGGCAGAGATCAGTCATGTCACATTCTCCCACCATTCTGCTTTTCTTGGTCTGGTACGTGGTGGCAGGTGTCGTATGGCTCCTGATACAGTTGCTTACTTGTCCCAGTGTGTGGTCTTTTCCTCTCTCTCTAGATTGTAGATGCAGGCATCCACCCCAGTTCAGCTCTGCCAGAAGTCCCCTTCCTGTCACTAGAATGGACGATATCCTTCCTCTCAGACACACTTTACAGTCTCTGTTGCTCTGTCCAACAGCAGTCAGTGTTCCAGCTAACATCAACCAGGAAGACACACACCAGCCCAAGCCTGGGAACTTGAAACTCCTCCTACATCCCCTGGGACAAACAAC
The DNA here is from genome assembly GCF_014858855.1 of Bufo gargarizans. NCBI lineage: Eukaryota > Metazoa > Chordata > Amphibia > Anura > Bufonidae > Bufo > Bufo gargarizans. The sequence goes on from NC_058084.1 coordinate 78,432,973, forward strand.
TTAATTTCTTTCTTACTCAAAGACACAGCGGCCTCTTGTGGCTGAAATAAGTCATCACTGTGTAAAACATCACTAGCAATGCAATGTAACTTGGTCATTCTAGGAGCTGACCCTTACAGAAGCGCTTACTAGTATGCAGGAGGCGGTTGGAGTGAAGCGCTGTGATCGCTGTACATACCCCTTCTCCTGCTCGCTCTTCTCAGGTCCCACGCCGCTTGTTCTGGCTGCCTGCAGCGTCAGGACGTACAGAGCGCACTCTGACCTGACGCTGCAGGAAGTCAGGTGACTACAGTGCAGGCCCTGAGAAGAAGAGAGAACAGTAGACCGCCGGACCTGGAGAGGAGCAGCGGAGCAGGAAAGGTACATTCATTTATTTATTTTTACGTCTGATCTGAGGTCTGATATTGAGGGTCTGATGCCTGATATGGGGGGTCTGGAGGTCTGATGATGGGTCTGGAGGTCTGATGGGGGTCTGGAGGTTTGATTAGGGGTCTGAGGTCTGATATGGGGGGTCTGAGGTCTGATATGGGTGGTCTGGTGCTCTGATTGGGGTCTGAGGCCTGATATGGGAGGTCTGGAGGTCTGATATGGGTGGTATGGAGGTCCGATATGGGTGGTCTGTAGGTTTAATGGAGGTCTGTAGGTTTAATGGGGATCTGGAGATCTAATTAGGGTCTGATATTGAGCTCTGGAGATTGAGCTCTGATCTAAGTTCTGATATGAGGGTCTGGAAGTCTAATGGGGGTCTGATATAGGCGTATGGGAGTTTGTAGGTCTGGTTTGAGGTCTGATATGGGGGCCTCAGAGGTCTAATGGGGGTTTGATGGGGTCTGGTCTGATACATGGAGGGTTTGGTCTGAGATGGGAGGTTTCTGACATGGAGGTATGATCTGAGGTCTGATATGGGGTCAGACATAGACATCTAAAGATCTGATCTGAGATGGGGGGTCTCATCTGAGGTTTGATATTGGGGTCTGATCTGAAAGGTAAGGGGATATTTTTTGTACTGGCGCACTATCTGTGTGGTACCAGTATTTTCAGGGGAACTGGTTCTGCAGTATAGTATTGGGGAGCCCAGCGGGCACGGTATTAGAGGTGGCAGGACGGGGTGTTCAGAAAGTGAGGAGGATGATGGAAAAGTAGGAAACTATGATGTCTGTTTGTCAAACTCTGCAGAGAGACGAGATAGCTGAAATAAATCATCATAGTGGTCTATTCTGACAGGAGATGATGAGGAAAGAGAATATCTACATCAGAGAGGAGACGTCACGGGATGTAAGAGGTACATATTGTTGTGCCTTTTCATAGGTATATACATTGATATCCAATTAATCTAGTCAAGATGGATGTTTATTTGTTACAATTGTGTATGTCTTTAGTAGGCCAAAGTAAGGTTGCACAAAGGTTTCTGTGTATAAAGGTTTCTACTCTTTAGTGTTATTCTTCTCATGAATCTACCAGTCTGAGAAGAATCCTCCTTGTCTACTTATAAATTTATGACGGGAGATAAGATAAGAAGCAGCTGGTGATAATTACCTATACAATTAGGTATTTAAGAAGCAGCTGGTGATAATTACCTATACAATTAGGTATTTATTAATGAGGTAAAATATATAATATATAATGTGTTCATTTAATGAGCCTTAGTTAGTCCTTAGCCTAAGACAATCAGTAGGACACACATATATATATATATATATATATATATATATATATTACTTCATATTATTGTATGTTATAAAGACAAAATGCATCCAGTATATGTATGTATGTATGTATGTATTGTAGGAGAGTCCCCGGAATAATAATGGACGGACGATACGTGCCACCAGAGGTCCTGGCCTCGGTGGAGTAAGAACCGGATCATTGCGGTTACAGCGGCGAATGCTGCTGGCGCAGCGTGTCCGGGCCGGTTCTTACTGGGAACAGGTAAAGAGTGGGGGGGGTGCCTGCTCCCCACGGCCAGCCCAGGTTTTTGGTGGAGCTGGGCCTTTAAAGAACCCAGCCTGCTGATGATGGGGGTGGGGTGTGTCTTGCTGTGCTGGAGATTTCCAGAGACAGAGTGAGTGCTGATGAAGGAGAGTCTGGGCGCAGCACACATTGAAGGATAGCCCTGGGACCTGTGGTGCTACAAGCCGAAGGGGCTCTGGCCTGAGGGAGACTAAGGCAGATAGCCTAGAAGCCTGCAGAACTGCTGTGGTCTGTCCAAAACAAGGTGACTCAAACCTGCTGTTTATTTTCTATGGAAGGACTTTCGTTCTATGCACTATGTGGATATGCACCTGTGTGGTCTGCACATTGCCTGTTATGCCGTTGGTGTGAATAAAGTCACAGTGTATCACAAAGACTGTCTATGATTGCCTCAATACTGCCGCCGCTACCGTAGCCTACCACGAGCTCATCCCCACAGTATATATATATATATATATATATTTATTTATTTTCTCATTAGGAGAATATTCGTCTCTAAAAGAGTGTCTGTAAAGATGTGTGTTTTGTAACAATTAATCACATCTTTGGTATGACAGAGGAGGTACTGATATCTCTGTGAGAAAGCAAGGCCCATTCATATCATTACGGTCCATAGATCAACAGTGTGAGAAACATTCAGAGAGACGCCTAGAGGTCTGTCTCTAATTGATACAAGTGTCTGAATTAATCCCTATAGCTTTGAATTAGAGCTTTTAAGGTCAAATGTATAGAATACGTTTTAATCAGACTTACATAAGTTAACCCTTTATACTATGATGCTAATAGCTTATACAGCAGTGCCACCTGGGTATGAGTAGGTGACATTACAACAGTAGAAAAATGAAAATCATCACAACAATCACTTTGTTGGGCACAAAACTTAGTTACAATTTTGTAACTAAGTTTTGTGCCCAACAAAGTGATTGTTGTGATGATTTTAATTGTATAGGTGTTCACTAAACACTAATCTTTACTATATTGAATTGTCTCTTTGTAGGGATGACTTCACCGGGGCTCTCCATGATCCACAACTTGCTCTTTGATGCTTCCATGATCATATAGCCTAGTGTCTAATAACCGTGGTGTCCAGGTATGGCTAGTAGGGGGTGAGCCCCATTCTTTGGTCCTTTACCTCTAAAAAGAAATGTTAATGTGTGAATGGACGGACATGGTGTGTCACAGGGACTGTTGTCATTGTTTAATGATCAGTCCGTGTGACGCCCTTAATGACCGTGAACCCTTACTTGGGATATCTGTCCCATCTGATGGCACAGAGGGGACGGAGCCACCATTTGAAGGGGTAGCATGCTTGGGTATGTGGTATCCTCATAGGGGTGTATGACTGAAGAAAAACAGTGATCACCCTGGAGGAACCATATACGATATTTAGGGCTCATGGGGATTTGAACCCGCAACCTATGAAAGGGTACTGAAAACTACCCCACTTAAAATATCGGAGGTGCGATGACCTAGTCGATCGGACCGCCACCTACTGGGACCTATCCTGGAGCCACTATAGAGTTGATGAAGCAGGGAGCCATGCAGCGCAGACAATCCATGACTTTGTTTTGTGGACGTCCGCGTCTCCGTGGTAACCCTTGCGTCATCGATAAGCGACGTGATCTGTGTGCTGTAGTGCCATGGAGCATAGTCTGCCTAGATGGCATAGACAACAGCTGACGTCATTCGAAGAATTTTCCTCATTGGCTGATGACGGATGGGGACGCATGCGCATTGCAGCTTCCGGGACGCCGAGTTCGGCGCACTCTAGAAACTTTGCCGTCATGGTATAACACCACGGGGACGCCATCACAACACAAGAGGTAATATTAATTTATAAGATTGTATAATTCACTGGAAACTTTGATTATATATTGAGCTGGAACGGAAGTGATCCGTATTTATGAATGTATAAGATGACGCACATATATATGAATAAGGATGTATCACCTCACTTGGGGGAGGGTTAATCCCACCCATTGGACACTATATAAGGCACATGTTGGTTAATTCATTGTATTGCTTGAAAAAGACCAAGGAAGGTTGAAACGTTGCATCACCTTGCTGTTTTTTTAATAAAATCACCATTGGATTTTCTACATTGGCAAGTGCTGCAGATTTTTTGCATTGATTTGACGTTGGGACCATTAGCCAAGATCCTCATCTGCTTGCACCACCATTACCTGTAAGGTATTTCTTATGGCTTTCCCTATTTTTTTGGGCTCAGTAGTGCTGCCAAACCTTTGCATATACTTAACTGATAAGTTTGTCATCATAAACCACACAAGGAGAGAGAGAGAGACAAGTTGAGCTCTCTAGAGGGGTCTATCAAGATGAAAGCCATGGTGAGGTGCGCTATGATGGACCACCCAGCTTTCTTAGGAGCAGAAGTGAGATTCCTGCTAGGACTTGGTAAGAGACACAAAGAATGATATTTCAATTTATTAAGACTAATTTGATAGTGTGGGTGAAATTATACCATCTAGATTGGCAAATAAATAAATAAATAAATTAATTGATCATCTCCATATTGAGATGTAGTCTTAGGTTATTGTGAGACTTTATTCTACCTGCAGAAGAATCTTACGCATAATCTAGCAAAGCATTAAATGATTGCATATATATATATATATATATATATATATATATTGATAGAACATTCTTCGCCAAGCTAAGTGATGGATTCCCACAGGAAATACTTGTTTCAAGTCCTTCCCATTTTAAGATATGATATAGCAAAGAGCTTAGATCCCTGTTATTTGTCTTAATAGTCTTACCAAAGTTATATGTGTGAAAATAGTCCACGATCGGGCGGAAGGATACAGTTATCTCTTCTAAGTTATATCCTTGAATGGATTTGCCCATTCTGGACGTTATGTGATGTGTAGTTGGTTAGAGGGGGGCGGAATGTTTTTTGCATTCCATATTGATGTCTAGGATTAGACATGCCCATCCTGATATCATGAGGTTTACTCTGAACAGAAGTAATATATATAACTTATGTTCCTATTTTGATATCCTAACCTAATAATAGCTTGGTTATAATGTGACAAGTTATTTCCACTCACATGTATTGTTAAGCTTGTAATGCTTTACATTAACGCAGAATTTATATTCATTTGCATGTATCATTGTGTTTATTTACTTATTTATGTTTATAACCTTGTAACCAATAAATCTGCATATTTTAGAATACCTGTGTATTATTGTATAACGCAGAACTACATTTTATCATTAACGTCATCTCACATCAAAATAACTGATTTATCTGAGGAAATAGTCGGACTCAGATGTGAATTGTATCGATTAGATTGTCTACAATTCACCAGGTCATGATTTTAAGAATTTATGACCATTTTTATAAATACAATTTTTTCCATGGTTAATTATTTTATGACCATAATTAATAATTCTTAATTGAATTATTACCGCCTGATAATATGTGGAGCTGTATTACCCTGTATGTCCTGTAGGGCTGTATGTAATGTTTTCCAAGTATGTCTTTAAAGGGGTTGTCTGCTTTTATTTTCTTACGAGCGCTGCCTTCTATGCTCTGTTTACCTGCTCATCACTGTAAATGCTGCGGCCAGCAGGTGAACAGAGCAGAGAAAGCATCTCTCATATGAGCCCTGCCCTCTCTTCAAACAACTGATCTGGAGGGAATGGGTTGGGTTGAGAATTTGGCATGTGGGTGACGTTTCAATTTTTACCTCAGATAGCAGAAAAGCTGGGTGCCCCCCTGCCCCTGGCCACAAAGCACTGAGAGAGGGGGAATGGGGGGAGCGCCATTTCATTTTTCGCCTCAGGCAGCAGAAAAGCTAGAAACGGCCATGCGCTACGTACAGTATTCTAACAAAGTATTCTAATTGTGAGATCAGAAGTTCGGGAAAAAATAAACTTTTTTTTGTAAATTCTTTATTTAGAATTTTTCAATTTTTCAATGCAATACTAGACTTGAATCAGATATTGAACAGGATACATTAAGTAAAGCGAACAACCTCGCCATGGCAATTTGTTAAGTCAAATAAGCTCAATAACCAATGAAATAACACATAGGCATATGTAGGATAGCATGAAACAACTGGAGAGACGCCAGCCGTATAAAGAAAAGGAGAGAAAGAGAGGGAAGGGACACATTAAGGAAGAAGGGAAGAGGGAAGGGAAGGGAGGAATGGAAAGGAGGAAAGGGAATAATCAACAACAAACCTCTCTCTCACGACCGGGATAAAAGAGACCTACATTCAGCGGAGTCATAGAATTCCAACCAATGATTCCAAGTTTTAGTAAACACCTTCTCAGTATGTCTTATTGACGAGGTGAGGTCTTCCATTCTCATGGTCTCCTGGATTTTGTTGATCCACATGGCTACAGAGGGAACAGTCGATTGCCTCCAGAGGCACGGGATACAAGCTCTTGCGGCGTTCACCAGATGTCTTACCACAGATTTTTTATAGGCGGATAGAGGAATCTCGCACTGATGGAGCAGGAAGAAAGCAGGCGTCTTAGGGAGGGTATATGAGGTGAATTTAGATGTAATCAACCACACCGAATCCCAGAAATCCGACAGGTGTGGACAGCTCCAGAATGTGTGCAGGATAGTGCCTCTCTCGGAGCCACAACGCCAACACAAAGGAGAGACTTGAGGAAAAATGGAATTAAGTCTAGTAGGGACCCTATACCAACGGGACATAAGTTTGAATCCAGCCTCTTGGACATTACTAGCAATAGATGTTTTGTGAATGCACGTATATAATCTTAATCTTTGTTCTGATGAGAGTGCGATATCTAGGTCTGTTTCCCACTGAGGTATATAGTTGGGAGGAGGTTGGTCGGGAGGGTTGAGTAGTAAGTTGTACATTCGAGAAAGGGTACGTCTCGACACCCCTGATTGATCGCAAAGAAACTCAAAATCCGTCTTGTCACGGACAAAGGATTCAGCTGGAGGAAGAGTGGCCATGTAATGTTTAAGTTGGAGAGACTGCCAGGGATTAATGTTAGGGGAAGCATCCATCTCCGAGATTTGTTGGGGGGTGAGCCATAAATTCGAAGCGATCAGATGATGGGCCCTGAATTTATTGCTATTCACCAGAACCCGAAATGGTCCGCGTTCCATCCCAGGGGGAAATTGTGGATTACCCAGGAGAGGGAACATAGGAGAGGGGGATGGTGAGATATTGGGGAGATTTTGAATAGTAGAAAAGACCTTCAGGGAAGGGCCTATAGTCGGATGCAAGCGAGCCTCCAACGGTATGTGACCAGCCAACCACGGAGTAGCAGGCAGAGGAGTAGACAGGAAAGATTGTTCAACTGAGATCCATTGCTTGTAGGCTTTGTGACGGCACCAATCCACAATTCTAAGGAGATGTGAAGCCCTGTGGTAGGACAGGAAATCCGGCAACCCTAGCCCCCCTTCTAGTTTGGGGCGAAAAAGTGTCGACCTGGCTATTCTGGATGGTTTGCCTGCCCAAATAAAGTGAGTCAGCATTTTTAAAAGGTTGTGAAAAAAGAGCCTAGGAATGTGAACCGGAAGGGCTTGAAAGAAGAAAAGGATTTTTGGTAATACATTCATTTTAAAAATCGAAATCCTCCCAAACCATGAGAACGTGTTCTTATGCCACCTGTCTAAGTCAGCTTTTATGGCCCGTAGAAGAGGCGGGTAGTTAACCTGATACAGATCGGAGAGTGTAGGGGTCAGGAATATACCGAGGTACTTTAAAGACGAGCGAGACCATTTAAAGGGAAAGTTCTCTGAAATGGATGTGACCGTGGTAGACGGGAGAGTAACGTTTAAGGCTTCAGATTTCTGATAGTTAATTTTAAAGTTTGAAAGGTGGGCATATACTTTAAGCTCCCTCAACAGGTTAGGTAGAGTAACCCTTGGGTTGGTAAGGAAAAATAGGAGGTCATCAGCATAGGCTGCGACTTTGTGTGAGGTCCCCTGTATCTGTAACCCAGTGATATCGGGGTTCCCCCTTACGTGACATAATAGCGGTTCCAGACAGAGCACGAATATAAGGGGGGATAAGGGGCATCCCTGTCTCGTTCCATTGCGGATGGATAGGGGTGAGGAAAATTGGCCATTTACTTTGACAACCGCAGTGGGATTAGAGTAGAGATTGGTAATCCTAGCCATCATCTTCTCCCCCAGTCCTATATAACGAAGGGTCTCAAACATGAATTTCCAGTTGACCCTGTCAAATGCCTTTTCGGCGTCAGTGGACAGAAGTAATGTCGGGATCTTAGAGGAAACAGCTTGGTAAATCATATTTATCGCCCTTGTCGTATTATCTCGAGCTTCTCTCAGGGGTAAGAACCCAGTTTGGTCCAAATGGATTAAGTTTTGGAGATGAGGGAGGAGGCGAGTAGCAAGAATTTTAGAGAACAATTTTAGGTCCACGTTAATCAGTGAGATGGGACGGTAACTTTGGCATTGTGAAAGGTCTTTCCCTTCCTTGGGGACGACCGTAATGTGTGCTCTAAGGGTATCATTGGGAAGATTACGGGACATATCAAATGAGTTAAAGGCAGCTAAAAAATGGGTAAATAAAATGTCCCCAAATTGTTTATAGTAGGGTAGCGTGAGTCCATCTGGACCCGGAGCTTTCCCAGTTTGGGAATCTTTAATAGCAGCCTGTAACTCAGATAGCGATATGGGCGACTCCAATAATGAAACCGCCTCAGGAGGGAGAGACGGAAGGCCAGCAGACTCGAGATAAGACCTCATTGAGGGCATTGATCCTTGGGCATCAGACTGATGGGAGTCCCCTAAGTTATATAGTGTGTGATAGTAGGATCTGAACGCCTCTGTTACATCCCGCGGGAGGGAGACCTTAGAACCGGAGAGTGTAGATACGTGTGGAACATAAGAGCACAGCCTAGATTTCCGTAGAGCCCGAGCCAGGGTTCTGCCTGGTTTATTCCCATGTTCATAGTAGTGTCTACGGCATTTGATTAAGGTTGCCCTTGCTTTTGAGAGGCAAAGTGAACGAACCTGATCACGGAGCTGGGTGAGTTCTGCACCCAGCTGCGAGTCCAGGGTCTGTTTGTGTTGTTGATCTAACATGTGGATGCGCGACAAAAGGGAGGTTATCTTTGCGGCTCTATCTTTTTTCAACCGGGACCCTAGCTTTATAAAGGAGCCTCGGATAAAGCATTTATGGGCTTCCCAAATAGTAAGAGGGTCACTCTCTGGAGTCACGTTAGTCGCAAAATATTCAGTCAGGTCCTTCCGGATGTCAGAGGAGACCTGCAGGTCGTGCAGGATTGATTCATTTAGCTGCCAATGCCAGGCCCTGTTTTGGTGGGTCGAAAACGAGAGCGATATGGAGATTAGGGAATGGTCAGAGAAAGCTATTGGATCGATCTCCGCCCTTGTAAGAAGGTCTAGTCTAGCATGGTTCAGGAGGAAAAGATCCAGTCTGGAGTAGGAATTGTGTGGGTGTGAGAAGAAAGTGTAATCTCGGGATGTCGGATTTAAGACACGCCAAGTGTCCACAAGTTGCTGAGAGAAGAGGAGCGCTTTAAGGGAAAAAATAAACTTAATACTGTCACAGTGTAGTTCACTTGGTCACGGGTTGCCGTATGTACTCACTTTAGTAGAACTGGCGTACTGGCTACAGTGGATTCCGTGGATGTTGGTTGCCTTGAGCCACGTGTAGTTGTGACTTCCTGTGTGTGAACTGTGGCTTGTATCTGTCTCCCTGTGTCCATCACTAGGTAGTACCTGTCACATAGTTGTGCAGGCTGCCTGCATGCACTCTGGGTTCTGGCTATGGCATTTCCGTCTGGCTGGTTGTGTGATGCGTGCTGGCTGCAGAGTATGTGTGACCGTGGGCCTGTGTTTGGATACTGTCTGTCTGTTAACCCATGGACTAACTCCGCATGGTGAACAGGCATCTACTAATCTGGTTCTATGTCTTGTGATGCAGCTCTGTCTGTTTGCCCATAGACTAACTATTTTTGTTTCTTGTGTTTGGTTCACGTGGGGTTACTTTCCCTGGTCTGACCCTGTGTGTGGTTTATCAGGTGATCTCATTAACCTGCTATATAATACTGTGAGCTGTGTGTTTGAGGGTGAGTCTGTCTCCCGCTTTGCTGGGTGCAGGATTTATGCACCTGACTTGGAGTTTTGCCATCTACCCTGTCTATGTGGTCACCTAGTGAAACATCAAGGTCATCTTGTCGTTGTCTCCTGCTTGGTCCCTGCTTGATGTTTCCATCGCATTCGTGTTTTAGTCTGTAGTACTTTGTTTTGCTTGGCCTTCATTGAGAGGGCTCCTGGGTTCTCCGGAGGGAGGACATTTAGTCTGTGTCTTGCTCTGTCTTTGGCCGCCATGCATCCATTCCGCATGGGGTCTAGGCATCTGCCTGTCTTGTCTTAGCATCTCTATCTGTGACCGCCATGCATCCGTTCTGCATGAGGTCCAGGCATCTGTCTTGTTTTTTGGTTCCCGTATGTCCTGTATGAACAGTGTCCTGTGTTTATATTTAGGTTCCTGTTCGTGTGCCTGGGTTCCCGTTTGTCTCATGTTTGTCTGGGCCACTGGTGCTTGTACCAATGTCTTTCTTGGCAGGTAAGTGTCCAAATTCACCGGGACATTCCTGGAGATGCGACCAGTAAGCCCTCGGCTAAGTTCATCCCCACCATCAGGGGTATTGGTCCAGTGGTATTACCTGCCACTAGTCCCTTACCTATTAGTCCAGCTTTCCATCATGTCTGGTTCTCTGTTAATAAAGTACTTGTTTTTGCCCCTTGCCTTGTCTGATTGCTTGCATTAGTGTTGTTTTGCCTCTGAGATGTTCTAGGGGTCCATTTCACCCCCACTAGAACATGACAAATACAACTTAGATGCATAAAGAGTTTACAAAACTATTATAAAATATATTCAATCCAAAGATGTGAGCAGCACAGCATAAATAATAATGTCGGGGTGCCAGCAGTAGTGGAAACGATTCAGCCTCCAAAAATATAAAAGAAAGAATTCCACAGCACTTCCCAATGTGTATCAAAAAGTATATTTTAAATCACCAGACAGCAACGTTTCAGTCCACTCACTGGGACCTGCTCACCCACTCACTGCCAGTGAGTGGCCCGAAACTTTGCTGTCTGGTGATTTAAAATATACTTTTTGATACACATTGGGAAGTGCTATGATATATATACAGTATATATGCCAGACCCAGGACTTATTGGATCCCTTGTTATAGAGCCACTAGCCAGAAACGGAGTGGATTTACAGAAGCAACCTGTTCAAAGAATGGAGCAGATGAGTAATGCCTGCCGCTAGGGAGACCGACAGTGGCGTACATATAGGGGTCGCAGGGGTCGCAGTTGCGACCGTGCCCGGCACCTCAGGGGGCCCGGCCGCCTGCGGACCCCTGGCCCCTGCTGCAGCTGCGTCTGGCATCTGATAATCTTCCCATCCCAATACCAGTTAAGTTGCCTCCGCCCCCCTCCCTCCTCCTTGCGGCCGGCGCCGGGCCCGTGAACTCCCGCGAGACCTGTGCGAGAACATGCGCGCGCGGCGCGCGCCTGAAGTCAGACTGGGATCAGGAAGGACTGATAGAGGATGAGAAGAACTGCAGACGGTAAGTAAGAAAAGAGGGGGGGAGGGAGGAGGAGGAGCGGATCCTGGCAGCCCGCAACAGTGCACACTGAGGCCCCCAGCCCCCCAGGCATTAGCCCCTGGCAGATGACCGGGGGGGGGGGCACAACTCATCTCTGGCAGCAGGAAAAGCCCGCACACTGAGGCCCCCAGCCCCCCAGGCATTACCCCCAGGCATTACCCCCTGGCAGATGACCGGGGGGGGGGCCCACAACTCGTCTCTGGCAGCAAGAAAAGCCCGCACACTGAGGCCCCCAGCCCCCCAGGCATTACCCCTGGCAGATGACCGGGGGGTGGGGGGCCACAACTCGTCTCTGGCAGCAGGAAAAGCCCGCACACTGAGGCCCCCAGCCCCCCAGGCATTACCCCTGGCAGATGACCGGGGGCAGGGGGAGGGTAATTACAGACTACAGTCACTGCCACTAGTCTCTGGCAGGAAAAGCCCGCAACCGGGCACACTGAGGCCCCCAGCCCCCCAGGCATCCCCCCTGGCAGATGACCGGGGGAGGGTTTACAGTCACTGGCACTCGTCTCTGGCAGGAAAAGCCCGCAACAGGGCACACTGAGTCTGACTGTAAACCCTCCCCCGGTCATCTGCCAGGGGGGATGCCTGGGGGGCTGGGGGCCTCAGTGTGCCCTGTTGCGGGCTTTTCCTGCCAGAGACGAGTGGCAGTGACTGTAGTCTGTAATTACCCTCCCCCTGCCCCCGGTCATCTGCCAGGGGGGATGCCTGGGGGCCTCAGTGTGCCCTGTTGCAGGTTTTTCCTGCCAGAAATGAGTGCCAGTGACTGTAGTCTGTAAACCCCCCCTCCCCCAGTCATCTGCCAGGGGGGATGCCTGCGGGGCTGAGGGCCTCAGTGTGCCCTGTTGCTGTGGGCTTTTCCTGCCAGAGACGAGTGCCAGTGACTGTAAACCCTACCCCTCCCCCCCCCCAGGGTCAACTGCCAGGGGCCATCTGCCTTGCTTTGATGGGATTGCCAGATTGGGGCCTGGGCTGATCTGATCATCTGAGGGGCGGTAGTGGGGGTAGGTGCGGCGGCGGGTTGGGGGGGGGGCCCATGGATCAATTTCGCACCGGGGCCCCATGGATTGTGTGTACGCCACTGGAGACCGCCCTGTTGGCCTGTTGGTTGCCAAATTCTAGTTCAGAAGATCCAAGTACTGAAAGGCTGGGTTATCAGAGCAAAACCAGAACCAAGGAAGGTATCACTCTCTCACTTAAGTCAAGTTGGACCATGCCTAAAACTGCCTCACCGAGCCTGTCTGGAGTTGCAGCTCATCCTTATTCTGTGAACCAAGGCATTATTTGTGTGGATGCTAACTACCTCAAGGCAAATACTTCAAGTAAAGTTCCAGTTTGTTTAATTCCTGACTCTCTCCTTATTCTGCACTATCTCTCATTGCACCTAACAGTGCTGGCATAACGAACACGAGGGACCCGGCCTCCAAGGCACCTTAAACACCCACACCACCAAGGGCACCTCAACTACCATCTGACTGGTGATCCCCACACAACAGAGAATGCCCCGAAGGATTTAGTGCTGTTCTTCCAATCACTGCACGCCGGCCCAGTAAGCACTGCTAACCATGAGTAAAACTGCTACTACCCCCATCGGCCCACCATAACACTCACACATATTGCCCCTGCGGCCCGGGCGCTGCATTAGTCCCACCTAAAGGTTAGTATGCATGTACAGTTACCTCACACTGCCGAAATGCGGCCAGGTACAGACATCACTAAATAACTGTATGAAATTAAAGGGGAGGAACCAATTAAAACCCTTACTTTACAGACCCCAACTGATCTAAACTTTAATATGTCTCTATGACATATAAAAAATAAATTTAAGTGACCCTTTAAAATCGCATGTAAATGGTTAAACTACGGTAAGATTAGTTGCTTACTAAAGTAGTGTCTGTACTGCAGCAGTAAAGCCTCGGTAAGCCAATCTCATGTGCAGTCACATGCCCGGTATCTATCTCCTGTCTGTGTGACATCTATATCCTGAACATGTGGTTATCTTCCCCTCCCTGAAATATCGGACATCACACATCTGCCTGCTATTTCCACACCTGTCACCTGCTATCCCTGCTCCCTGTCTCTGGAGGGGACAAGTTTCACTTGCTGGGTAGCAGATTATGCAGGGTTTCAGTAGCAGAGAGTGAATTTTCTGTGAACAATGGGAGTAGTTACCACACAGGAAGGTTTATTCAAAGAAACAAAGTATGAAAAACATATAGTATACAGGACATGCATAAAGCATAGTCATGTAAAATATACACTCACAGATAGTGTGACATTTGGCTATCAAAAATATAAACACTATGGGGGTCATTTATCAAACTGGTGTAAAGTAGAACTGGCTTAGTTGCCCATAGCAACCAATCAGATTCCACCTTTAATTTTAGACAGCTCCTTTGGAAAATCAAAAGAAGCAATTTGATTGGTTGCTATGGGCAACTAAGCCAGTTCTACTTAACACCAGTTTGATAAATGACCTCCTATTTCTTTCATCTGTTTCTCAGCCCAAACATAAATAAATCAACCAACCAACACTGGCATAAAAAGAAATTCAACAATGAAAATAATATAAAGATAAAACAGGGAGGTGAAGGGGGATGGTTAGCGTGAGCATCTAAAAGGAAGAAGGCTAAGGAGCCAAAGTTCCCAAACCAGTGGGAGAGACCTTAACCAAGGCCCCAAACCTTGTCAAATAGATAAGCTTATATAGTGGAAGTCCTGTATTCACCTCGCCAAGCCAAGCAGTTTTTGTAGGTCTCTTCGGATACGTCTAATTATACAGGATATTTTTTATTTTTTTGCATAATAGAGTAATAGTTTAAATAAAATATGCAAAGCTTCAGTAAGAGGAAGGTAATCAATTAGGAAAATCTAAATTGACATATAGCTAGATATACAATGAGTCACGTAGAAATTCAAGTAGAAGTAATCAAAGCTAACGTAAAAAAACGAATTATAAAATACCTTTAATATATCACATAATGGGTAAGGGAACAAATGTGCCCATATTAAAATAGCTGTATAGCTGATGTCAAACTCCCACACACAAAAGAAAAACAAAACATGGGAAAAGCGGTTTCTATGAACATTTTTTATAATAAACAAATATGCAAGAGGGAGGTAGGGGAATGAGGTTTTTGGGGACCTATCCCTATGTCATCCTAGATATCTCTCAACCCAGGGGGACCCCCTGATGGTGGAGGCTCCCTGTCCCCGTTCCTAAAACTGATATAGCCCTGTTGCAACCCTACAAAATAATAGAGCAGCGTGTGTTCCTATTCAAATATAAATAAAGCTGGTGAAGTAAACCCTGACGCGTTTCCCCTTTGACTAGAGGTCCATCAGGGGGTAATAGACAATAATAAACAATAACACAATAGGGATGAAAAAACATAGAATATCAGATAATCGCTGATAATACTTAGCTCCGAGACGAAGGTGGGACAAAAATGATCCCCAAGGTGAAGAGATAATTGCGAATGCTGTCCTACAAAATGGATATAGATGTAATATAGCGATATATATAAAGGTAAGAAAGTAAGATATGTTGATTTCATAAAAGTTTACTTACTAGTCTAGGGGAACCTACATTCAGTCCGTCTGGTTCGATGCAGAGCCTAAGCAGCTGATGGCTACCGTGCCGGCAGCCAAATTTAAGGGCCGGTGCTGCATGGAACTTCCGGACGCTAAGCAAGTTGCTTCCGGTGCGGTGGAACGCACCCTGGAACGCAACAGGTTATTTCCTGTGGTTGAGACGCATAATGGAACGCCTCCAACCCACAGGAGCGCCGGACATGCCGCGATGGCACTGGAGATGAAGCGACTATTGCAAAGCTATCAGTGCGTGCATTTCTTTTATGGAGAAGGTCACATTGGTAATCAGATAGGAATAATAATAAAGAAGGGTCCCACACAGGATTATAGGAGGCCCAGAATAACAAACATAAGCATAGGGTGACAATATAGATGTCACCAATAATAAGGTGCTTTTCGCACCAATGAGGCCGGTTGAAGGCTACAACAGTCTCTGAGACTCGGCACTAAGACGACATCAAGATACAGGAAAAGGGTATTAAATGTATCAAGTAAACGTCAGTCTTTCATTCAGACCAACTGGTGACTGGGATCGAAAGCGATAGATCCATTCTGTCTCCTTTTGAAGGATCCTTCGTTCTCAGTCACCCTTCCTAGAGGAAGGGGGTACCACTTTAAGAACAGAAAAACAAATAGCTTTTAAATCACCATTGTGGCAGTCATTGACGTGATTGGCTACTGGTGTATTGTTAAGTTTTGCAATATCATTGATATGTTCACACATTCTCCGCCTAAGTTCACAAAAAGTCTTTCCAATATAATCCTTGGGACACGTGCATTGGCAGATGTAAATAACGCCCTTGATTCTACAATTTATAAAGTCCCTAATTGGGAAGGTAAGTTCAGTAGCTGAGCATGTAACCGTTTTTGTAGTGCATATGAAGTTGCAGGCTTTGCAAGTGCCACATCTAAAGAGACCAGAGAGTTTTCTATCCAGCCAAGTTCCTTCTCTCCTAGGGCCTACATAGTGACTATGCACTAAACGCTCTTGTAAGCTCCTACCCCTACGATATGTAATCTGGGGGAAGGAGCTAACAAAAAAATTAAAACTGTGCTAAAAAAAACAACAACATTTTTTTGTCATCTTACATCACTAAAAGCGCAACACCATCGATCAAAAAGGCATGTGCTCCCCAAAATAGTACCAATCTAACCGTCCCCTAATCCCACAAAAAATGAGCCCCTACCTAAGACAATCGTCCAAAAAATTTAAAAACTAAGGCTCAGACCATGGAGACCCTAAAACATGATTTTTTTTTTTTGTTTAAAAAAATGCTTTTATTCTAATGTAAAAAAAATACAAAAAGTAGACATATTAGGTATCGTCGCGTCCGTAATAACCTACTCTATGAAAATACCACATGACCTAACGCCACAGATGAACACTGTAAAAAAATTAAAATGGTGTAAAAAAAGCAATTTTTTGTAACCTTACATCACAAAAAGTGTAATAGCAAGCAATCAAAAAGTCTTACGCTGGGTTCACACCTAGGCGTTTGTCAAACGCGCGTTTCTATGCGCGTTTTTGTCGCGCGTTTTATGCGCGTTTTTTTTAATAGTGAACGCGCGTTTGGGTGATTGACAGCAGTGTTGTCCAAAGAGTCTATGGCCCAAACGCGCGTCAAACGCGCCAAAAAAAGCTCCTGTACTTGTTTGAGCGTCGGGCGTTTTACAGCGCGATCGTACGCGCTGTAAAACGCCCAGGTGTGAACCCTTCCCATAGGGAATCATTGGTTCTTGCCTGTTGTGCGTTTTACAGCGCGTAGGAACGCGCTGTAAAACGCTCAGGTGTGAACCCAGCGTTATGGACCCCAAAATAGTGCCAATCAAACTGTCATCTCATCCTGCAAAAATTGTACTCCTCTACCTAAGACAATTGCCCAAAAAATAAAAAATAAATATGGCTCTCAGACTATGGAGACCCTAAAACATGATTTTTTTTGTTTCATAAATGATATTATTGTGTAAAACTTAAATAAATAAAATAAATCATACATATTAGGTATTGCCACGCTCGTAACAACCTGCCCTATAAAAATATCACATGACATAACTTCTCAGATGAACGCCGTAAAAAAAAAAACGGTGTCAAAAAAGCAATTTTTTGGTCACCTTGCATCACAAAAAGTGTAGTGTAGTCTTTTTATAAAAAAAATGCTGTCATTGTGTAAAACAAATAATTAAACAAAGTATACATATTAGGTATCGCCGCATCCGTAAGAACCTGCTATATAAAAATATCACATGCCCTAAAAATAAAAAGTGTGTCAAAAAAGCAATTTTTTTCACCTTACATTATAAAAAGTGTAATACCAAGCGATCAAAAAGTCATACACACCCTAAAATAGTACCAATCAAACCCTTATCTCATACTGAAAAAAAATAGCCCAAAAAAACAAAAAAATATATATAGCTTTCAGAATATGAAGACACTAAAAAAAATTTTTTTTCTAAAAAAATATTTGGTATTGTCACGTCCGTAACAGCCTGCTCTATAAAAATGATTTAACCTGTCAGATGAACATTGTAAATAACAAAAAATAAAAGTGGTGCCAAAACAGCTATTCTTTGTTACCTTGCCTCACAAAAAGTGTAATATAGAGCAACCAAAAATCATATCTACCCTAAAATAGTACCAACAAAACTGCCACCTTATCCCGTAGTTTCCAAAATGGGGTAGTTTTTGGGGAGTTTCTACTCTAGTGGTGCATCAGGGGGTCTTCAAATGTGACATGGCAACTTAAATACCAGTGAAATCTGCATTCCAAAAACCATATGGCATTGCTTTTCTTCTGTGCCCTGCCGTGTGCCCGTACAGCAGTTTATTACCACATATAGGGTGTTTCTGTAAACTACAGAATCAGGGAAATAAATATTGAGTTTTGCATGGCTGTTAACCCTTGCTTTGTTAGTGGAAAAAATGGATTAAAGTGGAAAATCTGCCAAAAAAGTGAAATTTGGAAATTTCATCTCTATTTTCCATTCATTCTTGTGGAACACCTAGAAGGTTAACAACGTTTTTAAAATCAGTTTTGAATACCTTGAGGGGTGTAGTTACTAAAATGGGGTCACTGTAGGGGTGCATCAGGGGGGCTTCAAATTTGACATGGCAGCTTAAAATTATCCCAGTGAAATCTGCTTTCCAAAAACCATATGGCTTTACTTTCCTTCTGCGCAATGCCGTGTGCCCGTACAGCAGTTTACGACCACATATGGGGTGTTTCTGTAAACTACAGAATCGGGGGAATACATTTTTAGTTTTTTTTTGGCTGTTAACCCTTGCTTTGTTAGTGGAATTTTTTTTTTTATTAAAATGGAAAATCTGCCAAAAAAGTGAAATTCTGAAATGTCATCTACATTTTCCATTAATTCTTGAGGAACACCTAAAGAGTTAACAAAGTTTATAAAATCAGTTTTGAGTAACTTGAGGGGTGTAGTTTCTAAAATGGGGTCATTTTGGGTGATTTCTATTATGTAAGCCTCACAAAGTGACTTCAGACCTGAACTGGTCCTTAAAAAGTGGGTTTTGGAATCTTTCTGATAAATTTAAAGATTTGCTTCTAAACTTCTAAGCCTTCTAAAGTCCCCAAAAAATAAAATGGCATTCCCAAAATGATCCAAACATGAAGTAGACATATGGGGAATGTAAAGTAAAAATCTATTTTTGGAGTTATTACTATCTATTATAAAAGTAGAGAAATTGAAATTTGGAAATTTGCTAATTTAATTTAAAATTTGGTATTTTTTTTATAAATAAAAATGAAATTTTTTGACTGTCATGAAGTACAATATGTGACGAGAAAGCAGTCTCAGAATGGCCTGGATAAGTAAAAGTGTTTTAAAGTTATCACCACATAAAATTACACATGTCAGATTTGCTAAAAATGGCCTGGTCCCTAAAGGGAAAAATGGCTGGGTCTTTAAGGTGTTAAGGTAAGAGACTATGGAACTCTCTGCCTGAGGAGGTCGTGATGGTGAGTTCACAAAAAAAATTCAAGAGGGGCCTGGATGTATTTCTGGAGTGTAATAATATTACAGGCTATAGCTACTAGAGAGGGGTCGTTGATCCAGAGAGTAAAGTGGGGAAAATTGGCTTCTACCTCACAGTTTTTTTATTTCGTTGCCTTCCTCTGGATCAACTTGCAGGATAACAGGCCGAACTGGATGGACAAATGTATTTTTTCGGCCTTATATACTACGTTACTATGTTACTATGTAATATGCCTGCAAGACTCTACACTCCCAGAACATGCACAGTATTGTGCCATCTACCATGAGGCACCTGGGGCGCTCAGCTGAGGGCAACACGCCTATAATATAAAGTCTATGAGGGGTATAATAGATCCTATATGTGAATTTAACTGGTATTAATGTGTCTCTAGCACTAATCAGTGGAGAACCTGAGAGCTTTACAATCATCATCATCCAGATCCAGGATGTTCCCTCGCCATTTCTGTAGTATTTTATCCCTCACGGGTGTAAAACTCCGAGCTATGTATCCGTAAAAGGCAGACAATGGTTTCCTTAGGTCTTTCTTACTCACCATACCCTCTATAAGTGGAGAGATGAGAAACAAATCAAGACCCCCAAACTGCGCTTTGGAAGCATGCTTCAATTGATAGGAGTTATAGAGTACATTACTGGGGAAATTATAAGTAGTCTGTAAGTATTGAAAGGAACAAAGGGACCCCCTGTTCCATGATTTGTGCAAGAGCAGTAATACCATGTCATCTCCAAATTTGCATATTAGTGAGCCGCACAAAATGTAAAAGTCAGGGATTGGGCCAAGACTAATGTGACGCCTCCCCTGCGACTAGTTTAAATGAAAGGTCCCACAGCTTGAGAGTGACCATCATCTGTTCGGAAAGAGAGAGATGATCCACAGCCACTCCCCTCAGAAGAATTGTCCTGGGCCAAGCACTATACGTTCCAGACATACAGCTGGATTGTAATCAGTTGCCGTCAGCCACCAATGGACATACACAAGCTGAATGGCCAAACAGTAATTATAAAAATGGGGTAGTGCCAATCCTCTCCAATCAGTAGGAAGACAGAGAGTTTCTAGTTTAATCCTGGGAGCAGAGCCCGTCCACAGAACTTCGAGCAAATACCTACAGATAGAATGAAAAAAAAAAACTACGGGGAATCAGAGTGGGAGAGCCATAAAAAAGATACAAGAATCTGAGGAGCAACTTCAGAGACCTAGTGGTTCTATAGCAGGGATCAGCCAGCTTCGGCACTCCAGCTGCTGTGAAACTACAACTCCCAGCATGCAAACATGCTGAACTGTTCTTCTAGCTCCCATAGAAGTGACTGGAGTATTCTGGAAGTTGTAGTTTCTGAACAGCTGGAGTGCCGAAGGTTGTTGATCCCTGTTCTATAGCAATTGCAAAGAGTGCTGAGGACAGGGGACAACCTTGCCTCTATTCTATTCAAGGTACATGTACCAGATACAGTATATGAGTGCTACTGGAGTAGAATAGAGGCATTGAACCCACATAAGGAATGTCTGACCAAACCAAAAGTTTACCACGCTACTTTTTACTTTGTAATAGAGGGGCATGCAGTCAGCTGTAAATAGAGCTAATGTCTCTGAGAAGAGGGAACTATAGTCCTTTACATTGGTAATCCTACCGCAGCAAACCCTGGCAACATGATAACAACTGTGCTGTACAGAGCTGGGCAACATCATAAAATAAAAATAAAATACTCTAGTACTATGGTGGCCATGGTTAACCCACAACTCCTGATGTGTGCTTCACCAACGACTTCATCTGGGGTGGTACGTGAATCACACTGACAGGTATTTAAACACATGCACCAATGAGAAGTAGATTTTAAAAGAAACAACCAAATAAAAATGTATAATTGCACTGGAGCTGGGACGGCAATCCAGTTTCTAAAGTATATAGATCAGGGGTCAGCAACCTCCGGCACTCCATCTGTGGTGAAACTACATCTCTCAGCATGCACACTTGCTTGGCCGCTCTCTAAACTCTCACACAGGTGGAAAGAGCACGCTGAGAGTTGTAGTTGCACAGAAGTTGGAGTGCCAAAGGTTGCTGATCCCTGATATAGATGATAGTGAACCCACTATGTTATATGTTGGTTACATGAGATTCAGATATGTGCCTATCCTCATGTATCAATGGGCATGCGCAGAAGCTCATAGTGGGTAGACATGTCTATTATTGGCAGCCCATAATTTCTGAAAGTAGTGGAGCAGGCGCACTCAGAAAGCATCACATAATATGAGGCTGCCTTCACACACTGCAGATTTTGTTGTAGAAAACTTTCTGCAACTGAAAATCAGTTCCAATCATCTGGATGGGGTTGTTTTAGCTGCAAGCTCATGGATTTCTGCAAGTTCTATTCAGGTAAATGGAACAGATTTTCAGTCGCAGAAGCTTTTCTGCAACAAAGAGGTCTGCACCTCTTAATAAAGTATGCACATCTTATTCCAAGCTGACTTCTTATTATGACGGGTGTATGACATGCCAGTCTTATTTAAAAAGACACTTCTATCAGAAAAGGGTATTTTTCTAAACTTAGTCTTAGAAAACAATTTTTATAGAATTAGATGTTTTTTAAATACAAAATACTTTATTTCTACAGCATTCAGCACAAAGAGACAAAACTCCAATATAAAATGGGAATCCATTGTCAGCTTACTGCTGCTCTGAAGGTAATACATGTATGTTACCTGAAGGGTAGTCCTCATGATAATAGTATTTGTAGAATTAGGATGACAGTATAACAGCTCTAATGTTTTTACGATAGGCCTAGATAAAGATACCCACGGAAGAGCACTGCACTTATCAGTGTATTGTGTGATGCTCTAATTGATGCGCTATAGGGGGCTCACACTGGGGACAGTGAATAATTGACTGAGATAGTTAAAGAGGACCTGTCACCTTTTCTTTAATAACAATTCTGGAGCACCTAATCTTGTGACTCTATGTTGTGCCATTCCTGTATTAATCCTGCTGGAAGTTTACAAATAAATCACCAGCAGTCTGCAGTAAAGGTACTGCCGGGTGTTACCAGTAGTGGATATGTCTGACTCTGTCCAATGAGTGCTGTTGGAGTCAGACTGTGCAGGGACCCCCCCCCCCCCAAATGGTAACACCCATCTGTACCTTTACTGCAAGCTGCTAACATTTCATTAATAACATATGATAGAAATAATGAAGGAATAGCAAAAGATAGAGTCATAAGAATAGATGCTCCAGAATGGTTCTTACATGGGGAATGCAAGTAGCTACTAAAGACATGTCAGGAGAGGTGACAATTCCTCTTTAAAATTGTTGTTCTGTGAATCCCAGAGAAGCTGTGCTCATCCAGTGGGCGATGTCTGCCTCATTGTCTGTGTGCCGTGTGTTAGCAAAAGGGAGGTGGAACCAAAGTTCACAAGATAGTTAGGGAAGGTTTTTCAGTTAACAAAGGAAAAGGTCCTACATTGTAGGAGACAGTCTGTTTTCTGTCCTGGACAGGGAAATAGCAGAAACAGAGGTGTCTACAGACCCGGTTGGGGAAAGCTAACCACTAAGTGTGTCCTGCTCAATTCACATAGAACTGTGCAGAGTGTGAGAACTGTGCAAAAGGCTGCAAGCTGAAGTCACATTACAGAGCCAGACCACCACCAGTGTACCAGCCCCATAGCAAGGGAGGAGATCAGTGGGATATAAGTAGACATACTGGATTGAAACCCAGAGTGAGTCCAAGTCATCAAGCAAAAAAAGGGCACCTGGTGTGAAGAACTGTCGAACTGTATCCTATAGAAGACTACTACTTTGCTGGTCCCTGACAACTAAATATGGTTTCTAGAGACTGTTCACAAATAGAAGTTTAAGAGACATTCAAGTTGTGTGCTGGTTTGTTGAATAATACTGTTATTCAGTAAAGAATTTCAAATTGCATCACCTGCCTTACTGTTGTTGTCACCATGTTACAGCCCTGCAAAAATATTCTATATTGGATCTGACTACTTTTGTAATTGTATGTAATTGAAAAATGTATTTAGCCACTGACATATTAAATAAAATCCATCTGTATAGCGCCACCTGCTGTTTATGTTCTTTATTTCTCTGTCCACCTCAGTAACATTGCTGAGTTGCTCAGTTCCATCCTTCAGCTCATTAGGCTGCTTTCACACAGTATTTGATCAGTGTTTTATCAGTGATTTCCATCAGTGATTGTGAGCCAAAACCAGGTACAAGTGACAGCAGAAGTGCAAATCTTCCCATTATACCTTATCTCTGTGTAGCCTCCTCTCCTGGTTTTGGTTTACAATCTCTGATGGAAATCACTGATCAAACACTGACCAAGCAATGACTATGTTGGGCGACCTTACAGGGAGAGCTGCAACAGAAAGTTGCATATATAATGACCCTGGAAAATGTGAGGTATTCACTGAGAAATTATTTAATATTAGCCATTGGCTACTAATTACCTCGCTTGACATTTGTCATCTCTATTTCATATTCTAAAACTTCACTTTTATTTATTACTTGAAAGGAAAAAGGAGAAAATTGTTTAAAATCCCAGCTTCCTATCGCTATAATTGCTTATATAGTTTGCAAAGTAGTGGAGGAGCACACTTCCATCTCCTTTTGTATTGCACTTCACTGGGTCCTCTGACACCATTGAGGTGTCACCATGTGTTGCTGCTCTCCAGATGGGATGGTAAAGCGTGGTGCACCCAAATGGGAAATAAGTCCAGAGAGTAATGGTGTGCAGTAAACCAATGTGCTTCTTTTCTGGAGGAACTCAAGTGCAGAACAATACAGGCAAGGCACTGGGCTGACTCCTCCAGGCAGAAGAAGGGTTTGGTGCTGAGGAAAGGCCTGAGTTAGCTTTCCTTCTCTCTCTCTCTCTCTCTCTCTCTCTCTCTCTCAGAAGGCTGGTACCCTGGCTAAAGACTGGTGATCCAAGGTCTGAGGCAGAATATTCCTGTCTTAGCATTTTCTTCTGGTAGTCTGGCAGAATCTCTTCTTCTATGCACTGATCCTAACTGCAGAACACTAGGGGCTCTGACTGCGCTCCTTAGGCTACTTTCACACTAGCGTTCGGGCGGATCCGTTCTGAACGGATCCGCCCATAATAATGCAGACGGAGGCTCCGTTCAGAACGGATCCGTCTGCATTATATTAGCTAAAAAAAGCTAAGTGTGAAAATAGCCTGGGACGGATCCGTCCAGACTTTCAATGTAAAGTCAATGGGGGACGGATCCGCTTGAAGATTGAGCCACATTGTGGCATCTTCAAACGGATCCGTCCCCATTGACTTACATTGTAAGTCTGGACGGATCCGCACGCCTCCGCACGGCCAGGCGGACACCCGAACGCTGCAAGCAGCGTTCAGCTGTCCGCCTGTCCGTGCGGAGGCGAGCGGAGCGGAGGCTGAACGCCGCCAGACTGATGCAGTCTGAGCGGATCCGCCTCCATTCAGACTGCATCAGGGCTGGACGGCTGCGTTCGGGTCCGCTCGTGAGCTCCTTCAAACGGAGCTCACGAACGGAAACCCGAACGCTAGTGTGAAAGCAGCCTTATATACAGTTTCTGGCTGAATTAGGACCTTCTAGTGGGAGGAGTGGAGTGGAGAAACACAACCCAAACAAATACAATGTTACAATTCTGGTCTCTCATAGACTTGCATTAGATTAGAATACTCAATGGCAATGACACAGCAGTTTTTCAAAACAAAAACAAGTCTTCAGACATAATAACAGACATCCAAAAGGTCAGTCTGATTTTGGTCGTAAGCAATTCTGTCTTTTTCCCTTATAAACAGTAGTCTTCTTTAAACCTTATGGTAACTGTAAAAAATGACTAGCTTCTCATTATTAACTGGACAGTTCCAAAAGTCCATCAGTATTCATTAACCCTTTCCACACTACTGTGCAAACACAGTGGAAATGAGCAGGATAAATATATATATATACAGTTGAAAGCAGAAGTTTACATACACTATATAAAAAAACACATATGCATGTTTTTCTCAATATCTGACATGAAATCAGAATAAACCTTTTCCTGTTTTTGGTCAATTAGGATTACCATAATTATTAATATTTGCCAAATGCCAGAATAATGAGAGAGAGAAAAAAATGTTTTAAGGCATTTTTATTACTTTCTGCAATGTCAAAAGTTTACATACACTAAGATTACTATGCCTTTAAACATTTCTGGACTGCCCATATGATGATGTCACGTGTTTAGAAGCTTCTGTTAGGTTTGTTGGCAACATCTGAGTTAATTAGAGACACACCTGTGGATGTATTTAAATGCACACCTGAGGCCTCATGCACACGACCGTTCTGTGCACCCGTGGCCGTTGTGCCGTTTTCCGTTTTTTTCCTGCGGCTCCATTGACTTTCAATGGGGCCGTTGAAAACTCGGCTTGTGCACCGTTTTTACACCGTGCCCGTGACCCGTGTTTCTAGGCCGTGAAAAAAATATGACCTGTCCTATTTTTTTCACGCCCAACGGTTCACGGGCCCATTCAAGTCAATGGGTCCGTGAAAATCACGGATGCACCCAAGATTGTCATCCGTGTCCGTGATCCGTGTCCGTGATCCGTGTCCGTTTTTTCCTATCATTTCAATGGCAAACTTGACTTAGAATTTTATTTAATTTTTCATGTCCGTGGATCCTCCAAAAATCACGGCAGACCCACGGAAGAAAAAACGGGCACGGATCACGGTACAACGGAACCATGTTTTGCGGGACGTTAAAAAATACGGTCGTGTGCATGAGGCCTGATACACATGCTTCTTTGTTTAGCATCATGGGAAAGTCTAAAGAAATCAGCCAAGATATCGGGAAGAGAATTGTGCACTTGCACAAGTCTGGCTCAACCTTGGATGCAATTTCAAGATACCTGAAGGTGCCTCGTTCATCTGTACAAACAATTATACGCAAGTACAAACAAGATGGGAATGTCCAGCCATCATACCGCTCAGGAAGGAGACAGGTTCTCTGTCCCAGAGATGAACGTGCTTTGGTCCGACATGTGCATATCAACCCAAGAACAAAAGCAAAAGACCTTGTGAAGATGATGGCGGAAGCTGGTAAGATTGTGTCAATATCTACAGTGAAAAGAGTATTGTAACAACATAGGCTAAAAGGCCACTCTGCCAGGGAGAAGCCATTACTCCAAAAGAAACATAAAAAAGCCAGATTAATGTTTGCAAATGCACACAGGTACAAAGACCTACATTTTTGGACACATGTCCTGTGGTCTGCCGAAACTAAAATTGAACTCTTTGGCTATAATGACCATCGTTATGTTTGGAGGAAAAAGGGAGAAGCTTGCAAGCCTAAGAACACCATCCCAACTGTGAAACACGGGGGTGGCAGCATCATGTTGTGGATTTGTTTTTCTGTAGGAGGGACTGGTGCACTTCACAAAATAGATGGCATCATGAGGAAAGAAGATTATGTGGAAATACTGAAGCAACATCTCAAGACATCAGCCAGGAAGTTAAAGCTTGGGCGGAAACGGGTCTTCCAAATGGACAATGACCTGAAGCATACTGCCAAACTGGTTACAACGTGGCTTAAGGATAACAAAGTCAATGTTTTAGAGTGGCCATCACAAAGCCCTGGTCTCAATCCTATTAAAAACTTATGGGCAAAGCTTAAAAGGCAGGTGCGAGCAAGGCAACCAACAAACATGGCTCAGTGACACCAGTTTTGTTAGGAGAAATGGGCCCAAATTCCGACCAACTATTGTGAGAAGCTTGTGGAAAGATATCCAAAACGTTTGACCCAAGTCATACAGTTTAAGGGCAATGGTACCAAATATTATTTAAATGTATGTAAGCTTTTGACTTTGCAGAAAGCAATAAAAATGCCTTAAAACATTCTCTCTCTAATTTTTCTGGCATTTGGCAAATAATAATAATTATGGTAATCCCAATTGACCAAAAACAGGAAAGGTTTATTTTGATTTAATGTCAGATATTGAGAAAAGCATGCATATATGTCTTTTTATATAGTGTATGTAAACTTCTAGTTTCAACTGTATATACAGGTGAAACTCGAAAAATTTGAATATCGTGCAAAAGTCCATTTATTTCAGTAATGCAAATTAAAAGGAATTGCATTAATGCAGCTTAAAATTAGAATTTTGTGAAAAGGTTCAATATTCTCGGCTCAGAGCATCACACTCTAGTCAGCTAATTAATCCATACCCCCTGAGCAAAGGGCACCTCAAAATTGTGACTTTGGGGTTTCATAAGCTGTAAGCCGTAATCATCCAAATTATAACAAATAAAGGCTTGAAATATCTCGCTTTGCATGTAATGAGTCTATCTCATATATTAGTTTCCCCTTTTAAGTTGCATTATTGAAATAAATGATTTTTGCATAATATTCAAATTTTTCGCGTTTCACCTGTGTGTGTGTGTGTGTATATATATATATATATATATATATATATATACTTTTATCTGGTTGCTATGATATACAGTCAGGTCCATAAATATTGGGAAATGGACACAATTCTAACATTTTTGGCTCTATACACCACCACAATGGATTTGAAATGAAACTAACAAGATGTGCTTTAACTGCAGACTGTCAGCTTTAATTTGAGGGTATTTACATCCAAATCAGGGGAACGGTGCAGGAATTACAACAGTTTGCATATGTGCCTCCCACTTGTCAAGGGATTAAAAGTAATGGGACAATTGGCTTCTCGGCTGTTCCGTGGCCAGGTGTGTGTTATTCCCTCATTATCCCAATTACAATGAGCAGATAAAAGGTCCAGAGTTCATTTCAAGTGTGCTATTTGCATTTGGAAACTGTTGCTGTCAACTCTGAAGATGAGATCCAAAGAGCTGTCACTATCAGTGAAGCAAGCCATCATTAGGCTGAAAAACAAAACAACCCCATCAGAGAGATAGCAAAAACATTAGGCGTGGCCAAAACAACGGTTTGGAACATTCTTAAAAAGAAGGAACGCATTGGTGAGCTCAGCAACACCAAAAGACCTGGAAGACCACGGAAAACAACTGTGGTGGATGACCGAAGAATTCTTTCCCTGGTGAAGAAAACACCCTTCACAACAGTTGGCCAGATCAAGAACACTCTCAAGGAGGTAGGTGTATGTGTGTCAAAGTCAACAATCAAGAGAAAACTTCACCAGAGTGAATACAGAGGGTTCACCACAAGATGTAAACCATTGGTGAGCCTCAAAAACAGGAAGGCCAGATTAGAGTTTGCCAAACAACATCTAAAAAAGCCTTCACAGTTCTGGAACAACATCATATGGACAGATGAGACCAAGATCAACTTGTACCAGAGTAATGGGAAGAGAAGAGTATGGAGAAGGAAAGGAACTGCTCATGATCCTAAGCATACCACCTCATCAGTGAAGCATTGTTGGTGGTAGTGTCATGGCGTGGGCATGAATGGCTGCCAATGGAACTGGTTCTCTTGTATTTATTGATGATGTGACTGCTGACAAATGCAGCAGGATGAATTCTGAAGTGTTTCGGGCAATATTATCTGCTCATATTCAGCCAAATGCTTCAGAACTCATTGGACTGCGCTTCACAGTGCAGATGGACAATGACCCAAAGCATACTGCAAAATCAACCAAAGAGTTTTTTAAGGGAAAGAAGTGGAATGTTATGCAATGGCCAAGTCAATCACCTGACCTGAATCCGATTGTGCATGAATTTCACTTGCTGAAGACAAAACTGAAGGGAAAATGCCCCAAGAACAAGCAGGAACTGAAGACAGTTGCAGTGGAGGCCTGGCAGAGCATCACCAGGGATGAAACCCAGCGTCTGGTGATGTCTATGCGTTCCAGACTTCAGGCTGTAATTGACTGCAAAGGATTTGCAGCCAAGTATTAAAAAGTGAACGTTTGATTTATGATTATTATTCTGTCCCATTACCTTTGGTTCCTTAACAAGTGGGAGGCACATATGCAACCTGTTGTAATTCCTACACCGTTCACCTGATTTGGATGTAAATACCCTTAAATTAAAGCTGACAGTCTGCAGTTAAAGCACATCTTGTTCATTTCATTTCAAATCCATTGTGGTAGTGTATAGAGCCAAAAATGTTAGAATTGGGTCCATGTCCCAATATTTATGGACCTGACTGTGTATGTATATATATATATATATATATATATATATATATATCATAGCAACCATATAAAATTCATTATTTTTTTTTTTATAGCGTTTATTTAACACTTTTCAAGTTATTACAACAATCCCAAAGGGAAAACAGTTCAGCCTGACACAGTCACTCGCATGAGCAAGTACATATATCATGACAGTAGGGAACAAACGTAATGACAGTACAGTATCTTGTTGTCATGAGAAAGGCAATACCACGCTCACTCACACCCCATCCACACTCACAGACACACACAAGGGTGGTGCAGCTTCCAATACCAACAAGCCTCAAACTGTGCCTCCAGCTTGTACCCACAAGCCCCAGATTTTGTCAAATCGATCAGGCACTCCCCTGGCTTCATACGTCAACTTGTACATCTGCAGGTCTTTATTGATAAGGTGCACCCACTGTATCACCGTAGGACTCTTTGGCGGCTTCCAGTTCAGCAGTATATTCTTCCTCCCATAATACATTAACAGTCGCAACAGTGCTCTACTATATTTGGATGGTGTCGCATCAGAAACTAGCCCCAAAACACACACCCCTGGATCGCAAATCCCTGGCAACCCCAGTTTGACATTAATAAAATCGCATACCCCTTTCCAGTATATCTGGATTATTGGACACCGCCACACCATGTGAAAAAAGGATCCCCTAGCTGCCCCACACCTGTCACACCCAGGGGACGGTAATTGCCACATCTGGTATAGACGCATCTGGGTCAAATACACCCTGTGCATCCATTTAACTTGAATGAGCTGATCCCGAGCACTTATGACAGACTTCCTCCACCCCAGACGCCATTCCTCCAAGTGAAAGTCTTCCAACTCTGGGATATCCACCGACCATTTAACAAACGATCGCTGGATAGAGGACTCCTGCATCTTAATAATTTCAACATAGAAGGAGGAAATTGGCTTGTGCGGTTTCTCTCTCCTGGCTATAGATTCCAGTGGCCCACACTCTAAATTCAGGGCTAAGGACTGAAACTGCTTTTCACATGCATGTCTCAACTGGAGGAAACGATAAAAACTCGTGTGGGGTAGCAGGAAGTCTGCACACAAACTCTCGAAGGATCGGAAAACCCCGTCCTGAAACAGCTGTGTTAAGTACTTTAGACCTTTTCGCGGCCAAAATACAAAGTCTGAAAGGTAAAAGAGCTCGGGGAGATGCTTATTACGCCACAGTGGGATATATGGGGACCAGGTTTCTCCCGTTTGGCTAATCATACGCGTGTCCACAAACCTCTCCCACGCCTCCAGAACCGTGACCATAGCCTCCGTATTGCTCTTGGAGTCCAGGCCTCCGCCTCCCCTATATACCAAATTCGTCAGGGCCTCATACGACCCTACTAGCGCCGCCTCTAACACCACTGCTGGATTGTTGGCATCCGCCCAGATCCACCAGGATGCATACATCAAGCGAGTCGCTATATAATAAACATACATATCCGGGAGTTGCAAACCCCCCTGCGAATAGGGGGCCTTCAGTGTCTTCCTTGCAATTCTCGGGGACCTATTACACCACAGGAATTGGGACATGACTTTGTCTAAAGCATCGAAATGGGCCTTAGGAATCCTCACTGGGGCCGCTCTATACACATATAATAGCTTAGGTAACAACACCATTTTAACAATGTTAATTCTGCCCACTAAAGTTAGGGGGAGATTTTCCCAGGCTTCCAACTTGCGCGTGACATATTCCATAGTGGGCCTCAAGTTCAGATGACAGAACTGCCGAGGGTCTCTATGAATATGAATCCCTAAATATAGGAAGCTATCTACAATCTTCAGAGGGGACACTGGTGAGACGTCTATCCCATCCTCCACATCCACTATGCACAGACTGGATTTAGCCCAATTCATTCGTAGTCCTGAGTACCTACCATATCCATTCACCACATCTAACAGAGATTCTAAGGAGGGACCAGGGTCAGCTAAGTACACCAACAGGTCATCCGCATACAGCGACACTTTCTCCTGTACCCCGGCTATCGTCCAACCCTCTATCAAGGAGCTATTATTGATTAGTTGCGTGAGGGGTTCCACTATCAGGGCAAACAACAATGGTGACAGTGGACACCCTTGTCTGGTGCCCCTATATAACCGGAAAGGTCGAGTCATTATTTTCGCGATTGAGCAAATCGGCACTAATGATGCACATATTTTTGGCACAATATATTCAACTTCACATTTTATCAGGTCTGAGTAGATATTACAGATTGGTGCACTAAGTATTGTTGTGACATCACAGCACTATGTCTGTAGCATGTATGTATGGACGGCAGAGACACAGTAATTCCTATCACACTACCTAACACCCTGCACTGGAACCTATTAGCTACACTATATCACTATCTAACCTGCACTGATCTCCCACTAACTATCTGTATTATATATATATATATGAGCTAACTAACTATCTAATGTAATTGGATAAGGAATAGGATCCAGATGAAAGCACAGAGCACAGCAATGTCACTGCTTTCTCTCTCGGAACTGCAAAAAACTGCAGAAAATGGCTGCTGGGGAGGTTCTTATATAGTAAGGGGGAGGCAACTTTCCTATTGGTTACTAGGGTTGTTGCTAAGCTCTGACAAAGATATTGCAGCCTTCTCATTGGCCCACAAGCAAGAAGGGAGGTTACTGATGGAAAAAAAATCTAGAATATTCGCAATTACAAATATATAGCGCTATATTCTACATCTTCACAAATTCTCGAAGTGCCGATATTCGCGATAAAAATTTGCAATTTTTTAAACTCACATTGAGGGGAAAATGGTACTGTGGCAATATGTGCCAGGCATTATAACTACCGGGGGGTGTCTAAGTGTACCAGGGGCATTATAAGTACTGGGGCCACCAAAGAGGGGTTATTATACCTATTTATGGTGCTTAAGATGGGCATTAAACCTATTGGGGGTTCTTAAAGAGGGCATTATAGCTACTGGGGCACTTCAGAGGGCCAGTAAACCTACTGGGGGCACTTAAGTGGGGTATTATAGATACAAGTGGCACTTAAGGGGAACATTGTTTCTACTGTGAGTACCAAAGGGGGCATTATATCTACTGAGGGCAATTCAGAGGGGTGCATTATACCTACTGGTGGCACTACAGATGGCATTCTATCTACTGAGGGCACTACAGGGGGCCATTATAACTACTAGGGGCACTACCAGGGGAATCTGGATTTTCGGCCATGAAAATATTGAAGTCCAAATATAGAATCTGCTTCCTTGACAGATGCACACCTTGGTGGCTGCATGAGTATGACTGTCACTAACTATAATCCAGAAAGATTAGCAGAAAGCATGAAGTGCCAGGTCTCTCACTGAACTGATTTATTAATATTTGGAACCGTTTCCAGCCGTTATATAGATTCTACAATTATTTTATCAAGTGTAGCTGGTGACCATCTCTCAGTGCTAAACGTGACTCTCAAGATAAGAAAGGTTGGGGGCCACTTGTTTAAAAAGATTTGTGAGGTAAATATGGAATAGGCACATTAGCAGGCTTAAAGTGAACCTGTCACATTGTACATGACGTCTGATCTGCAGGCATCATGTTATAGAGCAAAAGGATCTGAGCAGTTGATATGTAGTTTTATCGGAAAAGATTCAGTATAACTTTTATTTAATTCATTTAACTTCCTGCTCATTCTGGGCTTTGAAGTCAAGATGGCAGTCCTATCAGTGATTGACAACTATCTTTAGATGGGGCTGGGGTCAGCCTCTATATAAATAGGAGGAGGAAGGAACATTCTAATCAGTCTAAACTAGTTAGTCTAATCAGATAGTCTAGCCAGCTAGGGCCAGGGAGAGGAAGCAGACCCAATGTAAAAGGTGGTGTAGAGGAAGACCAGTAGAGATAACATGTCTAAAAAGGACTTAGGCTCTATGGCACTTGTGTACAGGAGAAGCCTCTGGTGCGTAGATACATCAGTGAGAATCTTCACATACCAAGGTAGATATCGTGGACGTGTATAGCAACCTGTTTAAAAAATGAAGCAGAAGAGTTTACCTGCTATGAGGGAGAACTGCCCTTTTAGTTGCATTATATTACCTAAAATATAGACTCCACGTCTGAATGCTTATGACAGAGTCAGCGAGTGAAGTGCAGATTGAGGAACTACTTTAACCAGACACCCCTTGGCCTATTATCTACCTGTGCACCTCTGAGACCTGTAACATTTTGTGAACCACTGCCAGTCCATGCATAATAAAGAATGATCCTGATCTGTTTGCATATGAATTCTTCAGTAAAGAACTGTTGTGCTGCATTACTGCCTCCTCATTTCTTCCTATTCTACTGCTACACAGAAAAGTGTTGGCATCACAATAACCAAATTCCTGCCTTGCATCTCAAAACCTTCACCATCAAGGGCAATCAATCATCCATCATCAGTAGACCCCCAGAACCAAAGTGTGAAGGGAAGAAAAGGTGTGCCCTTTCCCACCGCCGCACGCTAGCTTCAGAATCATGAGTACAACTACTACTGCACCCATCCGGCCGCCCACACTCATGCACACCCCTGTGGCCTGCTTGCTGCATGAGGAAGAATTTTAATAAATAAATTACAATTTTTACAGAATATTTTCCCATAAAACTATAATCAATCTGCTTAGCTCCTCCTGAATCTATAACATGCTGCCTGTGGCTTATTTCACATTTTCATGGTGACAGGTTCCATTTAAATGTGCTATCACACATAGTCGCGAGTACCACACTGCAGTTTCCACTGATTGCTGGGTTCCACCTAAAGATATTATTGGAAGTGGCCTTTTTAGGTGGAGCTTCGCTGTCATGACTCAGGCAAGCACATATTATGCGGTAAGTTTCATATACAGTATGCTAATATACAGTATATGTGAAATAGGTAAATGCTGACATTCCGGTATGGTATATTTAAATATACCCATTGGTTCTGACTTAGCAGGAAAATACAGCAGGTTTTGCTTTGTACTATCTGCAGTAGTGAGGCTTCCATAACCTTTAAGTACTAACCTTTTAATACTAAAAAAACTCAGTCTCTCCTCAATTTGCTGTGCTATTGTATCAGTGAGGCCAATGTAGCAACGTTCTTCAATGTCAGCTGTTTCACCAAGTCAGTTACATTAATCACATAGTTGACTCAGAGGTTAAGAACACTCCCTGCAAAACAATGACGCTGAGATTTATTTTCAGCCAATTTTTAGATTGGACTTGTAATGTTATCTAAAATGTGCACAGTGATCTCTCTGGACATGGGTCTGTGACGTATTAGTGATAACCACCACGATGGTGATACATCTGGGAATCAATGGGTAATGTCAGGAAAAGACGTTTGTATGATCTCATTTACATGCACCAAACATCGGGTCTATATTGGTATGAACCATTCTTATTATAATCGTTGATACCAACTGCGGTTTGGAAGCCAAAATCATGTGTGGATTATAAAAATAGAGAACTTATAAAGTACAGATACGACTTCTCCTCTTTTTTTAATTCACTCCTGATTCGGCTTCCAAGAAACCTGACCGCGTGCCCGTACCCATAGGGTTTCACTGTTCGGCAGAACTTGTTTAAACAGGGTGAGGTACAGTTGTTGGCAAGAGCCTAGAGCATGGACGCAGTGGGACAAATTTACTAAGACTAGCGTTTCCTATGCCAGTGTTATGGGGAATGTATCAAAGCCCTATATCAGTTTTTTGTGCCTCCAGTAATGCCCCCTGTATTTAAAAAAATGCCTCTAGTAATGGCATTCTCCCTATAGCGCCCCAGTATGAAGTTTTGAGTAAATACTGTTCCCAGTATTAAAAAATCCCCCATAGTGCCCCAAGTAATGCCGCCTATGATGCCTAGTAATGCCCTCTATAGTGCTACTAGTAATGCCCCCAAATAGTGCCTCTAGTAACAGCCTCTATAGTGCCCAGTATTAAAAAGTCCCCCATAGTGCACCCAGTAATGCGGTCTATAGTGCCCCGAGCCACTAAAGGCCCTTATACTGCCTGTTATATTGCCCCGAATAGTGCACAAATAGGAAAAAAGTGAATTATACTCACCAGTCTCGTTGTATAATGCGTCCTCCGGTGCAGCCTCTTCTGGCCTGAGGCCAGAGATGCCTGAGTCAGGGCACAGGTGGTAACAATGTCATCACATAGTGTGCTTTCCGGCGCAGGCAGTTGCAATGACATCATCAAACTGTGTGAGGCCTATCGCAGGCAGTCATGATGATGTCATAATTTCATGACTGCCTGTGTCATTTGAGTGGCCTGAAGCCTATGTGGCTGACTGCGGGACAGGGTGTCTTTGGCTCCTGTTCCCTGCCGCAGCTGGGATGGAGATACAGTTGAATCCAGGAGCACGGCGCTGCCATGGTTAAATAATGCTAGGATCATCAGATTGTCAGGTACTGAGCTGGCAGCTGTGCGGGTGTCTCAAGCAGCCCACTCGGAAATCATCCTGGTAGGGTCTAGGGCATTTTAGAGCAATACTGGCAGACCAAATAAACCAAGCAAATGCCTTGGGTTGCAGAATCAGAAGGCTACCTTCTGGCCACAAGCAGTTGGCAGAAAAAAACCCCACTAAGGGCTCATGTAGACGTCAATTATTCGGCCGTGCCCGTATTTCAGCCAGCAAACAGCGGGTCTGCAATATGCGGGCACCCGCATCACTGATGCAGACCCATGTACTTGAATGGTTACGCAATCCGGAAGTTCGGTGCAGAACGGAAGGCACGAACCCTACAGAAGCACTATGGGGGGGCTTCCATAGGGTTTCTGTCCGTGGCTCCGCACTGCAAAAAAGTAGTGCATGCATAACTTTTTTGCGGTGCGAACCGTCGGATGCGGATCACGGACCCTATTCAAATGAATGGGTCCACGTCTGCACGGGCCAGGCCAGCACATGGTTGTGTGTATAAGGCCTAAAGGGGAGGACATTTCACCTGTGCATGTGATTCAACTTTACAGGGGCCCAGGGGGAGAGTGGGCACTTCCCATCTGTAGAGCAGTAACAGAAGTGTCCAGGATGCGCTGATAAGCTGATATTGAGGCTTAGTGAGCCAATAAGGTGGAGCTTAGTAGTACAACATGATGGAGCTTAGGGTTGTGATGGAGTGGAGCTTAGTAGTGTGATAGGGTGGAATATAGGGCTGCAATGATGGCCCTCTGACATAATATTGCTTGGGGCCCTAGAAATGCCAAATATGAATAGATATGAATCCAACTGTGAATTGAAGCACTCAAACACTAAAGCTAGCAGCAGTCTGTCCCTCTCCAGCTGCTCCTCTCCCCCCCTCCCCCTCCCCTCTCCATAGACTTTCATGTAATCTGATCCTTCAGTGAGTTGGCAGATTTGAGTAGTGAATTGAGAGTAAAAGTTGGGCGAGAGGAGAGAGGGATTATATGGGGGCAGGAGAAGAGTCTAATAAGAGGAGAAAATATTTTTATCTGATACAATATATTACAATGTTTCTTCTATTCATCTGCACTATTACATTCTGGAAAAAAAAAAAAAAGACTGTTGCAAAAATGTCAGTAAAAAATGGTTTAACCTCAATTTTTTATGGTGGTTTTTTTTTCATGGATGCCTTTCTGTAAAACGGGGGCCTGTCAGGCCAAGATACAGTGGTTCCCATCAGGAACATACCCCTCGATCTAAAGTTACCCTACTCATGTAAGATAATGCGTTTCATCTTGTACCTTTCAGGCACCTAGTATAAATAGAAATATATTTACATTATACAAGCAAACCATACGCCAAATTGACGGGTAACACTAGTGCTCCCAAGTGCAGGGCTGTATCTGGTGAGAGAAACGGCAGGTATGTAGAGGTCGGGAGAATATACCCTGACTGAATATACACTTTACATTCCACATAGACTGGGAACATTTTGAAGATGCGCTGTAGTGCATAGAATTGTACAAAAAAACCATAAAATTATTATGTGCAATGCTGTGTAATTGGACATAATGTGTGAGGCCTCTGGGAATAACACCTTAAGATTTGTAAATCAGAGTCTTGCAGGTGAACAACTTAATTTAGAATGATCTTTTACACAACAATTGTTTTACTAATTAAATAAAAGCTGCAGATTATTAGTTTAGGGGACTCTACAGGGGTCTGTAAAACATGGCCCTGTTTCATCTATGGCATGGCAGACTTATGCGGTATTAATTCATTTTAGAGAGATTACAAGCTTTGAAACCATGACAAGCACCATGTTATAACATCTATCTTTTATCTGTCTATAATGCATTACTTATCTTGCACTCATCCTCAGAGCTGCATTCTCAATTTTGGAGAAATAGTTGCAACGTGCCGCCCCACAGGGCCCAGCATGTCCCAGGTTTATAAGAATGCAGAGTGGTGTGGTGCGGCCCCAATAGTTTTCTGTGTGTGTCACAGTGCTCCTACCTGGATACTGTCACTCCCACTTCCCTTTTGAGACTTCTGCTGCAGGAGGCGGAACTTTCCCTTTACTGCTACATCTTTCATGTCTTCTCAGCTACACTGTCTATACTAGACTGCCCTGAACTAGAACTGCCACCCCTCCCTTTGGTAGGAAACAGAACTGGCACACTTCTGCCCAAAAAGGGGGAGAATGGAGTGGTAAGTTCTATTCTATGTAAACATCTCTCTCTGCCAGATATACACTGCATAACCGTTTTAGAGCAATATTATAAATGTACAGTGACAAAAGACCTGGAATAAGTACACAGATGACATTGTGATTAGCAGTTAAAGACAGTAGCAGGGTGAAGAAATGGTAATACCACTCTGGAGTATTACATAGTCAACAAGTGTCGCCAGACAACCTTTAAAGTGGTTGTCCGAGTTATTCAGATTTGAGCCCAAAGCCAGGAATTATGCTAATAAAAGAAACTACTGTATACTCACCAGTTTAATCTCACACCACTTCCAGTACCACCATTCCAGGGCTCTTGGATGCAGTGATGACCTAATCCTCAGCCAATCACTGGCCCCAGCACTATGCTGCAGAAGACCGTGGACAGATCTATGGATTAGAAAGGACCTATGGACAGACCTATAGACTATAGATCTATGGATTTACCTATGGTTGGACCTATGATTAAAACTATAGCTAGGTTTATGTATGTATCTATGGATAGACCTATAAATGGGAATAGACCTATGGACGGACCTATGTGTAGACGTATGGATGGTTCTATGAAAGGATCTGTGGTGTATAAAAAAAACTTGGTGTCCCAAATTTACTATTCAGTGTAGGATAGCTAGAAAGGGAGTCTTTAAATGCAGCAGAATTATCACAGGCTGTATGATAAATCTGCCTGTCTGAAAGTTTAAGACAACTTTAAATATTGTGTGCCAGTACAAAAAAATACCCCCTTACCTTTTAGATCAAACCCCATATAAAACCCCAGATAAGACCCCCATCTCAGACCAGACCCCATATCAGACCTCAGTTTTAGACCTCAGACCAGACCCCCATTAGACCTTCTTGTCAGACCCCTCCCCAATATCAGACATTAGATAAGTCCCCCATTAGACCTCCAGACCCCCATTAGACCTCTCAGACCCGACCCTCATTAGACCTCCAGACCCCCATATAAGACCTCCAGACCCCCATATCAGACCACAGATCAGATCTCCAGACTCCATTAGACCTCTCAGACCAGACCTCCAGACCACCATATCAGACCTCTGACCAGACCTCCAGAACCACATTAGACCTCAGACCAGACCTCCATACCCCCAATCAGACCCCTATTAGACCTCCAGACCCCAATCAGACCCCCAGGCCCCCGATCAGACCCCCATTAGACCTTCAGACCCCCACTAGACCTCCAAACCCCCATATGTGTCCTCCATTAGACCTCCAGACCCCATCAGACTTCCAGACCCCCAATCAGACCCTCATTAGACTTCCAGACCCCCATTAGACTTACAGACCCCCAATCAGACCCTCATTAGACCTCCAGACCTCCATTAGACCTCCAGACCCCCAATCAGTCCTCATTCTCTTCTCAAAGCCCATGCTGCACAGTAATCTGGCTGCCTGCAGCATCAGGTCACAGTGCGCTCTGTATGTCCTGACGCTGCAGGCAGCCAGGACACAGCAGAGCGGGACCCGAGAAGATCAAGCAGGGAGGTAAGTACAGTGCTCACAGCGCTTCACTCCCCTCCTCCTGCATACTAGTGAGCGCTTCCATTATGGAACCCCTATAGCTATGCCAGTGATTCAGTATATGTATGACAGATAGTTTTTAAACACTAAAGCTGGCCTTGTTACCAATAGCAACCAATCACAGCGCAGCATTCATTTTTTACAGATATGTTTAAGACATGAAAGCTGAGCTATGGACAAAAGGGACTGTTTTTCGGTTTAACAGGGTTGCTAAATAAATCCTGAAACTAGGCCTGAGGCCTGTGCAAAATCAGTGGAGTGGAAAGTACTGTAAACCATACTGGGCCCTGTAGTCCAAGTAGAGAAAATGGTGACCTGTGGGTTCCCTTGTTTCCAGACCCGCGAATACTGTCCAGTAACCAAACACTGTCTGCTCCTGAAACAACGATGGTTGACAGTCCACGGTATATCATGGCATCCAAAAGAAGTATACAATGACCTCTGATTCTACAGTCATAGGAGAGGCGAAGGTTAAAAAGGCTAAATTGTATTAATATGATGGTGACACACATTTCCCTGCGCTGCACTTCTGACACCTCGGTGTCTACAGTCAGGGATTTATCCTTTATCTCAAAGTTGACAGGTTGCGCAGCACTGCGTGCAGAAAGTGACACACACCTGGCAAGGTGCTGTCAACCTGTCATCCCTCCTTATGGACTGCCCCTGGATTTTGGACAGTGCCTACATCCTAATAAAGCTCCGTTAGGAAAATTGTCCCTCAATAGTAAAAGAAATGTACAACACCTTGGGCTCTGACCAACTTGACGTTTTTGTTAAAAATTTCTGATATTATTTCAAGTAAGCTGAAATTCTCTAAGGCTGGGTTCACACCTGAGCGTATTCTAAAAGCGCTTTTTACAAGCGTTTTTGAGGCGTATTTTGAAAATGCGCGTAGTACGCGCGTTTGTGTGATTAACCACAGAGACATCCAATGAAAAACTGCCACAATACGCGCGACAATACGCCTCTAAGAAGCTCCTGTACTTCTTGGGGCGTTCGTACGCGCTGTAAAACGCTCAGGTGAGAACCATGCCCATAGGGAAACATTGGTTTTTGCCTGTTGAGCGTTTTACAGCGCGTAGGAACGCGCTGTAAAACGCTCAGGTGTGAACCCAGCCTAAGTATGACAGAGAATTGCACTTGGAAATTGCTGCTATTGAATGTACCCGAAGTCACAAAGTGTGTTCTGTGTTTATGTCTGACCCCATTCTTCATCACTGCGTTTTCACTGCACCAACAGCTCCAGGGAGTACACCATGACACAACACTTCATCAGGGCCACTACTAGAGATGAGCGAATTTCATATTTTGAAATTCGTTCACACTTCATTTGGTGGTAAAAGGTGAATTGCGTTATGGATTCCGTTACCACGGACCAGATCACAATTCTATGACGGAATGCATAATGGAATGCCTTTAGAGGCATTCCGTTATTCATTCTGTAATAATAGAAGTCTATGGGCTGCAAAACGTAAGCGTTCCATTTCTGTTATGCAGGGGAGTCCTCTCCTGCATAACGGAAACGGGACAGATCTGTTATGCAGGCCATAGACTTCTTTTATGACGGAATGAATGTATCGGAAACAGCAGGGGCACAGCTAAAGGCTCATGGGCCCCCCTTCTCTCAGTGCTTTTTGGCCATGGAGCAGGGAAGCACATAGCCTTTGTGCTGCCTGAGGCAAAAATTGAACACACCCCCCCGCATGGCAAATTCTTGACCTAACCCCTTTCCTCTAGCCAGAGGTGTAACTTGAATAGCATGCACTTTCTATAATACCATTGTCTTCACATGCGCACAAGGGTCTTTGGGCCCCCTCAAGCTCCTGGGCCCGGTAGCGACTGCTACCTCTGCACCCCCTATAGCTACGCCCCTGGGAAACAGCTAACTCAGGTCAGCTCAGGTCAGTATGACTAGACAGTAAGTATTGAAGGTGCCACGCGGTCATTAACAATACAATACCGCTGTGACCGGCTCTAATTCATCTAATGAGACCGTACTGTTTAATTGGTCTACATGGTTAAGGGCCACTCAGTATTGCGGGTGCCGCACAATCTTTAACCATACAGACCGAGAACACAGTGCAGTCTCATTAATTGACCTAGGGCCAGCTGCGGACCGTACATGCTGTGACTGGTCTAAAGACCTCTTGGGTAATGAGACCAACTGCATTTTTTTCAAATCCCACCCAAATATTCACAGTCAATGAACTCAGGCTTGAAAGATAACAGACGACATGCTTTCCAGTAAATTGTTTAATTATGCAAGTTCTTAGTTGACTTCAAAAGAAAAGACCAAGGCAGCTTGCAGCTTAAAACTGTACAGTTTTTTATATTGTTCTCATCCTCACCGGTCACAAGTGTATGTTTATTAGAAGATACAATCTTAAGTACATTTCTTAAAGGGTCTCTACAGTACTAAGATATAGCATTTAGTGGACTGAATACTACACATTATGCTATTGTGGAGCTAAACTGAAAATGAAAGTAGAACTCCCACAAACATTTTTATGACCAGTTAGAAAGGTGCATGGTGTAAACTGCA
The DNA here is from genome assembly GCF_014858855.1 of Bufo gargarizans. Lineage (NCBI taxonomy): Eukaryota > Metazoa > Chordata > Amphibia > Anura > Bufonidae > Bufo > Bufo gargarizans. Next base: position 78,475,000 of record NC_058084.1, read on the forward strand.
GCAAAGGAAATCTTCTTAACAGAGTTATAACCTCCCTTCTGGTCCTCAGCTGTCATGTGACCAACACTCTGCTCTCCAACTGACACAGGACAGGAAGTCAGTTACTTCTCTGCTCATTCCTATGAGCCTGACATTGAGGCTGCCATAGGAATACATACAGAACCAGACTTCCTGTCCACACATAAGATGCTGTGTTATTTAGAAAGTCTGATTGCTGGTCACATGACACAGCTGAGGATCGGAAGGAAGGGGATAGCTCACAAATACAGCCACTGATAAGAAGATTACCTTCACTACAGTTTACATCATGTAACTTCCTAACAGGTCAGAGAATAAACATTTTTGTGGGAGTTCGTATTTAAGTGCCAAGGTTGTGATATCAAGGGATGTGGTTGTATGTGATTATTTACACACCAAATTCCATATGGCAGATCCCATGGACCCCCTGTATTATATCAGTAACAGATTTTTATTTTCAGATAAAGTGTTTCAAATACCTTGGAAAAACATAGGGATAAAATGATAATTCTGGTTTCTTGCTGCCACCACTAGAGGAATCTTAAGAGCTTATACCATACTGTTTTTTGAGTAGTTCAGACTAGACGATTCTACCCATTTCATGACCAGACATATTTTCAGTTTTCTAAGTAAGTGATTGGTAGGATTCTCTGTTTAAGGCCTTGTTCACATTTCCATGCCTGTTTGACATCCATGGATAATCCATCTGTGCTTCATCTGTAAAGATGTCCGTGAAGCATCTCCTACCAGTGGTCAGTGAAAACCACTGTGTCATGACTTAAACTTCAATGGGCATGTTTGGTGTGTATCAAGGACCAAAGTAGTGTATGTTCTTGATTTTTTCACTGACACATGGCCAGTGAAAAAACGACTGTTGTGTGAACAGATACATTAATGGGTATGTGTGCCGTCTGCAGAAAAGCTGCCGATAGCTGTACACGAGGAGGTGTTATAAGTGATTGATAGCATTTTCTGTGTAAGTGTGTATACAGAGATAGCTGGCAGTCACTGATAGCTGTACACGGGGAGATGTTATCAGTGATTGATAGTATTCTCTGTGTAAGTGTGTATACATAGATAGCTGGCAGTCACTGATAGCTGTACACAGGGAGGTGTTATCCGTGATTGTTAGCATTCTCTGTGTAAGTGTGTATACACACATATCTGTCAATCACTGATAGCTGTACACGGGGAGATGTTATCAGTGATTGATAGTATTCTCTGTGTAAGTGTGTATACATAGATAGCTGGCAGTCACTGATAGCTATACACAGGGAGGTGTTATCAGTGATTGATAGTATTCTCTGTGTAAGTGTGTATACATAGATAGCTGTCAGTCACTGATAGCTATACACAGGGAGGTGTTATCGGTGATTGATAGTATTCTCTGTGTAAGTGTGTATACAGAGATAGCTGTCAGTCACTGATAGCTGTACACAGGGAGGTGTTATCAGTGATTGATAGCATTCTCTGTGTAAGTGTGTATACAGAGATAGCTGTCAGTCACTGATAGCTGTACACGGGGAGGTGTTATCAGTGATTGATAGCATTCTCTGTGTAAGTGTGTATACAGAGATAGCTGTCAGTCACTGATAGCTGTACACAGGGAGGTGTTATCAGTGATTGATAGTATTCTCTGTGTAAGTGTGTATACAAACATAGCTGTCAGTAACTAATAGCTGTACATGGGGAGATGTTATCCATGATTGTTAGCATTCTCTGTGTAAGTGTGTATACAGAGATAGCTGTCAGTCACTGATAGCTGTACACAGGGAGGTGTAATCAGTGATTGATAGCATTCTCTGTGTAAGTGTGTATACAGAGATAGCTGTCAGTTACTGATAGCTGTACACAGGGAGGTGTTATCAGTGATTGATAGTTTTCTCCGTGTGCGTATACAGAGACATAAAGGTATAAATGGCAAGTTTTACTGAATCTTTTCCCACAAAAAAAAAATATCAATCTGCTAAGCTCTTCCTGCCTGAAGACTGCATTGCATTATGTGGTGTCAGTTCCTCTTTATAGGAAACCTGTCACGTTGAACATGGTGTCTTATCTGCAGGCAACATGTTATAGAGCAAGAGGAGCTGAGCAGATTGATATAATATATATTATTTTTTTAGGGAAAAGATTCAGTAAAACTTCTTTTTTATTCAATTAAATTCCTGCTCATTCTGGGCTTTGAAGTCGAGGAGGCGGTTCTATCAGTGATTTATGTCATGGAGGCGGTCCTATCAGTGATTTATGTCATGGAGGCGGTCCTATCAGTGATTTATGTCATGGAGCAGGTTCTATCAGTGATTGACAGCTATCTCTGTATACACATTCATAAAGGGAAGGCTGTCAATCACTGATAGGACTGCCTCCTGGACTTCAAAACCCAGAATGAGCAGGAATTTAAATGAATAAAATACAAGTTATATTAAATCTTTTAACATAAAACTATATGTCAATCTGCTCTGCTGATCCTGCTCTATAACCTGCTGCCTGCAGATAGGACACCATTTTTAACAGTTTAAAGCTCCTAAGCTCCCTCTGGTGGTAGCAGCAGGCAATATTAATTCCATCTTTTAAAAGGACCTGTCACCTCTGGTGACGTGTCTGAGTGTGTAACTTCTTGCATTCCTCATGCAAAATATTGTTCTGTTCCTCAGTTTTTGCTACTAGAAGTGTATGACTTTATTGCTCAATGGGTGTTGCTATTCCCCTTGTCAAAGGGGTATGTTCCTGCACAGTCTGTCAGTAGTAGTATTAATTGCACAGTGTCAGGCTGTGCAGGGACACCCCCACTCATAAAATTCAGTTGTACCTTATAAACGTGTAGCAGGAATAAAAGAGGAATGGGACAACATAATCGTAAGAATAAATGCTTCAAAATAGTAATGTCATGTGGAATACATTTACTAAACAGACATGTCAGAAGGGGTGACAGGTCCTCTTTAGCTCTAGGTAAATTCAGAGAGTTTGTATTTGTGTCTCAGAGCACCGATCCCTATAAAGATATCGTCAGCAAGAATTCTAGATGTGTGCAGGTAAGTCGTCAGTGTGTCTATGCAACCACATTTCCTGGGATCAAATTATAAAGTAGTCCCTAGATTACTGAGCTCCACCTCTAAATACTGTAGAGCCCCTTTAACATTCTCCAGGGGGCACTTAGGTAGGCTGTTGTCTATTTAAGTACCGAATGTCCAGAACTGAAAAGAAAACAAAAGGGGGCTATGCACCAAAGCCATACAAGAAAGGAAAGTTCTACTGTTCCAAGATCATGCGCTAGTTAACGACCCTGCCATAAATTGTGCGTCAACGCCTCAGTTTAGCCTTCAATAACTTGTGCGGCAGCTTCCCTGAGGCCATCAGAGGCAGGGCTTGCTGGGGTTTGCAGTTCCACGGGAGTGAGAGAGCTATGGGTTTGCTTGCCTTTGATTTTATCGGCGTTTTCAGGGATTTCTAACGCTTGCAACATGCGAAGAAAGCCTATTCTGCACATAGCCCCCGCTACTTCTCTTCTCAAACATTCATTCTGTCTCTCACAAAGACATCCTTATGTTTCTCCCCTTGTAGTTACAAAAACTGTACATTACAAACAGTATAGAAACAAATTAAAAAGGAAAAGAAAACGGAATCATTTGCAGCACATTCTGGCTAATTCTCTCTATGCAGTTAGATTTACAGATATAAAAGAAGTTTGATGTCGGAGCCTATTTCTCCTAGAGCCTGTGGGATACAGTGAGCAGAAGACACGTCGCTAGTTTTCGTCGGCACAAAGGACTAGAGCCAGCTCCGTTCTGTACAGCTTCCCTCCGTCTGATAAGGCCATGATGCTTTTCTTGTAGGTTGAAATGTTGTTAATGTCTAGTTCCTATTTAAAGAAGAGATAATACCTTGTAATCCAATTTTGAAAGCCATTTGCTCCCCCCCCCCCCCCCAATTTACACCACGCTCCACTGAAATCACTTGTTACTTTATGTTACATCACTGAATAGATTTTTATAGGCTTTGTGATATTGTCCCCGACTCCCCGTGGCTAGACTTAAATTCTTAGGACTTTGCTTTAAGAATTGCAGTTCTTTCCTTTATCCCCCCCCCCTCCCCCATTCAAAATTAGCCATTTTTTTTAAAATCTAATTTAAAACCAAATTATCCCTTCCAAAAATAAAGTCAGAGATTTACCTTTTTATCCTTCTCGCAGAGATCTTTCAGTAAGGCGTCCAATTCATTTTCATCTATATAGCCGCTGCCATCCTGCATGATAAACGGAAAGTCGTCAAGAGAAGGACGTGCATTTAATGTGCTGGGCCGCTGCCTTCAAGACTAGGCTTCATGCAAATGAGCGATTAATAATTTTTAATGTCTTTTGACATGAATAGTCTTTTTTTTTTTGTAATGAATTCTAAAGTTTGATGGGGTTTTTTAGTTTCATATAGTCTGGGAGTTGTGGCCATCAGTGAGATGTAATGAGTATAAAGGTCTCTTTACATGGGAAGACGATCTAGCAGATTGTTGGGGAGGAAGCGTTCCTTCCCGACCATCTGGTGATCTCTAGCGGAGGAGACCGCAGCATTTACATGCAGTGATCTCCTCCAACTCTTCCAGAGCATGGGGAGGAGCGATCGCTAGTGCCATCGCTCTTCCCTATAGTGTCTCATTGTTTTCCGACAGCAGATCGTGTTCACACTGGGAAATGATGATCTTCTGTTCTGCACAAAAGTTAAGGGCCCTTTACACGGTCCGGCAATTGAAATGATCATCGCTAACTAGCATTACTAATAACACTTGTAACAGATGATCTGAAGAGGGAAAATGCACCGCTGATTACCCAATGAACGAGCAAAACACTCGTTCATTGGGTAATTGGATAATTTGTGCAGCACAAAAGATCATCGTTTCCCAGTGTAAACACGATTTTCTGCCGAGAAACAACAAGACAGTATGGGGAAGAGCGATGGCATTAGCGATTGCTCCTCCTCATACTCTGGAGGAGATCGGTGCATGTAAATGCCCTGGTCTCCTCCACTAGCGAGCAGCAGATTGCCGGGAAGGAACGCTTCCTTCCCGACAATCTGTTAGATCGTCGTACCGTGTAAAGGGACCTGAGAAACAAGCGTTTTGCACGTTCCTCGGTTAATCGTCCATGCAGTTACACCGCACGAGAGTTACTAGTAATGCTGGTTAGCGATGATCGTTTCAATCGTCAGCTGGTGTAAAGGGCCCATAAGGCAGCAATAGACACAGGGAAACAATAGGGACCATAGAAATCCATGAAAGGGATACTAAACCTAGAAATTAATGCTACAAGTAAGCAAGAAATACAGTTGTCCTCACTGTTTGACAGCCGGCACCACATGGGGGCAAAGTGCTGTCATTTTCATACTGCAGTTTTGCCAGTTCTGCTTTAACAAAAAGATTAGACTGTGGGAAATGTTATGCAGCGTCCTTTATATATGGGCAGCCAGCCTTTCTATGAAATGCTTTTTTAGTAATATACTGTATGTTCATTATATAAATATCACAAAAAAGGTTTATATATAAAAAAAATGTAGAAACGTACCTTGTCATATAATTCAAAGGCTTTGTTAAATTCTTTACCACACATCTTAACACCCTATAAAATAATAATAATAATACTGTGATCTATATTCACAGCAATAGAATAGGTTCAAGTAGAAGAAAAGTAAAGAAAAACCACCAGGTATAAAACCAGATATCAGATACAAGTTTCTAATCAGATATTTAAAACTTTTTTTATCCTAAGAGGTTTATGGTGTTGCCGGTGCTTAACAATATTCTTTATGAATTACATAGTACAGAGGGGGAAGCGTTATGAAAACAGTTTTGAACACAATTCTTATTCATAGAATTGGTTGTCACTTTTCAACTTTATTCCGTTATTAGTCACACTGTGTTTCATATCTTTTCCAGCACTGACTTAACGGGTGTACCTTTAAGCTTCTGATATGAAATTTGTAACTGGCCCCTCGCCTACCATATTCTGTTTATCATGCTAGTGTCCTCTTAGGCAGCAGAGGGTCCTGTGGCTAGGGGTAGACTGGGAACTTAAAGGGTTATTCCCATCATAATGATCACTGTTAAATCTGTTAATGATTTGACAGTGATCATTTTTGTAAATATACTTGATTAACAAATTCCCACCGTTTAGGATAAAATTAATCCCCACTTACCTCATTGTTGTGATTCGGTCTTCCCTGGTTATGGCCACCGCTCTTCTCCAGAATCCCGGTGGCCGTGCTTGCGCAGAAGACTCCTTCTTTTCTCCCAGCCAGGCTGCTCGCTGTCCTGAACGCGCACACTGCTGCGCATACGCGATGGTGACTTCTTCCCGGCCAGAATAGTACAGAGCTGCAAAAGCGCACGCCGGCTCTGTACTATACTGGCCAGGAAAAAGTCACCATCGCGCACATTCAGTCCAGCGTGCGGCCCGGCCAGGAGAAGACTTCAATCATGATTAAAGTGGCCTTGGAAAAAAACTATTATGGGCCCCCTTTTGTAGTCAGGTCCAAATTGGCAGAAGAAAGCGCCCCCACAAGCAGGCAGGGCCAGCAATACCATATTGCAGCACATAATATTACCCCAGCAGGGATAAAACTGCCCCTCTGTGGTGGCCAGCACCAGCTGCCACGTTCTGTCCTCCTACTCCAGTTGCCTCAGGATGGCAATACAGTTGAATTCAGGATTTAAGAGGTGAGCGTCAGATCATTACTTACCCAGCTGGTGTCCATGAGGAGCTCCCCTGGCCAGGAAGTTTCCCTATGGTCAGTCTGCCCCTGTCTGTGGCACCAGGGCCTGATTGGGACTGCTATCTCTGTATAGGATCTCTACAGGATCAGCAACCAGCTGCTGTGAAACTACAACTCCCAGCATGCACACTTGCTCGGCAATTCTTGTAACTACCATAGCAGTGAAAGGAGGATTCTGGGAGTTGTAGTTTTAGAACAGCAGAAGGTTACTGATGCCTTCCCTATAGCTGTGCCACCGCACACTGCACTAATATAACAACATTACTATGGACTTACAAATTGGATCTTAAAGACAAGGAGAATTTCATATCTAATTGGTCAGATTTTTATGAGAATTTATTCCATACCTGAAATTTGAGAAGGAAGTTTTCTTGGACTGGCAGCAATCTTAAAGAGAAAACAAAGTTTTTAATATTAAAGATTAAAGCAGAAAAGGTAGATGAAAAACCTTCTGATATTAAAACAATGTAATAATAGTAGCAGCTCCTCACTACAGACTGTGCTCTGGCCAAGCTCCTCTACCTCAAGACCCAATACTAATAAAATGTATTATTTAAAACACAGATTCTAGTATTTACCTAGAGTTGTGACCTCGTTCTCTTAAAGCTCCAAGAAAGAACAAGATTCTGACATTTCCCCCATGTACCTATTACTACAGCTGTATAAGGGCTCATGCACATGAATGTATTTTCTTTCTGTGTCAGTTTTTTTTGGGGGACCATATGGGGAACCATTCATTTCAAAGGGTCCGCAAAAAAGCAGAAGTTACTCCTTGTGCATTCCATTTCCGTATGTCCGTTCCGCCAAAAAATAGAACTTGACCTATTATTGTCCGCATTACGGACAAGGATAGTACTGTTCTATTAGGGGCCAGCTGTTCCGTTCCGCAAAATGCGGAATGCTCAATGACGTCATCCGTATTTTTTGTTGATGCGCTTTTTTGCCGGCCGAAAAATACATACGGTCGTGTGCCTGAGCCCTAAGATATATATGGAGCCCAGTTATTGTACCAGAATCTAAGGGACCAGCAACATTTCATGGGGAGTATATTAGAGTGTTTTTCATATTTCCTTTCCTTACAGGTGGATGGTGAAATTGTGTGAATCGTGGACAGTTATGACCAATGATTCTTTAGCTCTTGGAGAACTACAAGCCCCAGCATGTCTTTATAGTCACAAGAGAGGGAGTGGCACAACTTGAAAATCACTGATATGAAGCATGTTGCCCATGTTTTTGAGCCCTTGGCATATTAGTCTGGGGGTTGCGACATGAGATATCAGTTCCAGTTAATAGCTTCTCTCTATGACTGAATGTACGGAGAATGAACAGAGAAAAGATCTTACATTGACTCTTTCAGGCCGACTGCAGAAGAGGAGATGCTTTTTGCTGCTAATGCCTGATATGTCGTAGCTTAAACCGTGGCAGATTTTCCGACCATAACCTCAGCTAATGATAAGTACAGTTCTCACCTTACATTTACCCTGTGGCCACTTCTTAACCTCCTTATGTCATGTCTGACACTGACCGCACGCTCCGCGGTTGCCTGTAGATGATCACTCATGTGGCTTGTTCTAGCCTCACATACTGATATCTAATAAAGAGTTCTACGTCCTCACGTCCACAGGTATCGGCTCCATTCACACTTGTCTTCAGGGATTCTAGAAGGCTTTTTTGGACTACATAAATGTAAACTCTTGATGGACTTCATTAAAGGGCATCTGTCAGCAGTTTTGTACCTATGACACCGGCTGACCTGTTACATGTGCGCTTGGCAGCTGAAGGCATTCGTGTTGGTCCCATGTTCATAATGCGGGCACATGTAAACATGGGACCAACACGGATGTCTTCAGCTGCCAAGCGCACATGTAACAGGTCAGCCAGTTTCATAGGTACAAAACTGCTGACAGATGCCCTTTAAAGTCATTAGGCTCCATGAGGACCTCCTGGTATCCAACATTTATTTATTTAAACACAGTTATTCTGTGCCGATATCTGTTACCCAGGATGCAATATTGTTGCACTTCAAGACAGACGTATGGCAGAAAGGGGGCTGGAGCTTTATATACCCTGGGTACTTTTTGGGTTTGCAAAAAATCCAGTATGCTTTGGTCGGGGTATTCTTATACAGGGCAGGTACAGCAAACTGAATCTTTCCCTCAGACGACTGAAAGTCTAGCTACAAATATGCTACAAGGGCCTATTCACACCTCAACTTGCCCTGACATTAGTTTTAAGGCTGGGTTCACACCAGTGTTAGCAATCCGTTAAAGGGGTTGTCTCACATCAACAAAGGACATTTAGGATGCAGACAAAGTTAATACCAGGCACTTCCTAATGTATTGTGATTGTCCATATTACCTCCTTTGCTGGCTAGATTCATTTTTCCCTCACATTATACGCTGCTCGTCTCCAGGGGTTACAACCACTGCTGCAGCGTAGATATGAGGTGTCCAGGATGAGAGCTGCTGCGCATGCGTGCCTATACGCCCTCCATGGGCCCGGCCACCAGAGAGACAGGCACTTTTCCTATAGTGTGCAAGCACGACCACCATTGCTGGATTACAGGGTGGTCATAACTCCTGTAAACAAGCAGTGTATAATGTGATGGAAAAATGAATCCAGCCAGCACAGGAGGAAATATGGACAATCACAATATATTAGTAAATCCGTTATATTACCTATTGACCTGAATGCAAAAACTGACTAAAGAAAAAAAATGTCCACGTTTGTACGTTGGCTGGTAGTCAGTGGTGGGACCACTGGAGGAGCCTTCAATGTTGCACAATATGTATTTCATCCTCCACTATGCAGTTATATAAGTGCAGGATACATTTAGTGAATGGCTTACTTACCTTGCCATTTCCGTAAGCCCCAGCTTCCCATCATTGTTTGAATCAAACATTCTAAGCTGCAGAAAGGAGAGAAAGCCAGTTGAATAATTTTGTTCTGAACAGTACGACCGTATGCAATATTAACAGTTCTGGTCCACATTTACTAACAGCAGTCACAAGATGCGCCAGTTTCATCCCAGTGACCCATGCTAACTGATAGTTTGGGGGGAGATTTATCATTCCACCACGCCATTTTTAAAGTGTAAAAAAAGTTGCAAAACTCATATTTGAGACTTTTGAAACACCAATGGGACAAAATTTTGTTGCAAGGGGCAATGCCACCGTTGCCACTTTCCAAAAAGCGTGAGCGTTGAGGGTGTTGAAGGTCCAGCAGGCCTGGCACATGTATCTTCTTTCACACTAGTTTTCTGACGAAAAAGAAGATGGGTATCTACAACAGCTCCGAGTTTAGGCCGATGGACTGCCGGAGGATGCTCTAATTTATGACGAGGCCTGTGTCTCACCATTTTGCGATGGAACAAACCCACGTCCCCATTTCTAGACACTTTCGCAATGCGCAAACATCTGTTCCTTTTGGAGCAAGTCAACAATAAGTTAGTCAGAACTGGCTTGTGCCCAAAAGAAGGTGCAACTTACTCCAAAATGTTGGTACAGGGGCTTTAGTAAACATGCACCATGCTATGCAGATTTTATAATATAAAAAATTTAATCTGTCAAATTATATTTACAAAATCAGCACATGATACCCAGTAAGTCATAGGCTGCAATGTCATGAACCTAAGTTCAACCTTCAGAATTTTGGGCAATTTTTGGATTCTGAGACATGCTCTAATGGACGTGTCTACATACCGTACAGTAATAAATAAGTCCGACATACAGTACCAAGTAACAGCGCTATGCATAATCTGATATCAGTGCTATACCATTGAAGGGGGTTTCCAGGAGTAAAATACTGATGACCCATCCTCAGGATAGATCATCAATACCTGACTAGTAGGGGTCTAGCACCTGGTCCCCTTATAGATCTGCTGTTTGAAGAGGCCGCAGAGATTCAGTGAGTATTGCGTCCTCCTCACAGCACACCAAGCAGAGTGCTGTACATTGTTTAGTGGCCTTGCTTGGTATTGAAGCACATTCACTTGAATGGGACCTAGCTGCACATAGGTCATGTGATCTATGAACGTGAGGTCACTGGCCTAGAAAGAGGCCATAGGACTCATTGGGGTGCTCCGGCCTCTTCAAACAGTGATCTGCGGAGGTGCTGGGAGTTGGTCCACCACCAGGGCCATAGCTTTAGGGGGTGTAGAGGTAGCATTTGCTACCGGGCCCAGGAGCCTGAGGGGGCCCAAAGACCCTTGTGGTGCTTAAGAAGACACCAGTATTGGTCAAGTTACACCTCTGGCTGGAAGGAATGGGTTAGGTCAAGAATTTGGCATGGGGGAGGTGTGCTTCCCTGCCCCTGTCCACAAAGCACTGAGGGGCGAGAAGATGGGGGAAAGGCGCTCAAAGGGTGGTATGTCTGTGATGGAGAGGGTCGTTTGGAGAAATTTAGGCTCACCTTGTGTGGTTGTGCTATCGTAGGCACAACACTAGTGTACGTCGGTGATAGTGGGAGGTCGGTGCTGCCAGTGTTGTCTGGTCCTCACTTGAAGGGGTTGTCAGCCCTTGTGAGGTGAACAATACATGCCCGGCATCATGCCAAGTAGGACGCACTAACAATCATCAGCCACGGCACACCAGACTTGAAAAAGGAGCACTGTTTGCTCCGAAACGCGTTGTCTACCTTGAATAAAGAAAAGTTTATATCTAATACTTACCTGGTCAGTCCAGTTGCGCCATTAGTGTCTCTACCAAGGGAGCGGACCCTCTCATGAGCTCCATCCCTTCCTATTACAAAGCACTGAGGGAAGGGGTGTCGAAGCTCAACTCTTGCACCAGGGACCATCAACTTTTAGCTACACCTCTGTCCACCACCAATCAGATACTGATGACCTATCCTGAGAATAGGTCATCAATATTCTACTCCCGGAAAACCACTTTAATATTAACACATCGTGCTGGACCGAAGCACCCCTGAGGCACCCACTTCAGCAGGGAGTGACTGATGCGCTCTTTGCATAGGTCGCATACCGCTAAGCCTGACAGTGATTTGCGCCATTAATATGTCTCTATTCTAGAAACTAAACTTCCAGATGAAGAAGAACAAAGACGTGATATTCTTCTGAACTTGTTCTCTTTGTGTTACTTTTGCTGGTATTCACTGAGCACATCCCGCTCATCATCAAGATTGTGATTTTAATGTGAATAGATGCATTGTGGAGAGGCGACGCTGGCACTTGGCGAGATTCCGACAAGCTACGTCTTTGAAGAACAGTGCTTTTTAGTGCACATCACTTGCCACCAAGAGGATGGACCACATCTGAATAGTCCTTAAAATAAAAACTTCATAATATCAATAAAAGAAAGAGATGGGAGCCACCTTGCAGTAAAGCCCCATTGTATTCTCCAGCCACAGGCTGCTCATGTTTATGCAAGGAGCCCGTCTGGCTGCTAAGTAGCTGATAAAGCTCCTCATTATCACAACAGTTGGGGTGGGATTGAGTGTACCGCACAGGAGAACCACGATCGTACCGAACACTTTTATACTGGAATTGGATCTTTCTTCACATGTAAATAAGTCAGAACGTTCCTAATGAAATTTATTGCAACAAAAAAAAGTATTATGTGTCAGGAAACCGGGTCCAAAAACTGAATTAGTATTATGCTGGAAATGGAGCTGCTCTACTGAATGCACCTAGACCGGCAGATTCTCGGGTGAACCTTTCTTTCCAAATTACATGCATTTTACTTATTAAGAATTAGGACACAATAATAGCCGAGTGCGCCTTTCAGAGTCTGTAATGACTTTTGGAGTACAAAGCTTAAATAAAAAATGACGTCTCTCCCTCTCCACCTATTAAGTGCAGCACTTGGCTACTTAGTGCACTTCACAATCACAACCTATACGTGCCATGCTATAATTAAACCCGCTATCGCATAATACATCATGTCCGCAGGATGATGAAGGCTGTTTTATGAACAGCTGAAATGAAAGTCTTAGCATCGCCATATTACATGGGGGTCTGTCAGCAGGATCAACTGTATGAAACCAAACATACTGCTTTGTAGGGTTGACCCTGGTGATTAAAATAATATCTCTATAACCCACATCTGTAGTGGCGTTGCAGAGATATCTCAGTTTCAACTAATATGATAATTAGGGCTTCAGTGCACCATAGCCTCTCAGTGCACCGAGGGTGGGCCATAGCCTCTCAGTGCACCGAGGGTGGGTCATAGCCTCTCAGTGCACCGAGGGTGGGCCATAGCCTCTCAGTGCACCGAGGGTGGGCCATAGCCTCTCAGTGCACCGAGGGTGGGCCATAGCCTCTCAGTGCACCGAGGGTAGGTCATAGCCTCTCAGTGCACCGAGGGTGGGTCATAGCCTCTCAGTGCACCGAGGGTGGGCCATAGCCTCTCAGTGCACCGAGGGTGGGTCATAGCCTCTCAGTGCACCGAGGGTGGGTCATAGCCTCTCAGTGCACCGAGGGTGGGTCATAGCCTCTCAGTGCACCGAGGGTGGGTCATAGCCTCTCAGTGCACCGAGGGTGGGTCATAGCCTCTCAGTGCACCGAGGGTGGGTCATAGCCTCTCAGTGCACCGAGGGTGGGCCATAGCCTCTCAGTGCACCGAGGGTGGGTCATAGCCTCTCAGTGCACCGAGGGTGGGCCATAGCCTCTCAGTGCACCGAGGGTGGGTCATAGCCTCTCAGTGCACCGAGGGTGGGCCATAGCCTCTCAGTGCACCGAGGGTGGGCCATAGCCTCTCAGTGCACCGAGGGTGGGCCATAGCCTCTCAGTGCACCGAGGGTGGGCCATAGCCTCTCAGTGCACCGAGGGTGGGCCATAGCCTCTCAGTGCACCGAGGGTGGGTCATAGCCTCTCAGTGCACCGAGGGTGGGCCATAGCCTCTCAGTGCACCGAGGGTGGGTCATAGCCTCTCAGTGCACCGAGGGTGGGTCATAGCCTCTCAGTGCACCGAGGGTGGGTCATAGCCTCTCAGTGCACTGAGGGTGGGTCATAGCCTCTCAGTGCACCGAGGGTGGGTCATAGCCTCTCAGTGCACCGAGGGTGGGTCATAGCCTCTCAGTGCACCGAGGGTGGGTCATAGCCTCTCAGTGAACCGCAGCGCCTCCACTTTGCACTCATTTACACATAGCTCATGTGCCGATTACAGAATCTACAGTGCATGCACCAGATTACAAGGCCAGGCAAGGGCACAATGAAGATGGCTAGCCTTGTCAGTCAAGGAAACGAGAGTGTGATGAGCGGCAGGGACAATATTCAAATTTGCGATATTTCGCGAATATTTGGGCGAATATTCATCATAAATTTGCGAATTCAAGAATTCGCAATTATTTTCTTGATTGCGAAAATCTGCAATGTAATATGCGCATATTGCGCACGCAATACAGGTGTGGATCACTTTTGCTACATTTTTCAAGCTGGTATAAGTTTCCTGAGACTGGAGAAAATGGTCGGCACGGCAGAACATTACAATAGCTTTATATGCGGATAGAGTGGTCCAATATATTCACGATTGCGCTAATCAGCAATTAATGATGCGCATATTTTGGCGCAATACGTGCAACTTGTGACATCCCAGCACTATGTCTGTAGCATGTATGTATGGACAGCAGAACCTATCACACTACCTAACACCCTGCACTGGAACCTATCAGATACACTATATCAGGATATAACCTACACTGACTATCTCCCATTATCTGTATTATATATATATAAGCTATCTAACAAATATAATGTAATTGGATAAGGAATAGGATCCAGATGAAAGCACAGAGCACAGCAATGTCACTGCTTTCTCTCTCGGAACTGCAAACAAACTGCAGTAAATGGCTGCTGGGCAGGTTCTTATATAGTAAGGGGTAGGCAACTTTCCTATTGGTTGCTAGGGATGTTGCTAAGCTCTGACAAAGACATTGCAGCCTTCTCATTGGCCCACAAGCAAAAAGCAGGGAGGGATCATGGGTTCAGATGGAAAAAAAATCTAGAATATTCGCAAATACAAATACTAAAATTCGCGATTTGAATATTCATGCCCAACACTAGTGGCTACATGGAGAAAGCAGAGATGCTGTGGTGCAGCAAGGGGCTAGTCTCCACCCCTCAGTGCACTGAATTGGCATATCAATTACAACTAAGGGCTCTTTCACACTTGCGGCAGAACGGATCCGGCAGGCTGGTCTCCCTGTCGAATCCGTCCTTCCGCTGTTTCGCCGAGCCGCTGGACCGCCGCTCCGTCCCCATTGACTATAATGGGGACGGGGGCTGAGCTCCGGCGCAGCACGGCGGAAGCCGCTGGACTAAAAAGTCGGACATGCAGGACTTTTTAGTCCGGCGGCTTTCGCTGTGCAGCGCCGGAGCTCAGCCCCCGTCCCCATTATAGTCAATGGGGACGGAGCGGCGGTCCGGCGGCTCGGCGAAACAGAGGAAGGACGGATCCGACAGGGAGACCAGCCTGCCGGATCCGTCCTGCCGCAAGTGTGAAAGAGCCCTAAGATATCTCTGCAGTGACAGTATGTATTTGGGTAGCGGTATCGTTTTAATCAGCAGTAGCACTATGAGACAGTATGCTTGGTTTATTGGGGTTGATCCCGCTGACGGGTCCCCTTTAACTTCAGTAAGCTATAGTTATTCCGTATAAGCATTTCCATTATTCATTGCTTAAACTTTGCAATTCCACAATCTACAGGAGTAGCATTCTTTACCTTGGCACTTAACACAATTTAAAGTGTACCTGGGTTTTCAAAAATACAATCATAACTGTGAGGACGCAGGTCTTTTCTGGGCTTCCCTAATGTCCGACACTGCACACAGGAGCTTCTCTGCTCCTCAGCAACAGTGTAGGGCTCAGGATCTCAGCTAGCTCGTACACCCCCCATTTTCTGTGAGCCCTCTGTTACCAGGGACGGATCTTGCCTGACAACAGGCAGTGGACTGCAAATTAGATGGAAGTGAGACCCCTAGTGGCCATGACTTTATGGCTTTTTTTTTCAGGTGGGTGCAGGCAGATCTTTAAATAACTCAAATATGCAGATTAGAGGCTCACCTGAGATTTTTAAATAAAGTGATTAGAAATTTTCTAGTTACATCATCCTCTAATAAATAAAATGATATTGTGTGAAAGTACTGTTGGGGAGATTTATCAAACTGGTGTAAAGTAGAACTGGCTTAGTTGCCCCTAGCAACCAATCAGAGTCCACCTTTTATTTTCCAAAGAAGCTGTGAAGAATGGAAGGAGGAATCTGATTGGTTGCTAGGGGCCACTAAGTCAGTTCTACTTTACACCAGTTTGATAAATCTCCAGCAGTGACTCTTTAAATAGACATTTAACACACAAAAAAAGCATTGAAAGTCAAGATAACGTTTGGTGCAGCAGTTTCACATGATGGAGCCATAGGCAGGAACCTGTATGAAGGCTCCCAGAGTCTCTGCAGCTCCATACAATGGAGCTATAGGCCCTCCATGTGCCACCCAATGAGGTCCCCATCCACCAACAGATTACATAGATATTATCTCCTCTAGAAGCAATTCTACTGGTATAATATAGCTGTGTAATATCGGTTACAGTGTCAGATTCATGTGAAAACTAGCAAACATTAATTTCTCTGTATGCCTACATATGCAATTAGAAGCACAAGGCGGTAGAGAAAGACACCAATAGGCACCATATTTATTCAGCTTGTAGGTCTTAAGGAACCACTATATGTTCATGTGCCTAGGGCCGTAGGGTATCTGAAGTTTAGTATGAAGTTACCGCTGAGCGCCGGCAACGCAAAGACTTGGGAATCCTCTCAATTAGATGGTAATGAAGTAAAATGAAATGCACTGAATTGTAGTTAATAAGGAGCCAGCTAGTGCTTTGAACAATAGCCTTGGGAAATGTTGAAAATGATGGCCTCGATTAGCCAGATTTTCTCTTGTTATATACTGTACAAAGGGACTTGTAGTATAAATCAAAGTGTTATCATTAGTCTTAACCCTCTATTCCCCAAATGTTTGCAGAGCAACTGTTTACTTGCCCAAATAATTTGTAATATCCTCCTAGCATGTGGTTGCATCTAGGAACGAAGAATGGAAAGGTGTTTGTGTATCCCAGTGGTGGCTAAAATCTACCAGTAAATCTCACAGAGGGGACCAGTAGACCTTAAAGAGTCACTGTACGTAGAGAGAATGGTGTAACTTGCAAATTTCTAAATCAGTTCATTTAAAAAAATATGTCTGCAGCCACCTGAAAAAAAAGCTGTAAAGTTATAGCCAACAGGGGTCTCACTTCCACCTAAGATCTGTCCCTGGTACCAAAACTCAGAAGTGGGGGCATGTCAGAGCATGCTG
Source organism: Bufo gargarizans (assembly GCF_014858855.1). NCBI lineage: Eukaryota > Metazoa > Chordata > Amphibia > Anura > Bufonidae > Bufo > Bufo gargarizans. Next base: position 78,492,079 of record NC_058084.1, read on the forward strand.
AGATCCGGAGCCTAATAAAAGAAATGCTTCCACACTGCTTCTGAAGGTCACAGGAACCTCTTGTCTGTCAGTAAGGGTGATTTGTCCATCCTTATCTGTTCTGTGAGCTCTGGAGCTTAAAACAAACATAGTGGAAAGTAAGGGAAAGGATGTCACAGCAGTACAGAGCTGACAGAAGGAAGACGCTCACTGCTTCTGAGTGAAATGCATCTAGCTGTGCAACTGAAAAATTGAATAATATGGCTGAAAAAAACATTAGGAAAGCCCCAACATAACTGTTCCTTCACAATTATGATTGTACAAAGAAGCACAGCCATTATGCAAACTTTTTTTTTTAAACTGATGTACGCTTTAAAGAGGACTTGTAATCTCTCCTGATATGTCTGTATTATTGACTACTTGCATCTAGTTACACTGCACACTACCCATTTGCTTAATTACCTCAGTCACCTTCCTTTGCACCCGCTCTAGTTCAGCCATGTCCTTCTACAGGTGCCCAAAACTGTACACAATTTTCCATGTGCAGTCTGACTAGTGATTTGTATACAGGTAAAAATATTCTCTTGTTATGATCATCTTTTGTTGCCTCCCACAATCTTATTTGCCTTATTTTACTTTTGGCTTCCTTAACACAACCAGCTGTTTTCCCCCCATGTTTAGCAAAAGATGAAATGGTTTACTTTGTGAATGAATCAATTTTTCAAACCAGCACCTGTATCTGAATACTTTTGTAATTGCATGTAATTAAAAAATGATTATAGCCACTGAGTTATTCACTGTATCTCTATAGCTCCACCTGCTGTTTGCCCCTTTTTTTATTCTCTGTCCAGCTCACTGAGGTGGACACACATGGTCGGTTCCATCCTACCACTGCGGCCAGCTTCAGTAGAAAGGACACATTCTCTGAGATGCCATCTTGGAATAAATCTAGCAGAGCAATGAATAGGGACATCTCTGGACCCATGTGAGGTACGGGGCTGGTTCTAGCTTTGTTAGAAAGAGACTGTCATGTACTATATGATGTCTGATAATTATTTGTACGTTAGTCATAGGCTAACTCCTTTAATGTAGATATATTTACAGGCAAGAAAGGGATAGGTAAGAGGAATGGGTAGCAGAATTGGGAAAGGAGATGTATTCTACATGGGGTTTTGAAGGAAATTTCTCAGTAAGTTCTTAGGAAAATGAACTGCATTATTTTATAACCAAGAAATATATCTGCCAATATGCAAAGATGCATGGATGTTGAAGCTGACTGTATCAGTACGAGTTTTCTCCATAATAGATAGGAATTGCAGACAGTGACATGCTGTATAAACGCCGGGGAGATCCTAAGCAGCTGGACATGCTATCATTTAAGGGAATGTGTCATCGCAAAATTACCTATCATTTAAATCAGGTTCGTATATTAAAGATATTTTTTAGAATTTTTAGTGATTTTTTTTTTATACATTTCCATTTTCCATGCAGTTTTTGCATTGACCAGTAGGCCCAAAATACGTCATTACCTTTAAGTGACCTGTATCCCTAGAGCAGAGAGGATAATGGCTTGTGTTAGGATCTTATCTGTGTGTCATTTATCTCAGGAGGAAGATGCTCAGTTTTGATTTGTTTCTAAGAAAAGTGTGAAATAACAGAAACAGAATATGTAGAGAGTAGGGAAATAAGGAATAGAGTCAATATGATGTCTAGACAGTAAGCAGTAAGTTGCGGCTCTACCGCACTGTAGAAGTAATGGACACTTACCAATAAAGAAGTAATTCTACATGTGTTACACAGAACACAGCAACTAGACTATATCATGTCTGACATGTGACCTAGCACTTTTAAAACTATTTGCCGTATATGGTATTTTACATTAAAAGGGGTCCTATCATCAAGACAACCCCTAAACAAATGCTCTATTAGGGCAAATGGACATCATAGAAGGGGATCCCCCACTAAGAGCCAGAACACAGAGCATCTCTGTAGGATCAGCTCTCATTCTAATGGACTTGAGATGTCCTTCTATTACAAGGACAGTCAGGCATTACTAAATTGCCCCTTCAGGTGGAATACCTTGCTGGCTGTAGCTTATCATCCTGGGAAAAGCATTTTAAAAAGGGGTTGTCTGGCTTAAAAAATCCAGTTTCAAGTATCCTAATAAAGAACTGGACTGTTGAGAGTATCTCTTGCTCTGGAGGACCCAGCACGTTTGTATATCTGATAGGCTTCCCATTGCTTTTAATGGACACTGTGTAATGCTTAGTTTGCCCTGTGGTGGCGCTGTGGGAGAACTGAACACTGCTGGATTCTTGAACAAATTTTAGTTGATAGCTGGCGATCCTATCAGTGGAAAGTATTGTTTCAGCTTATTGTTGGACCTTTTTAATAAAAGTGTATAGTCCAAAGCGAATAACACCAACCACACATCTTTTATGATCTACATGTTTCAGACCTCAGGCGTTCCAGTGAAGTTCTTACTTTAAGATCTTCTTCTACAGATTGTAATTACCTTTGCCCAAAACTAATATCCATTAAATAGGGAAATCCCATTATAAAAAAAAAACTATATTTATTAGATTGTTATATGGATATTTGGAGAAACAGCAGATAACTGAAGAATCCCTGTCCTATAAGTCATTTCTATATAGACCATATATTTCATTTATGTTGCTGTATCTGACGAGGTCGGATCATTGGCTCATCTGAATACATAATTCATTATTGCAGATTTTTTTTTTTCTAACTTCAAAGCAGAACAACCAGACACAGAAAATATCTGCAAATCTATCCTCTGCCAAGTCCTCCCTGATCAAATTCCTGTATGACCTTGACAATGACCAAGCTTTGCCCTGTAGCAGAGGAGAGCGTATTCTCTATTCTGCATCATGGAAATCACTAAAATCTACAATTAAATACGGTAAGTTTCTCCCATGGAGGTAAAACTTGTTGCCCTGACATGATTCACTTTAGACTAGTTACCATCTGATATCCTACAGTAGAGACACTCGACCACCTGCCCAAATCTTTAGGCCAGTGCTCTGACTTAATGATAGGCTCTTAGGTTAAAGAGCCCATACAAAGCTTTTTAAAGGGAACCTGTGACCACCAAAATGCCCCCTAAACTGCCCGCAGCACCTCAGAGCTGAAGTCATCTTTTTTCCAATGATGTCCTTGGCTAATTCGTCCAATGGGCAAAACAACTTTTACTCCGCTGAGCGCTGTATGCAAATGAGGAGCTTGAAGTGAAGTGGGCAGCAGTCTTCACGCTTGAAGTCAAGCTCGCTGCGCCCCCTTCTTGTCCGTTCTTGTTTGATTGATGCTCTTGTTTTTTAATCCATGCGCGATTCCCTAAGAGATCCCACGTCTGCGCTGTACAATCTTTTTTTTTCTGAGCCTGCGCAGTGAGCCCCACTGTAGTGTACTTGGCTTGGCTCACGCCTGTGAGTCAGTGCCTGTGCAATGAACCTCTGAGGCCAAGTACGTTACAGAGGGGCTCACGGCGCAAGCGCAGAAAAGATGATCATTCAGCACAGGCACAGTATCTCCTGGGCAATCATGCATAAAGAAAAAAAAAAACAAGGCAATCAATCAAATACAAATGGCCAGAATGGGGAAGCGGCAAGCTAGACTTCAACTGTTATGGCCTCTGCCCCCTTGACTTCAAGCGCCTCATCTGCATACACTGCGCGGCGGAATAAAAGTGGCAAATCAGCCAAGAACATCATTAGAGTACAGCAGCTTACTGTAGTTCCTATGCACGTGAATAAAAGCTGCGCTGCAGTGTGCCAGCACCAGAAACCTCACAGCACAGAGCCTTCTGCTTCCACTGTCTACAATGTATAGTTTCCGCCACTGGTGGCTGCACGAAACAACTGATCAATGAGTGTGCCGGGTGTCAGACCCTCACCGATCTGCTACCGATGTCCTATCCTCAGGATCTGTAGCCCAGAGAACATCTTTAATATACATATGATAAAACACTAGTTAAAAAGCCTCAAGCCACAAATGCTTTGTTAACTGTGTGTGCACGAAGTCTCAACACTTGTCATAACTATAGCTGTATGTACATGACTAGAGTATAGCTGGTATTTTAGGAAGCACTTGACACATCCACAACCATAAACAAGCATAGACTTACAGAATGAACATGTCCGATATTTTAGCATCAGTCAATCATTGCAATAAGAAACCATAAAGGGCAATGCATCTGGTCACAAACATGAAGTTTATAATATCCCTCTGCCATACAAGTCTGCCATTCCACCATTCATAACAGCCCTCTCCTAATACATACAGGTATGCAAACATTTGGGTTGAACCAATATTCATACAATATTCAGTGCAACATCTGTTGTCCCATGAAAAATATTCTACAGTTTTCAAACCAGCACCTGGATCTGAATACATTTGTAATTGCATGTAATTAAAAATTTAGCATAGCCACTGAGTTATTCAATGAATTGTATCTGTATAGCGCCACCTGCTGATTGTTTTTTTCTTATTTCTTTGACCTGCTCACTGAGAGAGCTGCACATGCTCAGTTTCATCCTTCAACTGCCTCCTGAGCTGTGATAGGGAGAACTGAGACACGCCCCCTTAGCTGTGATAGGGTGAGCTGAGACACGCCCCCTGAGCTGTGATAGGGCGAGCTGAGACACGCCCCCTTAGCTGCAGCAGAACGGACACTCCCCTTGAACTGTGAGCTTGATATAAATCTAGCAGAGCAATGAATGGGGAGATCTCTGGATCCATGTGAGGTTCTAGCTTTGTTAGAAAAGGTATTGTCATGTACTATATGATTTCCGATTTTCATTTTTTACATTAGTCATGGGATAACCCCTTGAATTTTCGGATCCTAAGTGACATCACCATAAGGTCATTTCCTTATAAGGTAGAATAAGATTAAAAATGGCTGTTTCCTGAAGGTAAAAGGGATACATGCACTGTATTTGGTAAATGGAATGTGTCGCCAGAAAAGGGCCTATTGTTTAAATCAAGTTTTTATGTTAAACATATTTTAAGAATTATTGGTGATTTTTTTTTAAATATTCCATGTCAGTATTTATAAGTAAAAAACACTTTCTTCTCTAGACAGATCGGTTCTTAGCAGTTATCTCATTATCATCACAGGCAGGATTACAATGACAGATAATGCCTCTGTATAAATAACTCAGGTTCCACCATTCACAATAGCAATGGTCACAGCTTAATTACTCCCCCTCCCTGCACAATAACCTCTGCACAATCCACAGGGCATGTCTAGGAAACCCTCCCGTAGACGTTAGTGAGCCCCCTCCTGTCCATTATGTCTATGGCCCATGTGGCTGTCGTAAATCAATTTTCTAAATGCTGTTAAGAACAGCTCAGGCAAGATGGCTGCCCCCATAATCATGTTTAGGAAATAAAATCCCCAATCAGACGATTCCTTCCCTTTAATGCCTCCAAGGCAGAGGATCCTCACCATAGTCTGTGTATATTCCTCCAGCTTTGAATCTTCGTATGGTTTGTTTGCCTTCTTTAACAAGTCTTTAAGGAAATTCTGTCAGGACAAACAACAAGAGGTACATTTCAGAGGAATAAGCGCTTTCTGGGAAGGAGCAGAAAATACACCACCGATCAATTCCCCATAGGTGATTAAGGTCACATTTTGCATTGGAGATCGGCCAGTACGAGAGACCAAGACATATTACAGCAGTTTGGCTGGAATCGGGCTGCTTCCTCTGCAATACCTGTGAATTATTATATCCGACTGATTATATTAAACATGAATAATCCAATCCTGCATATTCAGTACCAGATATATGGGCCCTGCTGGAAAATCTGCATATGATATGAGACCATTTACCTACAGGAGGTGAAGGCTAATAATAAGATTTAATGGTATTATAGATCAAACAAGAACGCGGCTCTATTTTTTCTACGTTCATCTAACTCTTTTAGGATGTAGAAACTTTAGTTTTAGGTCATTAATAAAACTTTTTTTTTTTTGCTGTACCCATTAGGATAATCTAATCCCACGCTTATTCTGTCTCTAATTAAGTCCATAAACTGTGTCCAGTATTACAGTTTAGTTCCATTCAGGTTAATAGATCTGAGCTGTAATACCAGACACAGCCTGTGGAAAAGAGTGGCGCTGTCTCTTTAAACGGATCAGACGCTTCTTCTATAAATGTGACCTGTTATGCTTGACTGCCAAAGTATGGTATAATCATCCCATAACTAAAGGCGAAAACTATTACTATATCACCAAGACCATGAGGTATATGTCCCCATTGTATATAGTCACATTACCTTCAGTTCATCTGTTTCTATGTAGCCGCTGTGATCAGTATCATATCTCCGCCATGTCTGAAAGAATAGACACATCTATGAATGGAGTGCTGTACAATAATAATAAGTTGCAACCAGTGGCGGACTGGGGTACCTAGGGCCCACCAGTAAAACTTATTTTGGGGATCCACCATACAAATACATCCAAATATAATAATGAATTTAACAAGTTTTTTATATGAGCACAGGCTGGTTGAGGTGCTGTACATTGAATATATGTATGTAGTGCAGTAGGTCTACTGTGTTATGTGCCACTTGTGCAGCGGGTGGGAGACTAGGGGCCCACCGGGGGATTCCCCTGTACCCCTGTGGGCCAGTCCGAGCCTGGTTGCAACCTGTCCTCAGTAGGCCATGAGGGTCCGACACCCTTCCCCCCTGCCGATGTTCGCCAATACCTCTGACTTGTCACTGCAGCGCTGCTCCTAAAAAATAGAGAGTTGTGTGGTGCCGGAGCGAGTGCCAAGCAGCTAAGGCTACTTCCACACTGGTGGTAGCCTTTTCCACCGCCAGAACAGCCTGCCGGATCCGTGCTAACGCAAGTCCACCGTGCTGGCAGAAGTCCGCTCAGGCCCCATTCACTATAATAGGGTCTGGCCGCAGCGTGGAAAACATGGCGAGAGGCGGCCGGACAAAAAGCCCAGTAGCACGGATCCGGCAGAAGCAATATAGCACAACCACCGCCGGCCACAGCATCCAGGTTGGGAATGGAATGGGGCTAGGGGGAGCCTATTTTAGGGGCATGTCCCTGAGGTAGGACCCGTATCTATTAGACATTTGTGTCATAGCTTGTGCTACGCTTTAAAGGTTTCAGTTGGGAATAATCCTTTATCAATGACAATAATTATTCTTCTCTTTTTGCATATTTTTAACCCTTTAATTCTCTTTATCAATATTTAATCCAAAAACGACACTATACATTTAATTACTTATTAATATCGAAATATCTGACCTCAGATGTGATTATGAAAGCTAAAACAAAATCTTGCATGTCACCGCTTGCAATTCAATTCCTCTTGCAGAACAAACCTTGGAAAATATAGTATATTATGAACAGAACATCAATTAAGGGTCCATTCACACGTCCGTAGTGCATTGAGGATCCGCCATACACCCGGCCGGCACCCCCCCATAGAAATGCCTATTCTTGAATAGGACATGCTCTATTTTTTTCCGGAGCTGCGAACCGGAAGATCAGGGCCGCGCTCTGGAAATGCTCTCCGCATCCATTCAGTCCCCATAGAGAATGAATGGGTCCGCACCCGTTCCACACAATTGCGGAACGGGTGCGGACAACTACCTGCGGACGTGTGAATGGAGCCTTATGGATACAGTCTGGGTGCCACGTCTCAACAGGTTTCTAACAAATGTTTCATTTCAAAATCTGAATCCACATGTTTTATTGAACCAGACGATGTTCGCTAACGATACGGCAATGACGCGTCCCACAGGCCTTTATAGAGAAGTCAATAGGAAAAGCAACGTAAAAGGATCCTGAAGGATGGATGGCAGGAAATTGGTAGGTGTGAAGGTGTCCTGCTACTAATGGAAATGCTTTTGCAAGCAAAAAGTCAGTCATATAACAAACAAAAAATGTTGTTTTTCTCTACATGTGCCGCTTGGGCACATCAAAGACATTTGCTAGTAGATAACAGATAAAATCAGGTTGTTTTTGGCTGACAACCTACAAAACACTTTTCCTCAGTTGTCCCAGTTATATTAGTTTATCTAATTCCCTCTAATGAAAATGAGATGATTCTCTCCATTCAGCCCCAGTATGTACAGTAAAGCTGACCAGTGAGCAACAGAAACCGATTTATGAGCCTACTGTGACTGCTCTGGTAGCCAGTGTGACAGGATAGTAATAAAAAATAGATGAAAAAATAGTACTATCACTAAATGAATTATGATGGCAAATGCTTAAAAATCTAGAAACATTTCAGAAGTACCGTACTGTGTACATCTGAGAACCTTCTCAAAATATTCCTACTAATCTATTATCATGGAAACTGACAAAAAAGGCACATGGTTTTTTTCAGGTCTCCTCTGGCTTAGGGCTCATGCATATGTCTGTATTTTTGGTCCACATCAGATCCACATTTTTTGCTCATTGGGTGCCGACCCATTCATTTCAATGGGGCCGCAAAAGACAGCAAACTGTGAGCCATCCGCATCCATATGTCTGTTCTGTGCCCCGCCCCATCCGTTTTGCAGACAAGGATAAGACCTTTCTACACAAGTTAAAAAAAAAATGTCGGCATGCACATGGCTGGGGTATATGTTTTACAGACCTACGATTTGGGGACAGCAAAACGGATATGATTGTGTGCATGAGCCCTTACAGGGAGAACTTAAAAAAAGCCTGCAACAGTTTCATAGTTGCTAAACTGCTGACAGACCTAGGTATGGACAGGGGACATGAGGGACTACATATCTCCGCCCCTTCTTTTAATCAACACAAAGGGTAATAAAATAAACCTTGAATGCCACAGGCTCCTCTACTGGAAGTGCACCAGTGACGGGCACACTGGCTGCAGTGCTCCACAGATCCTTCCTTCTGCTGTGACTGATGGCTGTAGCTGTCTCGTTGGACGCCATAGCTGTCATTCACATGCAGTGTCATATGTACTGTATGGTGTCACCCAGGGGCGTAGCTATAGGGGGTGCAGAGGTAGTAGTTCCTACCGGGCCCAGGAGCCTGACGGGGCCCAAAGACCCTTGTGCCATATAGTGATGAGCGGGAGGTGCCATATTCGATTTTGCGATATTACGCGAATATTCGATTGAATATTTGTCTTATATTCGTCGAAATCGAATATTCGTCATTTTTCTATTTATTGCGAATAATATACGATTTAATTATTTGCGTATTGCGCTTTTTCTTTTGACAGTATAAGGCAACGTTCCTATGACTATGGCTAGGCTAATATGTGTATTTTACGAATATTCATAACATTGCTCTAACTTCGTCTTTTAGAATATTACGAATATTCCAAAAGACGAAGTTAGCGCAAATTACGAATATTCGTAAAATACACATATAGACTGTAATTTAGCTAATATAGTGCTATAATCTTTTTTTTTGTTGTCTAATTTTTTTGCCTCTTCTTAACTTCAGTTTTGGAAAATATATACACTATTAAAAAAATTACTATAGCACTATATTAGCTAAATTGCAGTCTATATGTGTATTTTACGAATTTTTATATAATATTGCTCTAACTTCGCGTTTAGAATATTACGAATATTCTAAAAGACGAAGTTAGAGCAATATTACGAATATTCGTAAAATACACATATAGACTGTAATTTATGTGTACTGTTATTCCACTTTGGCATACTGCTCCCCGACAAGCATCCCCGTAACCATGGGAACACCTGTGCATTAGAATATACCATCGGATCTGAGCTTTCACGATCTCAGGGAAAATTCAGATCCGATGGTATTTTCTAACCCACAGGCGTTCCCATGGTGACGGGGACGCTTGTCGGGGAGGAGTATGCGAACAACTGTACAGATAGGAAAAAAATAATGCCAAAATTCTAAATAACGAATATATTCACTATATTGCTATGTATTCGTTTTTTAGAATATTGGTCATTTTATTTTCCATATGAAAACATGATTCCCCCCGGCTTAAGTTGCTTGTGGGCCAATGGCTTATTGACCCACGCGCAAGAAGCAGGGAGAAATCATATTTTCAGATGAAAAAAAAAAAAGAATATTCGATTTCGCGAATATATAGAACTATATTCAAAATATTAGCGAAATCTCGAAGTTACGATATTCGAGAAAAAAATTTGCAATTTGCAATTTGCTTAACACTAGTGCCATATAAGAAGACACTAGTATTATAGAAAGTTCACGCTGGGGGAGCTCTATCATAGATTTTGCATCGGGGCCCCGATTGTTTAAGTTACACTTCTGGGCGGAGGGAAGGGTTTAGGTCAGGAGTTTGGCATGAGCGTGGGGTACCGTTTCAATTTTTGCCTCAGGCAGTATGAAGGTTATGTGGTCCCCTGCCCCTCACCACAAAGCACTGAGAGAAGGAGGCCCAAGCTAAACTCTTGCACCAGGGCCCAATAGCCTTTAGCTACACCCCTGATGGCACCCTAAAATAATAAATTCTATGGTGTATGAAAACATTTCATAGGAGAATATAAGGGCAGTTGTCCATGACCCCAAGCTGAAGAGATGTTGGGTGATGTAACAAGACAATGATTCAAGGCACACAAGTAAGGCCTCCTGCCTTTTTCCGTTTACGCTCCGTTTTTGCGTTCATTCATTTTAACGGGTCCGCAAAAAAACTCAATGTACTCCGTATGCATTCCGTTTCCGTATTTCCGTTTTTCTGTTCCGTTCAAAGATAGAACATGTCCTATTATTGCCTGCAAATCACGTTCCGTGGCTCCATTCAAGTCAATGGGTCCGCAAAAAAAAGGGAACACATATACGGAATGTACTCCATTATGTCTCCCATATCCGTTCCGTTTCTGCGGAACCATCTATTGAAAATTTTATACCCAGCCCAATTTTTTCTATGTAATTACTGTATACTGTATATGCCATACAGAAAAACGGAACGGAACCGGAAACATTACTTATAAAAAAGAAAAGAAAAATGGATCTGGGAAAAACGGACAGCAAAACACTGAAAAAGCCATACGGTCGTGTGCAAGAGGCCTAAATCAACTAAAGAGTGGTTAAAAAATAAGGGTTGAGTTCTAGAATGGCCAAAGTCCAGACCTTAACTGTATTAGGATGCTGTGTGATGGCTTGAGGAGGGCTTTGCATGCAAGGCATCCAGAAATATTGATGAACTGAAACACATTTGCAGGGAGAAATGGTCCAAAATTCCTCCTCAGTGTTGTTCAAATCATATTTTCAGCTAAAGGAAATGTCTGGTGGAGGTGATTGCTGTCAAAGGGAGATCTATAGGTTCTTAATTTCAGGTGTTCACTTACTTTTTCTCTCTGCACTTGAATGTTTACTCAAAAAAAGACATAAACTGTCAAACTGTTTGTGTGCTATTAGTTTAGTTAGGCTATATTGGTCTATAATCGTGACTTAGATAACAGTCAGATCAGCAGTCAACAAGGAAATCCAGGTAATTACAGGGTTCATTTACTTTTCTTGTAACTGTAATACAAATAAAACTTTGAGAACATGAACCTAAAATATTCAATACAATCATCATGGTACAAAAACATGACTAAAGACAGCATGTTTTTCTTTTATAATGTATAACCTGCATAGCCTATAGGTTCATCAGATTCTGGAGGTCTACATGTTCTTTTCAAAGAGAACACTTCTCAGTTACCTGCATGAACTCCTCGCTTGACTTCAGCTGTTGTCTGAAGAACAGCAAGAAATTCTCCTCGGTCGGCAGGATCTGGGCGAGCTAAAAAAGGGCAGATAATGGAAATGAGATGCATTTATTACCAGAGAGCTTTCACTCTGCAGTTATACATTGTGCAAGATATTTCCAGAGCAAGACCAGGACACATAAATCTTCTCTGCTTTGGATGAATGTGTCTTCCTAGCCACTGCTCCTCACCATTAACTCGAGAAGCTCCAGAATAGAAAACTCTACCTACACATATCGCTATCATATACTTCAGGTCATAACGCTCGTGAAAGAGGGAACTTCATATAAACTGATTATTGGCTTTCCTTTCTCAGCTTTCTGCAGCAGCAACGAGAGACAGCACATAGAAATGGAACATCTGTCAAATATGAAGTAGCTCTAGGATGGTGCCCAGGGCCGTAGCTAAAGGCTCATGGACACTGGTGCAGGAGTTCAGCTTGGGGCCCCCCGTCCCTCAGAGCTTTGTGGCCAGGGGCATGGAAGCTCATAGCCTTCGTGCTTGCCCGAGGCAAAAAAACGAGTTAATTCTTGACCTAACCCCTTCCCTCCAGCCAGAGGTGTAACCTGACCAGCAAGCACTTTCTATAATGCCAGTGTCTTCTTATGCACCACAAGGGTCTTTGGGCCACTCAGGCTCCTGGGCCCGGTAGCGACTGCTACCTTTGCACCCCCTATAGCTACGCCCCTGATGGTGCCAATACTTTCAGAAGCAAGTGGGAAGTCTGTGCTCCGTCTATAGATCCCGTCCACAGGATAGGTGAGGGGTCCAACCAGTGGGACTTCTGAAGAACTTGAGAATGAGTAGTGCTGGAATACCTTCTCTGAATGGAGCAGTAGTCCACGTGTTGCACTTCTATGGGGTTGACAAAAAGGGCCCACAGTAATGAATGAAGCGGTGGACCGACATGAGCCTTACTGCTCCATTTAAAGAGGGGAGTCAGCGATTCCTTGTTGTCTGGATCAAAGGTTGTTCCAACATTTGGATCCTCAGTTCTTTGATGTTTATCACCTATTCTTTGCATAAGTAATAGATACAGATCATGGGATAACCCCTTTAGGAATTCAGTTCAACTACAGTTCTTCATGGTTTTGTCTGTTTCTGAGAAAGCAAGTGCAGTGACCCGGTGGTTCACTGCTTATAAGGGTTTCATGTCACTGCAATGCAATGAAATTCCCAAAGGCTGTATATGGGGTAATGAGTTCATTTGACAGCCCTAGATTCAGTTGCTAGGTGGGGGCTGGTCTCACCCTTCGTAGCTGTGTGTAGTGTGTGAATAGAAGCTGGTGAGCAAGAAAGTAGAAATAAGCAAGCTAAAGAGATAGCAGCAGTGTTTAAGCAAACAGCAGCCAGGAAACTGGATGAAAGAGACAGAGACAAGTGAAGGAGAGAAGAATTGAGCCTCATCGGCTTCATCATCGCACTGCGCCATCACCTGCGCTGCCACCACATTATATCATACTGCATCACAAAGGATCCTTGACTTGCACCCCAAAACATATCAATACCAAGGGCACCCCAACCACCACTAGGCAAACCAAGTGTGCCTCAGGGGGGGGGGGGGGGGGGGAGTGTGTGCCCCTCCATCCACTGCATGGCCCAGGGAGCACCTATATAAGGACTGCCACCATGAGTACTACTGATCCCATCATGGCAACCACCACCACTCTTGTCCTCTCCCTCTCCCCTCCCGTGCTGCTGCAAGAGGTGACAGTAAATATAGCTGTCCTTCTGGCACCCACAGAGATAGTCCAGTTCTGCTCAGGGCACATCTGCCCCCCTTGTGCAGTAATCTATGAATGTAAAACTAACCAAACTTTCCATACAGACCATCTCCTGCAGGAGCTGTCCTGGTAGCCATACTGGTGGCTGTCGCCGAAGAACTGGCTGAATGGAAACAAAAACTTTAGAGAAGAGGACAACTCAAGGTCCTACGTTGCTTTATAACAGTGGGAGTCTGCCTTGTCACATGAGATGTCAGAGAGTAGAAAAATACCGCCCATGTGTGCCAGTGTATGATACACTTTGGGACTTATAAAGAAAATGACAACACATGGTTTGGGCAATAAAGGGAAACATTACTGCGTGGATTTATTGAAGCGCAGGGACAATGCAAGTAATGAGTCCTTGCAGAGAAGGAAATGACATCTGTTCTCCTCTGCGGCTGGAAGATTGCTCCACTACCTGTGCATCGCTTATGTGAAATACAACAAGCCGTTCACAGTTCACACCACTCCGAAAGACAGTAAAATCCTGGCAGCAAAACATCTGGGAAGCTTTCCTAAGACTGCAGTTATGCTTTCTATTGCTCAGGGTTTACCAATAAAACATCAGCTGCATGCCAGTCCCTCGACATCTATCCGAGCAGCTCCTTGCGCTTTCATGTCCTTCCCAAGTCACTGATCTTCTGCATCCAAATTGCCAGACGCAGCAACTACTCATTCTGCACCTGTGTATTGCAATAGATAATGTGGGCACTGTGTTCACAGCATGTACTGCGCATGTGTAACACCCCAGAGTGGTGTTACCACTTCTGCACCTTGCTACTGTCTTTATTGGTCTAACGTCATGTCATCTTGTGTATTTATTCCAGGTCCTCCACTATGTGCATTCCTATTTTGTTATGCAACTATGTTCACATGTAATGTGCCTGGTTCACCAGCAGGAGGCAGCAAACACGGCAGAGCTGTATGTAGATAGTATGGAACTTACCATTCCATTCTAACCCCCCTCTGTGGAGGAGTGGGCGCGTACCACTTCCTGCAGGAAGGGTGGGGATCAGTTTTAGTTGGTCTAGCTTACCCCCTGCTAGGGAAAGGAGGGTTTGCTAGGCACGTCTCTGCTGGACAATACATGCCCAGGACAAGCCAAGCCAGCCAGAGCACCTTCAGCTCTGCTCGATGTGGAGGCCACAGCTTTGAGCCTCAGGAGCCAGGATAAGAGTTCCCTGGCATAATTAAGAGACAGACTACAAAGAGAGAAGTTGCAGCATAAAGAAGAAGCTAAGTTATACAGCAAGCCTGTCAGCACAGTAGAGCCAGAGAGCAACAGATGTAGCAGAGTTGAGTTTGCCTGCCAGAGTTTTAATGCCAAAGCCTACTGGGACCAAGACAAAGTTTAAAGATTGTGTCTGATGAAAGTTTACCAAAGTAAAGCTGCTATTCAACTTCATCACATGGTCTGGACTCAATTGTTTCTTCAAATTCCTCAACTAATCCCCCCTATATGTCTGCTTCAGAGTCAAAGCCTGGGGTCCAACCATATCCAGGTAGGAGCACCCTGACACTGACTCACACACATAAAGGGACATTTTAGGCCACCCTATACCACTCGGCCAATCCTACACCTGGGTACCACCACCACCCCTGACCGTCGCCGCTGCATTGCACATGTGCTGTTGGGCTCTTGTACTTCTCTTCCAGTGTCCTTGTATTGTGCAGGTCAGCAGCGCATGCGCAGTACAAACCGTGATGCTGATCCCCACAGTAGGTATTGTAATGCGCAGGCTGACTGGTACTCTGCACCTGCATGGGATTTGCATGTAGGAAATCAGTGATGTCACTGGGAGAAGGGAAGAGCGCAAGGACCTAACACATATCCTTTTCTTCAAATTTTTTTTTTCTATTTTTATTTTCTGATTGCAGATTTTTTTCTATTTCCTGAACATGATTCTGGGGGCGGCCATCTTGGCTGAGCCGTTCTTAGCATTTAGAAAGCATAAAAAAATTGCTTTACGGCAGCCCCATGGGCCATAGACACAATGGTCAGGAGAGGACCTCACTGACTTCTATGGGAGAGTTTTCTAAGCATGCTGTGTGACCTGTGCAGAGGTCATTGTACAAGGAAAGAATAGATAAGCTCTAACAATCACCTATTGTGAATAGTGGATCCTGTCTTATCTATACACAAAGGTGATAATATTACAGGCAGGATTAGAATGACAGATAAGCAGATAACTGCAGTAAAGTGATCTGTACAGACCAAGAAGTAACGTCTATTATTAGGCTTAGTGGCCAGTGCAAAAACTGCAGGATTTTTTTATTTTTTTTTTGTTTAAATATAGATATTGACATGGGAAATTAAAAATAACATCATCAAACATTCTTTAAAAATATGTTAAACATAAAAACATGATTTAAACAATAGGTCATTTTCTGATGACACAGTCCCTTTAAGGGTGCCTACACACAATGCAGAAATTGACCTTGCGTGCGGATTTTGAAATCTGCAGTATGTCAATTGTTGTTGCGTTTTTCTTGTGCACATTTCACCCTTTTCAAGGTAAGGGTCAGATCTGTGGAAAATCTGCATCAAATCCGCACAAAAAAAAACACATAAAAAATGTACAAAAAATATGATAAATAGTGCGTTTTTGGGCAGTTTTGGTGCAGATTTTAGGTGGATTTTCTGCACATACTGTAAATGTGCCCCGTATGCAGGCACACTTAGGCCACCTGCAAACGTTGCAGAATAGGTGTGTTTTTTTTCCGTGCGGATTCCTGTGAGGAAAAACTACAGAGTAATACAGTACACAAATCTCATGTACACTAACCGCATCCAATCCGCATCAACTTTATTGTTTTTCCCATTGTTTTGCAAAATAAAAAAAATAGTGGTTGAGTATTGTTATGTCCTGTACAGTATATATTTTATTCCATCTGCGCATCTCAGAGACGTAAAGTGTGGAAGCAGATACGTAACTCTGAGAGTACTGGGGATCGCGTGGAAATCCCTTGAATGTAATCACGGCTTCGAGGACTGACGCTACGAGCTTTGCAAATAGCTTATTTGAATGTAATAGTACTAGGACTGAAGAAGATAATCCGCTCTGACAAAGCTCATTTCCAAAACATTTGTATAGACTGAATGAACTGATGTGAGACATTTGCATACATTACAGCCGTACACTGGATTATGTGCAGTAAAGCTCTACACAACTAGGACATCTTAGAATCCAACAAAACTGCAAACAGAATAGCAGAGCAACTGCGGCCGAACAACAGCCCTAAATATAATAGAGGCAACAATTCAATTAGTCATGTCCTCCTTACATCCTGCCAGCATCCTCCTCTGCAGACTCGCCCCCTATAGGCGCCTTGCCTTCAATAGCTGTCGGGCGAATGCTTTTTTGGCGAATGCTTATAGTAGTTGCTTGTTCCTAGCATATATTCATATGTTATGTACTAGTACATAGCCTGTCCCATGACGGGGACCATGAAGGGTGGAAGATGATTGGCAGCAGAAACTACTTCTGAGTTTCTAATTTACTAGTATTAGGTCAGTTTTAGGTTTTTGGTGGAAACCCTCTTTAAAAGTGTTGTCCCATGAAAAAATTGTGCATTTTTCAAACTAGCATCTCCATGTAAATACAAATTTTGTATAGCCAGTAAGTTATTCAATAAAATCTATCTGTATAGCGCCACCTGCTGTTTGCTATTTTCCGTATTTCTCTGTCCACCTCAGTAACATCTCTGAGGTGGTCGCACATGCTCATTCCTATTATTCACCACCAGCCATATCGAAGCTGTAACAATTACAGGGAGAGAACGCCAACAGAAAGGACACATCTCCTGAGCTGTGATAGGGAGTGAGCTGTAGAAGAAAGGATATACTCCCTAAAAAGAACATGCCCCATGAGGTGCCTGCTTAAAAAAATCAGTCTGGAGATCTCTGGATCCATGAGAGGTACAGGGCTGGTTCTAGCTTTGTTAGCAAGGTATTGTCATGTACTATATGATGTCTGATGTTCTCTTATTACATTAATCACAGCATAACCATCTGGCACAGTTATCACAGCTCCGTTATAGAGCAGAAGACAAGACGTAAGTGTGAACAGAGCGCAATGTAAATGGAGCTGAACCTTCTGTACTTGCTATGACCAACCCTTTGAATTAGGGGGATAGATACACAAAGGGGGATTTTTTATCAAAGGAATATTTGAAGTCACTTTTGCTTGAGTCTGTATGGAGTACTTTATGTCACATTTATCAAATGTCTCAAGTTGTTCCATAAATTTGTCTCAAAACAAACACTTTTGTCTAGAAAAGCTCCTCCAGCTTTCCTACTCCACCCTCCTCCTGGAGGGAGACTGGGACTTTTTAGAAACCTCTCCCACTTTCACACCCATATTTCTAAACTGCAGTGCAAAAAGTTACTAACTTCTTGTGCAAGTGACAATAGGCCCATTTTGCGACTTTTTGAAACTCGAATTTTGGAGTGAAGGCATGATAAATCTGGGCCAAAAAGTGCAAATATGCAAACAGATGCCGTCAGAGCATCCTATCCGATAATGAGGGCAATCAACCGACTGCCAATTGCTTTTCATATCTGTATCTTCTATCATGGCCCCCCCCCCCAGCTCATTCTTTTCGCCTCCATTTAATGCATTTGCAGAAGGAACATCATGAAATGAGTTTGGGAAGGATCACATTGTGCAACCTCCAAGTAGTTTCTGAAGCATTTGCATCATTGTATTTATCTGTGAATATAGCCGCTCATTTATTGGCATAAAGCAATTTGCATGTTAAGCTCGGAGGCCTTTCCTCCAGCTGCCGATGTGTAAGGCCGGGGTCATACACAATGGTTTCATTATTTGTTCCCCTATCTGGTATTAGCCCTAATAACCATCTGGAACACCTCTCATACTCCAGGGTGAATGGCAGATTTATTGACTTCATTTCATTATTCTGTACTTCTGCTGTCCCTAGCTTCTAGTCATTAATGGCCACATCTCTGCTCATCTTCCAGCACAATGGAAGGTTAGATTCTGTCTGGCCTGGAGTGTAACACAAACCCCCCGGGGCTATCTAACAAGTCACGTTTCCAGCGCGCCGAGATTTTTTTTAAGGCACCGCATCTAATGTTAGAAAGATTTTAATGAAATCAACAGGCTGATGTAAGACCCATTATACAGGTGAAATTCGAAAAATTTGAATATTGTGCAAAGTTCATTTATTTCAGTAATGCTACTTAAAAGGTGAAACTAACATATGAGATAGACTCATTACATGCAAAGTGAGATATCTCAAGCCTTTATTTGTTATAATTTGGATGATTATGGTTTACAGCTTATGAAACCCCAAAGTCACAATTTTGAGGTGCCCTTTGCTCAGGGGGTACGGACTAATTAGCTGACTAGAGTGTGACACTCTGAGCCTAGAATATTGAACCTTTTCACAAAATTCTAATTTTAAGCTGCATTAATGCAATTCCTTTTAATTTGCATTACTGAAATGAATGGACTTTTGCACAATATTCTAATTTTTCATGTTTCACCTGTATATTCTGAACGCATCCATGAATCTGTAATGGTCTATAAAATACATTAAAGATAGAATATGTGATGGAGAATCCACTGTAACTATAATATCATGTATCTGCATGGGGAATGTACTGGAGAAAAGGGCAGAAAGTCAGACACAGGAGTATAGAAAGGAGAATTAAACTATCCAAGAAAGGCAGAGATATCGTTAACACGTGGAAGGAAAATGGAATTAGGCTACTTTCACATCTGCGCTTTCCCTATTGAGATCCGCCATTCCTTTATCTTATAACAACTTGTATGCATTCTGTTAGAATTTAAGCTGAATTCAGTGCAGTGCTTGAATTATAGCTGTGTCCATGTAATATGTGCCCGGTCGTTCACACGAATAGCTACCATGTGAGTCTACACCGCCCAGCTTGCTGTAAATAGAGAGAGACAGACCTACGGTGAGTAACTGATATCTATGATGGCTGCAATCCAAGTCTGGGAAAACCAGGCAAGACCAAAGTGTTTTAAAAGATTACAGTGAGTCTGAGGGAAGTATGTTTTTGCTTGTGGAGACTGCCCCATTGGTATAGGGAGTCTTATAGGTCAGGTAATGGTCCCTGGGAAACAGAAAATGGAAATAAGCTCTTATCCAGGAGGTCAAAAGCCAGTTCTCCTAAACCAACCAGGTGGTCTCCATAGTCCTCTCACTCAGCCAACTAGTACCCTGCTCTGCACTGGCAAGGGGCACAAACCCAAAGACAGCAGTCCGCTCATACACATGGCGGCACGGCTGAGCAAGCATGTGTTCTCTGTAGGAAGAGAGGAGGATGCTGCTGGCAGACATCTTGGGCAGCAGCTTATCTCCCTAAGAACAAAAGGTCTGGGCAGTTGAAATCCAATTTGCTTGATCCAGATCCTTGACATCTGCCATCAGGGGAGAGCAGGGGCATACCTATAGGGGGTGCAGAGGTAGCAGTCGCTACCGGGCCCAGGAGCCTGAGGGGGCCCAAAGACCCTTGTGGTGCATAAGAAGACACCAGTATTATAGAAAGTGCATTCTGCTCAAGTTACACCTCTGGCTCAAGGGGGCGCCGTTTCAATTTTTGCCTCGGGCAGCACGAAGGCCTTGTGCTTCCTGCCCCTGGCCACAGAGCACTGAGGGAAGGGGCCCCAAGCTGAACTCTTGCACCAGGGCCCATGAACCATAAGCTACTCCCCTGGGGGAGAGTCAGGAGGGCCCATACATACAGGTCCTTCTAAAAAAATTAGCATATTGTGATAAAGTTCATTATTTTCTGTAATGTACTGATA
This sequence comes from Bufo gargarizans, assembly GCF_014858855.1. Taxonomy (NCBI): domain Eukaryota; kingdom Metazoa; phylum Chordata; class Amphibia; order Anura; family Bufonidae; genus Bufo; species Bufo gargarizans. The sequence continues at coordinate 78,512,321 of NC_058084.1, forward strand.
AACATTAGACTTTCATATATTTTAGATTCATTACACACAACTGAAGTAGTTCAAGCCTTTCATTGTTTTAATATTGATGATTTTGGCATACAGCTCATGAAAACCCCAAATTCCTATCTCTAAAAATTTGCATATCATGAAAAGGTTCTCTAAACGAGCTATTAACCTAATCATCTGAATCAACTAATTAACTCTAAACACCTGCAAAAGATTCCTGAGGCTTTTAAAAACTCCCAGCCTGGTTCATTACTCAAAACCGCAATCATGGGTAAGACTGCCGACCTGACTGCTGTCCAGAAGGCCATCATTGACACCCTCAAGCAGGAGGGTAAGACACAGAAAGAAATTTCTGAACGAACAGGCTGTTCCCAGAGTGCTGTATCAAGGCACCTCAGTGGGAAGTCTGTGGGAAGGAAAAAGTGTGGCAGAAAACGCTGCACAACGAGAAGAGGTGACCGGACCCTGAGGAAGATTGTGGAGAAGGACCGATTCCAGACCTTGGGGGACCTGCGGAAGCAGTGGACTGAGTCTGGAGTAGAAACATCCAGAGCCACCGTGTACAGGCGTGTGCAGGAAATGGGCTACAGGTGCCGCATTCCCCAGGTCAAGCCACTTTTGAACCAGAAACAGCGGCAGAAGCGCCTGACCTGGGCTTCAGAGAAGCAGCACTGGACTGTTGCTCAGTGGTCCAAAGTACTTTTTTCGGATGAAAGCAAATTTTGCATGTCATTCGTAAATCAAGGTGACAGAGTCTGGAGGAAGACTGGGGAGAGGGAAATGCAAAAATGCCTGAAGTCCAGTGTCAAGTACCCACAGTCAGTGATGGTCTGGGGTGCCATGTCAGCTGCTGGTGTTGGTCCACTGTGTTTTATCAAGGGCAGGGTCAATGCAGCTAGCTATCAGGAGATTTTGGAGCACTTCATGCTTCCATCTGCTGAAAAGCTTTATGGAGATGAAGATTTCATTTTTCAGCACGACCTGGCACCTGCTCACAGTACCAAAACCACTGGTAAATGGTTTACTGACCATGGTATTACTGTGCTCAATTGGCCTGCCAACTCTCCTGACCTGAACCCCATAGAGAATCTGTGGGATATTGGGAAGAGAAAGTTGAGAGACGCAAGACCCAACACTCTGGATGAGCTTAAGGCCGCTATGGAAGCATCCTGGGCCTCCATAACACCTCAGCAGTGCCACAGGCTGATTGCCTCCATGCCACGCCGCATTGAAGCAGTCATTTCTGCAAAAGGATTCCCGACCAAGTATTGAGTGCATAACTGAACATAATTATTTGAAGGTTGACTTTTTTTGTATTAAAAACACTTTTCTTTTATTGGTCGGATGAAATATGCTAATTTTTTGAGATAGGAAATTTGGGTTTTCATGAACTGTATGCCAAAATCATCAATATTAAAACATTAAAAGGCTTGAACTACTTCAGTTGTGTGTAATGAATCTAAAATATATGAAAGTCTACCTGTATTAGAGGGTCATTTGTTCCCACTCAAATCAATGGGTTTTGACTGGCATACATCTGTGTTTGGACAGCTTAAATCACTTTCCAAAGAAAAAGTCCATTTCAATTCAGACCTTTCCAACCCAAAGGTCTCCTGGATCTAAACTGGTGGATGGGTTTGTCTTGTCTACAAGGAGAATGGATAAACATATCCCATTCTAAACACACACAGGTCTGGGTAAAAGGCCGCCTCTGGTAAGGGACATTTATAGAAAATCTCTATGTCAAAAGGCATGTTTTCAGATTTTGCATTAAACAGGCCGGAAAAAAAAACGGTGACAAAATACAGAGAAAGGAGTGTGTGCTCCAGTACACTGGGCTCTTTAAAAGGGGTTTTCTAGGATTTTGATATTGATGGTCTATCCTCAGGATAGGTCATCAATATTTAATCTGTGAGGGTCCAACTCCTAACATCCTTCACAGTTTAGGCGTGTTTCACACTTGCATTGTGGCTTTCCGGTTTTGAGATCCAGCAGAGGATCTGAAAACTGGGAATAAATCAATCCGTGCCATTTTATACACCCGGATGCATCCATTTCGGCCGGATCCGGTTGTATTAGATCTAAAGGGAACAAACCCTCGCTTTCCCCCCAAAAAAAGGATCTGGCATCCTTGACTTACATTGATTTTCATGCCGGATACGGTTTGTTCCGTTTCGCAGACTAGACACAAAACCGCAGCTTGCAGCAGTGTTGTGTTCAGTCAAAAAATGCAACAAAATGGAACATAATGATCTGTTTTGTCCCCATTGAAAATGAATGGGGACAAAACAAATCCGTTTCAGCCACAAGTGGAAAGCCACAAGTGTGAAACAGGCCTTACCAAGCACAGCGCCGTACACTCCATGGTGGCTGTGCTTGGTATTGCAGTTGGGGCCTATTCACTTGACCAAGTGATCGATGAATGTGACCTCACTGGCCGAGGAAGAGGCTGCAGCACCGCAACCACTGCAAACAGCTAATCAGCGGGGATGTTGGGAGTTTATCGCCCACTGATACTATAATGATAACCCCTTTAAGTCACCCAACCTTCCTGGACTCCAGCAGTGCCGTCAGAGCTTCTCCATAGATTACAGTAGCATAGCATCCATATACTCAAAATGTTCTATACCAGGGGTCAGCAACCTTTGGCACTCCATCTGTTGTGAAACTACAATTCCCAGCATGCTCCATTCATTTCTATGGGAGTCCTGAGAAAAGCAAAGCAATTATGCATGCTGGGAGTTGTAGTTTTACAGCAGGGTTGCCTATCCCTGTTCTATACAATTTAATACTTTATATATTTTTACTTTGATTTATTTAGACCTTCATCAGTTCCAAAAATCTGTAGCATTGTGTGTGAAACATGGATATAGTAAAGGGAGGCAAAGGTTATATTGAAAAATCTAATATAGTACTTTAAAAGCAGATCTGTTATGCACTATGCAGCACGCAAAATGGGCTCTGCTACATGTACAGCACCAAGTACACTTTTGTAATGAAAGCGTGCAGTTGTGCATGCCACCGTTCACAGCGCTCTCCACTAGAGTCCAGTGACCGATATACAGCACATGGCGCATTCTCCTGACCCATATGTAATAGACTGAGAACCTGAGTGACCTATATAAAATGCAGAGCGATGGCCAAAAGATGCTGCTGTTTGCTGAAATCTAAACACCCTCAGGATCTTTCAAAGGGTTAAGACGAATTGACTCTCAAGGGTGAGGTATCAACCATTCCAGCTCCAGGGTTCTAGCCCGGACTTGACCCTTAGGCCCCTTTCACACGGGCAAGATTTCCGCGTGGGTGTAATGCGTGAGGTGAACGCATTGCACCCGCACTGAATCCGGACCCATTCACTTCTATGGGGCTGTGCGCATGAGTGGTGATTTTCACGCATCACTTGTGCGTTGAGTGAAAATCGCAGCATGCTCTATATTGTGCGTTTTTTCACGCAAGGCAGGCCCCATAAAAGTGAATGGGGCTGCGTGAAAATCGCAAGCATCCGCAAGCAAGTGCGGATGCGGTGCGATTTTCACGCATGGTTGCGAAGGAGACATAGAAACATAGAAACATAGAATGTGTCGGCAGATAAGAACCATTTGGCCCATCTAGTCTGCCCAATATATCTGAATCCTATGAATAGCCCCGGCCCTATCTTATATGAAGGATGGCCTTATGCCTATCCCATGCATGCTTAAACTCCTTCACTGTATTTGCAGCTACCACTTCTGCAGGAAGGCTATTCCATGCATCCACTACCCTCTCAGTAAAGTAATACTTCCTTATATTACTTTTAAACCTTTGCCCCTCTAATTTAAAACTGTGTCCTCTTGTGGTAGTTTTTCTTCTTTTAAATATGCTCTCCTCCTTTACCGAGTTGATTCCCTTTATGTATTTAAAAGTTTCTATCATATCCCCTCGGTCTCTTCTTTCTTCCAAGCTATACATATTAAGGTCTTTTAACCTTTCCTGGTAAGTTTTATCCTGCAATCCATGGACCAGTTTAGTAGCTCTTCTCTGAACTCTCTCTAGAGTATCTATATCCTTCTGGAGATATGGCCTCCAGTACTGCGCACAATACTCCAAGTGAGGTCTCACCAGTGTTCTGTACAGCGGCATAAGCACTTCACTCTTTCTACTGCTTATACCTCTCCCTATACATCCAAGCATTCTGCTTGCATTTCGTGCTGCTTTATTACATTGTCTTCCCACCTTTAAGTCTTCTGAAATAATTACTCCTAAATCCCTTTCCTCAGATACTGAGGTCAGGACTGTGTCGAATATTCTATATTCTGCCCTTGGGTTTTTACGCCCCAGGTGCATTATCTTGCACTTATCCACATTAAATTTCAGTTGCCAGAGTTCTGACCATTCTTCTAGTTTTCCTAAGTCCTTTTCCATTTGGCGTTTCCCTCCAGGAACATCAACCCTGTTACATATCTTTGTGTCATCAGCAAAAAGACAAACCTTACCATCGAGGCCTTTTGCAATATCACTTATGAAGATATTAAACAAAATTGGTCCCAGTACAGATCCCTGTGGAACCCCACTGGTAACATGACCTTGTTTTGAATGTTCTCCATTGACTACAACCCTCTGTTGCCTGTCACTCAGCCACTGCCTAATCCACTCAACAATATGGGAGTCCATGCTCAATGACTGCAGTTTATTGATAAGTCTTCTATGTGGGACAGTGTCAAAAGCCTTACTAAAATCTAGATATGCGATGTCTACTGCACCTCCACCGTCTAGGAGACGATCGGGATGGAGACCCGATCTTTATTAATTTCCCTTATAACATGGTTAGTAAATTAGAGATGGAGGGGTTAAAAAAGAATAAACAAATTTAACTCACCCCATCCACTTGGTCGCGTAGCGGATCTCCTCTTCTTTCTTCTTTCTTCAGGACCTGGGTAAAGGACCTTTGATGACATCACTGCGCTCATCACATGGTTCATCACATGATCCATCACATGGTCCATCCTTTACCTAGGTCCTGAAGAAAGATGAAAGAAGAGGGGATCCGATACGCGACCAAGTGGATGGGGTGAGTTAAATTTGTTTATTCTTTTTTAACCCCTCCATCTCTAATTTACTTAGGGCTCTTTCACACTTGCGTTGTTCTTTTCCGGCATAGAGTTCCGTCGTCGGGGCTCTATGCCGGAAGAATCCTGATCAGTTTTATCCTAATGCATTCTGAATGGAGAGAAATCCGTTCAGGATGCATCAGGATGTCTTCAGTTCCGGACCGGTACGTTTTTTGGTTGGAGAAAATACCGCAGCATGCTGCGCTTTTTGCTCCGGCCAAAAATCCTGAACACTTGCTGCAAGGCCGGATCCGGAATTAATGCCCATTGAAAGGCATTGATCCGGATCCGGCCTTAAGCTAAACGTCGTTTCGGCGCATTGCCGGATCCGACGTTTAGCTTTTTCTGAATGGTTACCATGGCTGCCAGGATGCTAAAGTCCTGGCAGCCATGGTAAAGTGTAGTGGGGAGCGGGGGAGCAGCATACTTACCATCCGTGCGGCTCCCGGGGCGCTCCAGAGTGACGTCAGGGCGCCCCACGCGCATGGATGATGTGATCGCATGGATCACATCATCCATGCGCATGGGGCGCTCTGACGTCATTCTGGAGCGCCCCGGGAGCCGCACGGATGGTAAGTATACCGCTCCCCCGCTCCCCACTACTACTATGGCAACCAGGACATTAATAGCGTCCTGGCTGCCATGGTAACACTGAACGCATTTTGAAGACGGATCCGTCTTCAAATGCTTTTAGTTCACTTGTGTTTTTCCGGATCCGGCGTGTAATTCCGGTAAGTGGAGTACACGCCGGATCCGGACAACGCAAGTGTGAAAGAGACCTTAGCATTCTGTATTCAGAATGCTATTATTTTCCCTTATAACCATGTTATAAGGGAAATTAATAAAGATCGGGTCCCCATCCCGATCGTCTCCTTCGCAACCATGCGTGAAAATCGCACCACATCCGCACTTGCTTGCGGATGCTTGCGATTTTCACGCAGCCCCATTCACTTTTATGGGGCCTGCGTTTTGTGAAAAACGCACAATATAGAGCATGCTGCGATTTTCACGCAACACACAAGTGAAGCGTTAAAATCACTTTGTGATGAATTTATTTGTCATGAAACACATTTATTTGTAATTAGTAGGTACAATGACAGGGAACGGCGATTGTGCCGCTCCCCGTCACTGGAGCCCTCAGATGCCGCGTTCATCGCTGATCAGGACACCTGATAGGAATAATACAGTGTAACATAAAAAAATTTAGAAAATCATACTTACCCTCATCCATTTTATCGCAAAGAGCCAGGTGCCACCATCTTGATTGACGATCTAGCGCTAAATCTCACGGCCGGCGTGGTGACATCATACGTCACCGTGCACAAAATTTAGTGTGAGATCTTCAATCAAGATGGCGGCGGACGGCTCTTTGCGCTCAAGTGCATGAGGTAAGTACGATTTTTTAATTTTTTTTACCGCCATTCAGGGAAAATCGATTCTCTACCACGAAGCATGAGGAAATTCGGCTTTGGAGCGAATCAAGTTTTCTCTGCAACTCAATCTACTCAACACTAGTGGATACCCTGCGGGTTTTCAATCTAAATTTGCAGACGGGAAACCCACAGTGCATTACAGGAGCAGCAAAGTGGATCAGACTGTAAATCCCATGCTGGAGCATAGCAGTTCTTTCTGTGGATTTTCACTGCGTATTTACAGTCCATGGGATGAAACCAGCAGCAAAATCCGCATATTACACATGGAGGAGATGGAGGAAGAACTAGATGCAAGAACAGATCCATCATATGTGCTGTCTTTGAGGAAACCCGTCACCATGTAAATGCAGTGCAATCTGCAGGCAGCACGTTAGAGCAGGAGGGGCTGAGCAGATCTATATGTAGTTTTATGGGAAAAGATTTAGTATAACATGTACGCTGTAAATCTCTGCTCCTTCAGAGCCAAGGAGTCATGTGGGCGGTCCTAATCGGTGACTGACAGCTATCAGTGTATGCACACTCACTGAGTAGGACCGCCCACATGACTCCTTAGCTCAGTATGAGTTGAGACTTAGATGAGTGAAATACAAGTTATACTGAATCTTCTCCCCAGAACTATATATCAATCTGCTCAGCTCCTCCTGGTCTATAACTGCTGCCTGCAGATTGGACTGCATTTTCATGGTCACAGGTTCCCGTTAATCGTGGCTTCCTGCCCCTTTAAGACTAAATGTCAGGGACTGCGGTAATGAATTTTTGGTCACAATTACTTCGATATTGTAATCCACAAAACATATGATAAAATGATCATTTTAAAGGATGTTGATCCATTTAAAGGTGTTGCCTGTGATCAGGATAGGTCTTTAATATCTGATCAGTGGGGGTATGACAACTGGCATCAAAACCTGCCAACTATTTGAAGAGGCTGCAGCGCTCCTGTGACTGCTCCGGCCTCCTCGCAGCTCACCAAGCACAGCGCCGTACACTGTATAGTGGCTTTGCTTGGTATTGCAGCCCAGCCCTTTCACTTGAATGGGACTGAGCAGAACCTAGGTCATGTGACATCAGTCGCCTTGGAAGAGGCGACGGACTGCTGCAGCCTCTTCAAATGAGCTGATTGACTGTGGTGCCAGGAGTTGTCCTGAGGATCGTCCATCAACAGTAAAATCTCAACCCTATTACGCAATATCTGCTGCAGAACCGTCCCCCCCAATCCCAGGTTCAAATTCTGGATTTGCCCCTGTATAAAACATATTTTCACAAGCAGAACAGAGTAAGCAAAGCGTGATTTCTGGTGGAAGGCCTCCAGGCGGTGTCCCAAAAAGCTTATTCCCGACAACACGATCTACTTCCCCAAAATCCGTTCTATTTAATGCCTCAATAACTAAGGTCTGTGAGGAAAGAGTGGAATTTTGCGTAGACTTTACCGTTCACCACTTGGTCATTTAATCTTCTTAATCTAAGCAGAGTGCATTTCCAATAACCTTCCAGGCATGGCCTATTATTCTGACCTTTAACAAATCATTTCTAGCACACTGACTGCATGGCCTTTTATTTCTGATGGGCACATATACCGCCTCATGTAGGCAGCACAGGGGGGAAAAAAAGAAATAACTTGACGTTGATTTTGAAACTTTGTCGCGATTTCTGCAATGTCAGATTTTTTTTTATGTTGTAAGAATATCAAATATTATTTTTGAAATAGTTTCCACTCCTATCCTCCAAACAGCTGATGGGGGTCCCATAGATTATATAAAAATGAGGCCCCTTTTAGGCACTGTTGGACTGTAGGGAGGGTCACCCAACCTAACAGAGGTATCACCGTGGACAGTTTAAGTCATTTAACATGTTATGTGTTTAATGTGTGTGTTCTCTCTACAGGAGATGGACTTTGGTTTTGTTTGAGTTGACATATTTTGTGCCTAAATTTCTTTACTTCTCAGGGGGACACATTGGGGTGGGAAAGGGTTAATGTGAGCCGTTTGTGCATTTAGACTGTTTCACGACAATGTGTCTGTACCTTTAAAATAGGTGCTTAGTAATGCTTGTGGGTTCAGGCGGCGGCTTTCCACATGCAATTCAGCATAGTCCATGGCCAAGGGGAGTGGGGGACTCCGAGTGGCTAAAGATTGTAGTAGTGACGTCACTAGGAGGTGGAGCTGTTATAAGGGGAACAATTGATGATCTGGTTGCAGGCTGTATGCCGGGTTGTGCCTCAGTCCCAGAGTGTGAGTCGGCTGAGGGGATGATAATTAGGCCTCAGTGATGGTGGTCAGGACAAGTAGTTCTGCTAGAAGAAGCACGGCAGGGTCTTAGTACCTCTCTCTCCCACAAAGCAGCCCTCCGTGTACTGCCTGTATGCAGGGTGGGAAAGCATAGTGCACTACATTTTTCCAAACTGCAGAGTCCAGCAAAAAAAAGTCTACATTAATGTATACGTTTGTTTTTTACCATGGAACTCTATGTATGTATGGCATCCAACTGAGGCATCCATTAACGTATACGTTTTTTGTGTAAATTAAACATATAATTAATGTAATAAGTGGTCAAAATTAAAACTTAACATTTAATAGGTATAATTAGAAGATTGGTCCCAAGATATGACGATAAATAAACATAAATCAGAAGCAACGCGGCGGGTTGCCACACGGAAAGGCTGGTACCCTATACCGAGTCAAATGCTGAAAAGAGATGCTTGGCGGCACCAAAATAATAACCGTCTGGTCCTACCACTCAGATGAAAGGCTTCTGGATCCACAATTGTCCGGCTGGTGTTGATGGATGTGCACACCGTTGTGCTGGCAATTGCGTGATGCAGGGTGGTCTGTAGTGCTGGCTGGCCCTAGTAATACCCTGGAGCCCTACACTGGCCTATGTGACCGGATGGTGGTAAACCGCCACCAGTCACCTACAGGAACCTCACCCTGGAATTGGTGCGCCCTAGAAGGCCCTCGCTTACCTGATCCCTACATGCACGTTTCGCTGAAAAAGATGAGTGACAGGCTCATCAGGGGAAAACGGTCTGCTTGGGCTAAACCTGTGCAGGGTGCACTGACAGAGATGTCAATGGTGCACTCTGCATAGAGATTAAGTAACACCACGATCCAGATATAGATCAAAGGTGGGCTGGTTAGCTGTAAGGGAAGAGGGGGGTCAAGATATAGAGCCCCTCTTCAACTAACTATCTAGACGCCTGGGCTGATGTAGCCTAAGGAGCACATGAGAATCGCTACCTTTTAAAAACCGAGCCAGCCTCAGAATGAGGCTTGGCAAGGACACGACTCCCACATCCGGAATGAGCGGTGCATCGCATAGGAGGAGGAAGGCAAAGGGGCGGACTTGACATGACAGCGATGACGTCACCGCGTCCTATCACGCTGATACAGGCGTGATCACATGACGGTTGCCTGGCAAACGGGACGCATTCCCAGGCACCGTCCGGCATCGCAGCTCCTGATGTGTTGCTGCGCACAATTTAGATTTGGTATTTAATGGCACAAGATAAATATAGGAATCAAGACTGTAGAGGTCTCAAGCGGACACATATAGGGGGCATAGGGAGAATTGGAAATCAAGAGAGGGGCAGGGAAACAGTAGGTGGGCGGGGAAAAGGGAAAAGGATAGTCATATAATGACATAAGAGGAGCTATGTAATTATGAGCGTCACCAGTGTACTAAATAAAACAGCTGTAATTAAGCTGTTCATTAAGACCCGTGGGTGAGACTGTGGACAGAGTATAGATCCAGCGGGATTCTCTCTGTAATAACATACGGTCCCAGTCTCCACCACGGACCGAACGCGCTACTTTCTCAATACCAATAGCTCGGAGACAGTTTGCGTTCCCCTGGTGATAGTCATGTACGTGCTTAGATACTGTTGTGTCCCTGTTATTGGCAATGTCGCCAAGATGCTCGCCAAGGCGCCTGCGCAGCTCACGTTTCGTTTTCCCCACGTACTCCAGACCGCATTCGCAGGTGATCTTATATATGACGCCCTGCGTCTTGCAATTAATAAAATCCCTGATGGGGAAAGTTTTTGACAAGTTTGAGCTGAAAAAAGTTTTGCCAGGTTGGATGAAACCACAGGCCACACATCCACTGCACCTGAAACAGCCCGTGGGCCTGCGATCGAGCCAGGTGCCTTGCCTAGGGACTGGTGTGAAGTGGCTGTGTACGAGAAGGTCCTTCAAATTACTACCCCTTCTAAATGTTATCTGGGGGTAGTCGTGCACGGCTTCCTTAATATCAGGGTCCATCAGCAAAATGGGCCAGTGCTTATTAAGGATCCCTCGTATTCTATCAGCACAGCCATTAAATTAAACATATGACAAAAACTTCCTGTGAACGCAGCCTAAATGACTTAATTGAGATGAGGTGCAATATTGGGCGCTACTTCAAAATTTAAGGAGCTGTGCCTCATGAACACAGAACTTGAGCGGTGTAGCCCCTTCAATCAGCTGATGAGTGGAGATGCCTGGAGTCGGCCCCAACTGATCTGATATTGATGGCCTAACCTAAAGAAAAAACACACGTCGAGGGGAACCTAAGAGTACTTCAAAGTTTTACAAGGACCTGCAGTAAACCACCCAGGTATGTAAGCATATAATGATAATGTTGGTGGGTGGGCTTTGGATGGAAGCAGCAGGCAGGAAAGACCCTGGTTGTCTAAATAACCTGAAAATATGCCAGGCAAGTCTGTAAAATAATGGGGATTTTTGAGGCTCGCCTAAGGTATTGCCTTTTCCTCAAGGTTTGCTGCATGGCTCTGCTTCATTAGGACAGAGCTGTGATCTGTGACTACAACTTAAGGTCCCTTTACACGGTATTATAATTGGGCAGATTATCGGAAAAGAAGAATGTTTCTAGAAACGTTCATTCCCAATAATCAACCTGTGTAAAGGTGCCGCCGTTCACCCCATGAATGAGAAAAGGCTTGTTTATCAGGTGAAATCGTTGTTTATGCAGACGTCTAAATTATTGTTTCCGGAGAGAAGATGGTCCTCTGTAAACAGCGACCTGCTGCCAAGAAAAAAGGCACTCTGCATGGGGACCAGCAGCTGCGGTAGCTATCGCTCTTCCCCATACAGCAGAGATGATTACTGCATGTACGGTAAATGCGGCTTTCACCTTCTCTGATGAGCAGGCAATTATCATAAAGGAATGGTTCCTTCCCGATAATTGCCTGCTGTGTTGGTGCGTGTAAATGCACCATTAACTACAGTGCCTACAGAGAATCTGAGGTGGTCTCAGACTCACCTCAGCCTCATGATTGGTCCAGACTGCCGCTCTCTCCATTACCATGAAGATCTGTCTGGTCTGCGCTGTATAGACACAAGTCTATTGCAAGCATAGCAGAGCATGGAGAGCGGATTTCTATTTCAGCAGCTATAATCTGCTACACCAGAAGACTATGAGGCAAATTAGTAAATGAGAGCCTAAAATGCTTTAAACTTGTCTCGATGTTTTAGTTTTAGGGGATGAGACTGCACCAGAGTTTAATAAAAAGACCTTATAAAATATATTTTATTTTGAGGGCTATTTCTAACACAGTCAATCTTGTCTTCACTCAAGTGGACAAAAATAAAGACGACATAATAAAGGAAACGCAGATTTTGACCTTGTAGAAAACAAAGGAGAGCTGCAGACCTGGCTGGAAACAAGCGATGAAGAGCGAAGACTAAAAACGTTCCAGATCACAGAATGTCCTAAGAAGACTTCATGACAATTCAGGCTCTCTCCACATCTGCATCATGGTAAAAATGGGAACCATCATGAAGTACGGATCTGTGGGGTCTGTCAGCGCCTGACAGACCCCACTGACTTATAATAGGGTTTGTTGGGGTTCCACCGTTTTACCCCTGATCGCTTGCCACATCAGACAAGTAGCTGGAACATATATATGAATGTGATAGTCCGACCTCCAAATGCTTCTGTCTGTGTTATCCACTGTATGTGTTGCATTTAATTTAAAAAAAATAAAATCTGAGTGCTATTTGCTTTTGTACCATTTTTTTTTTAGTGGAAGGTGTAATGCATCTTCCTTAGTATGAGATTCATAGACTAGAGATAACGTAGACTGCTAAGCCTCCGTCACGCTCACCGCAGCAGTCCAATTATAGTCTCCTCAATGCCAATCAATAGTAAAGTTGCTGTGTTAAAAAGATTCATTGGATGATAAATCTGCACAATAAAAGGAGATTGAGTACAAAATTCAAATGCTAAAACCTATTATGAGACATTTTACAATAAGCTTGCAGTACCCTAGAATAGGGGTTCTTGTGGGGTAATGTTATTTAAAGTTACAGGATTTTTCTGTATGGCTCAGTCGGGGTTAACAATCCTGATTCAGCCCCTGCAGGAAGTTAGAGGAGGGACTTAGGTCTGCCCCTAGCTCAGTCAGTAGTTTGTAGTGTGATAGCTGAGGAAGTACAGGAGCTACATGTGCTCACTCCCCAGAAAACTAGGCATTGCTTCCAGAGAATCATCATTTCTGAACACCTCTATCCAAAAGTACTTCAGAGTGAGAGAGAGCAAGGAAAGAATTGAGAAAGTCCCGAATTGGCATGGCTGAGCTTAGGAGTCAGTCAGTAAGGTATTTGCTGTTTAAGCTTCATAAAGACTTTACTGCAGTAGAAGAGACATTGCTAAGACACCCTTCACACTTGGAGATGGTTTGGCCCACTGTATCGTAATCCTGTACCCCTCAGCTGGAATTACAGCCACCACTGTAAGAGTAATATTGCCAGCCTTAGATTCTGCAGTGAGAAACTTTGGGAAGATAGAGAAGTAGGAGTACTACACTCACCATCCTGGCCTATATCCATACATTGCTGTCTGGGAAGATTTGCACTGTGAATTATTTGGAACTGTGTTTTGCTACCGTCAGTTGTACTACAACTCCCATTCTGCACTTAAATAAAGAGAAGCATTTATATTCTGACAGTCGGTCTGGTTAGTGACTCCAAGCACCATTCCCAGGCCACTGCACCTCTATGTTCTGCCTTGCACCTGCACCAAACCCACACACCAAGGGCACCTCAACTACCAACATTATGGCGAGCACTGAGGGAAGATAGGGAGTGCCCTCTTATCACTGGCCTCTACCTAGGGAACATTGATGTGAGGATTACCACTGTGATTAACTTGCTGCCCGCGCCGCTACCACTGTGTTCTGAAGATCTTACATGAATGAAGAGATCAGACAGACACAAAAATACTAAAATAATGCACGAATCTCTGGGCTCCACACATCACACTATATTCTTCACTGTGGCTAATCTTACTCTGGGTCTCCCATAGGCTGCAGTTGATTGAGGGGTGCACCCTTTGTTCCCTTCAGCACACACCCTTGGCTTGGGGTTCCTGCCTGGTGGTGGCTTGGGTGCCCTTGATAGTGGATGGTTGGCAGAATGTAAGGCAGGTGGACAGGTGCAGAGGTCAGTGGATGATGAAGGCAGTAACCAGAACCAGGCCAGAACTGGATTATGGTAAATGACAGCCTCTTTTCTGAGGGTGATGGGTGGCACAGTACAAATATCAGTGCAAGGCATAGTTCTGGGGTATATAAGGTATATGACAAGGATGTGTATAGAGGCAGGCAGTATGAAAACCTCTTCTAAGTCTCTCTTTCTAGTCTAGATACAGAAGGCAATCTTTGAGATTAACCACATGTGTGCATGCACTTTTTCCATATATCTGCAAAGTCCAAACTGAGGGGTGGGGCTCTAGATCAGATGACCAATCCATCTCAGTAGTGTGGTGGGCGCCAGAAGCAATTAACTCAAACCACGAGCAGCAAAGTCCAAAGCTGTATAAGTGCATTACCTTTACTGACTCCAAACATGGCCTCCATGGTCCTCAACCATCTGCAAAATGTAATGCTTCTTTCCCTCAGAGGTTAAACCTTAGCAATGTTGCTTTTTATGGCAGCTTTCACTCACAGGAATAGTGTTTTTCTGGAGCAGGATCTATCTAGGCCTATTTGGAAGACAACATACAGTACAGGTGTTCACTCTAGGTCAACTTGATAGGAACTCAAGGCTGCCAACTTAACTATTTTCTACCTACACATATCTTTTTTTGGGTTACCTAGTGCATACGGGTAGATCATAGTCAGTATCACAGTGAACACTAACAATTTTAGTAATGAACTTGCATTAACCTTTTAGCAGTGAACCAGACATTAACCCTTTGGCAGTAAACCATCCGGTCACTGCCAGTAACTTCATATACTTTCACCACTTTCACCAGAGCATAGACGTCATGAGTTATACAGTTTATTAGTAATGTTGGGCGCGAATATTCGAATTGTGAATTTTAATCGTGAATATCGTCACTTTGAGAATTCGCGAAGATTTAAAATATAGCGCTATATATTTGTATTCTCGAATATTCTAGATTTTGTTTCATCAGTAACCTCCCTTATTGCTTGTGGGCCAATGAGAAGGCTGCAATATCTTTATCTGAGCTTAGCAACATCCCTAGCAACCAATAGGAAAGTTTCCTACCCCTTACTATATAAGAACCTCCCCAGCAGCCATTTTCTGCAGTTCTGAGAGAGACAGCAGTGTCATTGCTGTGCTCTGTGCTTTCCACACTACATTAGATAGTTAGATAGCTTATATATATATATATCATGCAGATAGTTAGTGGGGGATAGTCAGTGCAGATTATATCCTGATATAGTGTAGCTGTTCCAGTGCAGGGTATTAGGTAGTGTGATAGGTTCTGCTGTCCATACATACATGCTGCAGACATAGTGCTGTGATGTCACAACAATACATAGTGCACCAATCAGTAATATGTAGTCAGACCTGCTAAAATGTGAAGTTGCACGTATTGGGCAAAAATATGCGCATCATTAATTGCCGATTTGCGCAATCACGTATATATTGGAGCCCTCTATCTGCATATAAAGCCATTGTAATGTTCTGCCGTGCCGACCATTTTCTCCAGTCTCAGGAAACTTCTAGCAGCTTGAAAAATGTAGCAACAGTGACCCACGGCTGTATTGCGCGCGCTTTATGAAAATATTACATTGCCGATTTTTGCACTCAAGAAAATAATCTAATATTATAAAATTTATGACGAATATTCGCCCAAATATTCCCGAAATATCACAAATTTGAATATTTATTAGTAACACTCATCTCTATGGCGGTAGATTCGGGCATGGGATTCAGCCAGTTCCCTCAGGTTCTCCAGATTCGGTTGTTAAAATTTCAGCGACAGCTGGAGGTGAGCGCTTCCATTCCATAGTTTAGCTCCTTAGGCTTTTTAAAAGTTGGGTGGTATGTGTGTAGTATATATATGGTGTATTTATGTGTATGTGTCTTGCATATATATGGTGTAGCCGCGTCACGGCTGTGCTTCATTTTGGGCACAGCTAAAAACTGCATTAAAAACGCATGTGGTTTCCCAAAAAACGCATGCTGCTTTTACAAAAACATCCCTGCTGTTATGGTGTTTTTCTTTGCCATTGAACTATTCAATAAAATGTATCTGTATAGCGCCACCTGCAGTTTGTTCTTTTCCTTATTTCTTGTCCACCTCATTGAGGTGGTCACACATATTCAGTTTAAATCTTCAACTGCCATCAGCCATATCTTCTGTTAGAAGCTATGGCAGTTACAGGGAAAGATCTACGGCGGAAAGGGCACGCCCCCTGATAAAGGGCACGTCCCCTGATAAAGGGCACAGCCCCTGAGCTGCCAGCCTAAAATAAATCTAGCAGAACAATTAGAGCAATAAATGGGGAGATCTATGGATCCATGTGAGGTACAGGGCTGGTTCTAGCTTTGTTAGAAAGGTATCGTCATGTTCTATATGATGTCTGATTTTAATTTTTCACATCAATCATGGCATAACCCCTTTAACTACTCGTAAGAGAACCATCAATCTGAATGACAGTTTTGTTATATTTAAAAATATCCCTTTTTCCTATTTCTCCTATTTATGTTAGATGTGAGGCAGTTTTATGTGATCCAGAGGAAACCTCATAATAGCTTGCAGGTATAATTATATGGTACACAAGTAGTGTTTTTCAGGAGGCACAGATATCATATAAATACATTGCTATAATATGAGCTTATACATTATACATGAAATTCGCAATAAATATATACAGTATATATGTATTCAATATGCAGTATGCATGCACCTTGTTAGTTACAGTGCAGGTTATCGTATAGTACGTATAGCATTTGGTATTGACTTGTAGGGCTGTTGTTTGGTAAGTGATTAAAGGCTATGTACACCTTCGGGGGCATTTTTTATGATTGCATTTTACTCATTTTGGGCTAAAAATATTTTTTCCAATTGGTCTTTATTAAAAATGTTCAGCCGCTTCTAAAATACAAGTGTTAAAAAGCAGTCTGTTTGTAAGCTGTCAGAGTGTGTTTTCTTTAAAACCCGTCACCTGATGGCTCATGTGTAGCTCTTATGCCTGATTTTCTGACCTCATAAATACTTACTTAAGCCATATTGTTATCAGTTTGATAATTTGACATTTTTAATAAAAACCAGTTGAAAAAAAAAGATTTTTAGCCCAAATGGAGTAAAATGCAATCATACTAAAATTGCCTCCAAAGGTGTCCATAGCCTTTAAATACCACAGTGTCAGTGTATGTTACAGAATACGAGCGGCAATGCATCTGTGAGCACTGCTTTTATATTCCTATACCATTCTTAGAATTGTTTAGTGATCGTGATTGTAAAATCCACTCCATGCCTCTCATTGAGTCCTTCTATTTATCGCAGTACTGCGCTTAGCCGCAAGCCCCGCTCATTTACAGAATATTGACGGGTTTCAAGAAGATTTGTGCTGGAGCATTACACACACACATCATTGGGAAAATCAGACAGGTCTTAATTAGGGAGAAGTTTTCATAAATCAAAGCTAATTAATGGACAACACAAAAACTGCATTCTCTGTATACAAAAAGCTGCAACCACCTAAACCAATCCCCTTAGCGGAGTTATCCAGCTTTCAGATATTGATGACCTACCCTGAGGATGGGAGCTGAGATGCAGCCCGCAGGCATGGCCACTACGCAGTGGACGGAGGTTTCTTCATCTGGTTCCATCCACTATGTTTTTGCAATTAACTGTTTGTGTGAGTCCTGGGTGTCGGAGCCCCACCAATCTGATACTGGGGACCTATCCTGATGACAGGTCATCAATACACTATGTGCAGAATTATTAGGCAAATTAGTATTTTGACCACATCATCCTCTTTATGCATGTTGTCTTACTCCAAGCTGTATAGGCTCAAAAGCCTACTACCAATTAAGCATATTAGGTGATGTGCATCTCTGTAATGAGAAGGGGTGTGGTCTAACGACATCAACACCCTATATCAGGTGTGCATAATTATTAGGCAACTTCCTTTCCTTTAGCAAAATGGGTCAAAAGAAGGACTTGACAGGCTCAGAAAAGTCAAAAATAGTGAGATATCTTGCAGAGGGATGCAGCACTCTTAAAATTGCAAAGCTTCTGAAGCGTGATCATCGAACAATCAAGCGTTTCATTCAAAATAGTCAACAGGGTCGCAAGAAGCGTGTGGAAAAACCAAGGCGCAAAATAACTGCCCATGAACTGAGAAAAGTCAAGCGTGCAGCTGCCAAGATCCCACTTGCCACCATTTTGGTCATATTTCAGAGCTGCAACATCACTGGAGTGCCCAAAAGCACAAGGTGTGCAATACTCAGAGACATGGCCAAGGTAAGAAAGGCTGAAAGACGACCACAACTGAACAAGACACACAAGCTGAAACGTCAAGACTGGGCCAAGAAATATCTCAAGACTGATTTTTCTAAGGTTTTATGGACTGATGAAATGAGAGTGAGTCTTGATGGGCCAGATGGCTGGGCCCGTGGCTGGATTGGTAAAGGGCAGAGAGCTCCAGTCCGACTCAGACGCCAGCAAGGTGGAGGTGGAGTACTGGTTTGGGCTGGTATCATCAAAGATGAGCTTGTGGGGCCTTTTTGGGTTGAGGATGGAGTCAAACTCAACTCCCAGTCCTACTGCCAGTTTCTGGAAGACACCTTCTTCAAGCAGTGGTACAGGAAGAAGTCTGCAAGGTAAGAAAAACATGATTTTCATGCAGGACAATGCTCCATCACACGCGTCCAAGTACTCCACAACGTGGCTGGCAAGAAAGGGTATAAAAGAAGAAAATCTAATGACATGGCCTCCTTGTTCACCTGATCTGAACCCCATTGAGAACCTGTGGTCCATCATCAAATGTGAGATTTACAAGGAGGGAAAACAGTACACCTCTCTGAACAGTGTCTGGGAGGCTGTGGTTGCTGCTGCACGCAATGTTGATGGTGAACAGATCAAAACACTGACAGAATCCATGGATGGCAGGCTTTTGAGTGTCCTTGCAAAGAAAGGTGGCTATATTGGTCACTGATTTGTTTTTGTTTTGTTTTTGAATGTCAGAAATGTATATTTGTGAATGTTGAGATGTTATATTGGTTTCACTGGTAAAAATAAATAATTGAAATGGGTATATATTTGTTTTTTGTTAAGTTGCCTAATAATTATGTACAATAATAGTCACCTGCACACACAGATATCCCCCTAAAATAGCTAAAACTAAAAACAAACTAAAAACTACTTCCAAAAATATTCAGCTTTGATATTAATGAGTTTTTTGGGTTCATTGAGAACATGGTTGTTGTTCAATAATAAAATTAATCCTCAAAAATACAACTTGCCTAATAATTCTGCACTCCCTGTATGTAAAAGCTGAACAACCACTTAAAGTTTTTCTTGCATGCCTTAAAAAGCATCTTATTTATTAATTGTATTGCCAGTGGTCTGTTCCCGCGTACTTATCCCTCCCACACTACTCTGTGGCAGGCGGCCTATTCTGTCCCCAGCCAATGTTGGCCTATCCTGGGTTATTTAAAGGGAACCTGTCACCAGGATTTTGTGCATAGAGCTGGGGACATGGGCTGCTAGATGGCCACTAGCACATCTGCAATACCCAGTCCCCATAGCTTTCTGTGCTTTTATTGTGTTAAAAAACAGTTTTGATCGATATGCAAATGAACCTCATATGTGTTCTGTATCCGGAGATGAGTCCAGCGGAAAGGAGCCCAGCACCGCCCCGCGTCCTCCAAATCTCCTCCTTGCTGGCTGACGTCACAGAGCTGGAGCGCCGAAATCTCGCGATGCGCGAGCTAGCGCATGCGTAGTTTCGTTCCCTGTGCTGATGCCAGCACAGGGAATGAACATGATGCCGACACTGCGCATGCGCTAGCTCGTGCATCGCGAGATTTCGGCGCTCCAGCTCTGTGACGTCAGCCAGCAAGGAGGAGATTTGGAGGACGCGGGGCGGTGCTGGGCTCCTTTCCGCTGGACTCATCTCCGGATACAGGACACATATGAGGTTTATTTGCAGATCGATCAAAACGGTTTTTTAACACAATAAAAGCGCAGAGAGCTATGGGACCTGGGTATTGCAGATGTGCTAGTGGCCATCTAGCAGCCCATGTCCCCAGCTCTATGCACAAAATCCTGGTGACAGGTTTCCTTTAATGCACCTTCCCCTTGGTTTGTCTAGTCCTGTGAAGGTGAACTATTGTATTATCCTGACTTCCTCTGCCCAATGTCGGCCTGTTTACCGGTTAGACCCAGTGCTACATGCCCGGACTCTTGCCTTACTTCTGTATTGACCCTGTGCCCCTGCCCTGACCTTCTGTTTATTTACTGGATTGAATGGACCATGCCTGCTCCGACCTTGGCTTGTCCTTTGACCTTGCTCTTGTCTGTCCCCGTGGTGCCACGCATCAGTGTCTCTCGGCCCTCCCGGGTCTGCTGTCACTGGACAGAGAGTTCTTCAAGAGGTGACAGCCTGGTGTTTCCCCTGCAGTGGAGTCCAGATCCAGGGGTTAAAGGGTGAAGACTAAGGGAAACACTTCGACAACTCCTTTAGAAGTAGCTCTAAGTCAAATCTGTTCAGTAGCCCAGTGGATCCACACCCGCTGTGTTCCATTATTCCTCCTGGAAATGTACGAATAAATTGACTACTGGGTTTTACCTCCTCGTCAATAAGGTCCCTATGCCTGGCCGCACTGACACTGTCCAATTAGTGCTTAACATCTCAGACTCTGTATGGATATGCCCCTATCATGTCGCACTTTTATTCCGGCCGCCGGAACTCGAGCCCACCCCCATTATAGTCAATGGGGCCGGAGCGGTAGTCCAGGGGCATGCGTGCACTAGCGGCAACATGGACCCGACAGGCTGTTCACCCACCGGAACAGCCTGCCGGAGTTCTTTGCCACTAGTGTGAACGTACCCTTACATTTAGACTGGCGCTGTAATTGCCAAAATTATGTAGAGGCCGGCATCTTTTAATAACTTCAGCGGATCCACCGTCAGATATAGGACTTATTAAGACCCGCGTCTAAAACCTGTAATGTAGACAACTTTAGTGAGACTTCTGGCAATCTTTGTTTTTCACAATGTGTTTCCAATCTGGCTTCTATTCAGTCGTTGCTACTTGAAGGTAATTCACACTAGCGTTAAAGTTTTCCGGTATTGAGTTCCTTCATAGGGGCTCAATACCGGAAAAAAGAGCTTCAGTCTTGTCACCATTCATCGTCAATAGGGACAAAACTGAACTGAACAGAACGGAATGCTCCAAAATACATTCCGTTCCGTTCAGTGGGTTTCCCAGACCGGAGAGAAAATCGCAGCATGCTGCGGTCCGGATCCGTCATGACCCCCAATGCAAGTCAATGGGGACGTTTTCTCTGGCACAGTAGAAATTGGATCTGTCCCCCATTGACTTTCAGTGGAGTTCATGATGGATCCGTCCTTGCTATGTTAAAAATATGTTAAAGATAATACAACCGGATCCGTTCAAACGTAAGCGCTTTTGCTAGACCCTGCCGGATCCAGCAAAAACGCTAGTGTGAAAGTATCCTAACGTGTGTCAGTAAGAATCATCAGTAAGTCAGTAAGTAATCATCTCAGTTTCAGTTGTTGCTTTATCTGTCACCAGCGGGGGTTTGAAACCAATTATGTGAGATGGTACTTTGGGGGTCACTTACTATTAATGTGAGGCACATGGGGTCTAGTCCAAAAGCATGTGCCCAGCCTGACATAAAAAAAAAATGACCCCCATCATGTTTAAAACATTGCAATCGCAAGATTGGGGTTAATGAGTCACATTAACCCCAATCTTACTGGCTGCCTGATACATATGTTTTTTGCCTGCCTCTATTTTGAGGCAGGCTACTCTTGCACTGTGTGGGGGTGGGGTACCTGCTATGCTGGCTGCTCAGTGCACTAATGCACACTGACTCCGGGGCGGAGGACAGGACACTCAGGAGGAGGTCGCTGCTGTTCGTCGAGCTCACTAGCTCAGACGGCGCAGCAGTTTATTCCCTCCCCCGTCCCTCCTCCTGCTTTAATTAGCCGCCCATTCATTGGTGGCAGTGGTGCGGGCAGCTTCAGAGTCTACTCTTTTCTTTGGGCTCAGTGGCGGCTGCGTCATAGGAGGGAGGGACTCCCTCCCTCCGTCCCTCCCTCCTTCTCCACTGTCTGGCCGGAGAGAACATAGCGCGCACCGAGAGCGGAACTCGCCATGTTCTCTTATAAGAAGAGATACTAGGCTGTGCAGCAGCGCAGCCTAGATAGTAAGAGCTGGCCGGAGCGCTCCCCTGCGAGCCGCAAATAAAGGAGCAAGGAGCCGCATGCGGCTTGCAAGCCGCGGGTTGGCCACCCCTGCCCTACGCCATAAGCCTGAGGTTATTAAGCAGTGATTACAAGCCTCCCGTCACAATCTGCATGCTCCACTCTATTTTCTTCTTATAAAATGCATGTACTGTAATACATCTAAAGTGTAAGACTGGGGCTCCTTTAATTTGGCGAACCTAAGGAAATCAGTATACACCTTTTTTCTATGGGCTCGTTCACATCAGCTAAAAAAATGTTCTCCCAAATGGAAATTGAACGGATTCCATTATAGTCAATGGGATCTGTTACGTTCCGTTAGTGTCAGGTATTTGCCAAATTTGGCACTAAAATAATGTGAACGAGCCCTATGCAGAGGTTCCATAAAAAACTTAGTATGGGCCCCCCGTCGCATCCAGCTTCCAAGTACGTATGCTTCAATCATCCCTATGCAATGCAGAACTCAAAGCGCAACATCCCACCCCACATTTCTGATGATTTTTTTTTTATTATTAAGCAGAAGAAACTTTAATTTAAAAAAAATTTATATAAAAAAAAGTTGCCCTTGGCCTTAACCACTTTATTCGAAATCTATGTTGGAAAAAGTGGGACAGGTGTTTCAGAAATATGGACCTTATTCTGAACATTTAGACAACTGGCAAGAATACATTGATACATCTCTCCATAAAGCTCTAACTCACCGCTTCCCTTCAGATTATATATATATTACAAAAATGGCTGCCTGCAGCCACCACTAGTAGGAGCTTGTGCAAAGGAATTCATACAGTTACCATTGACTGCAATAAATGCTGAAATAATATTTTTGCACTGAATTCCTCTACTACATGAGAATGACTCATGGGCCCTGTATAAGTCACGTAGTCTACCTCCATGGAAGGTAAGCCATTGTGAACATGTCCCCTTGTAAGTGCATCATAATCTATGTTGTTGAACATGCCATCAATAAGTTCTATTGGGTTTATTATGAGTCAACTCCAGTGACAAGCGATAAGCTACAAGTCGCCCAAATGAGGTTGTCTTCTGCTGGACCTTTGGGTGCCTATTGTATTTATATTATATCGTGATAGAGCCTGGGCCCACCAAAGGATTCTCTGGTACTGTGGTGGGACAGTGTGACCTTTTATATCAACATAATGAGCGCTGGATGGAGGTTCTCTAGCATCATTATCACTTTCATGTAAGTAAAGCTCCACCTTGTCACGTGCCAGAGGCCCAAGGCAGACCTCCAGGACGTCATGTAAACAGGACACAGGCAAAACAGACCAAGGACCCACAGAGAACTTTATTACCAGTGTAATAAAAGCATATGACAGTAAGCAGGCAATAGTGGTAGCACTACCAAAGAACCAAGTGCACCGACAGACCAGAGGCAAAACCCAGAGAGTGGAGAGCCAGCGAGCCCCGTTCTTCACAGAGCCCCTGGTGGTGGGGATGAACTGGGCCGAGGGCTCACTGGTCGCACCTCCAGGAAGGTCCCGGTACACTTGGCCCCTACCTGCAGAGAACCAGAGGCTGGTGAAACCACCAGCGGAAAAACAACAAAACTGGAACCCAAGCAACCACAGAACATGGAACAGACAAGACGAACAGGAACCAACACAGAAGCAGATGCCTGGACCCCAAGCTGAATAGAAGCATGGCGGTCTCAGGCAGAGCTGCACACAGACTAGAGATTCACACAGAGAAGAGATCCTCCCTCCGGAGAACCCAGGGGCCCTCTCACGAAGGCAGGACAAACACGGGAAAGGAAGAGTAGCAGAAAGGAACTACAGGCAGACAAGAACAGACAATGATCAGAAGCAGTAGGCACTGCCAGGCAGGGCATAGGACAGGATCAGAAGCAGCTTAGCACTGCCAGGCTATCAGACGCACTTAGAGCACTACTAGGCTACACAAGGAACAGTGGATAACATAAACATCTATATCACAGAACAGGTGCAGGAGATCAGACAAGGCAAAAACAACAAAGCATTACCAGGTGACACCACAAACAAGGGCAGATGGCAAAAAAAAACTGGGCCAGCAGCAAGGGGCTACACCCAGTAAGGCACAGGACAGAAGATAGACTGACCCCAAGTCCCACAGCTCACAGGTAGATATAGTTGGATAATGAGGGCACCTGATAAGCCACACCCAGGAACGGACCAGGGGAAGTCAACCCCATCAGAACCAAACAGGGAGGAGAGCCTGAACATGGAAGTGAACACACAGGCTGCAGTACCCGACGTTGCCTCTGGCAACCAGCATACACGGAGTCCACCGCAGCCAGTACCCTGGAGCACAAACAACTCGGGACACAACAGAAATGCATCCATACTAAGGCCATGTTCACACACAAGGCCGCAGCCAGCATGCATGGGGATACCCACAGCCAGTACACAAAGCGCATGCAGCCAGCCAGCATGGCACCAGAGACAGGAACCACAGATATATGGACATGGGAGCCACACTACACCACAGCCAGCATGCAGTCCCAAACAACCAGCATACACAGGTGTCAGCCTGCAGCCAGTACGCGAGGGAACCTGCAGCCAGCCTGCACGGCAACAGTGATAAGAACTGCACAGAGAAGCAGACACGGGGAGAGCAAACATTCACAGGCAGCAGTTCCACAAAACACTGCAGCCAGCACGCAGCCCCAAGCAACCAGCATACACAGGAGACAACCTGCAGCCAGTACACGAGAGGGCTTGCAGCCAGCCAACAAGGCCAAAACTGTCACAGTGAACCGCACAGTGACACACCTTTGGTGACTTAACCAGCAAATCTAGAATCTAGTATTGTTAACAGCTTAATTACCTTAAAGGGGTTTTCTGGGATAAATCATCAATATTAAAATCCTAAAAACCCCTTTAATAAAAAAAAATCATTGTTAGGGCTCTTTCACACGAGCGGATGCCGTGCGTGGAATCTGCTGCGTGAAAGAGAGCCAAGCCCCGTTCTGGACAGCAGAGACACGGAGCATTGACATGATTGATAGTGCTCCGTGCCTCTCTGTGATCTTTTTACTACAAAATCACAGTGAGATAAAGTTGTCACTGTGATTTTGTAGTAAAAATGTCACAGAGAGACACAGAGCATTGTCAATCATGTTAATTCTCTGTGTCTCTGCTGTCCGGAGCGCGGCTTGGCTCTCTTTTAATGCAGCAGATTACCCGCACGGCATCCGCTCGTGTGAAAGAGCCCTTAGTATGCACAATGAAAGAAAACTCTCCAGTTCCTCAACAGATAGGCTAATTGCTCTTGACAAATCCTATTATGTGTCTCTATTTTGAGGTCAGGGGAATATCTCTATAGTCTGGTTAGCCTCTAACTACTACCTGCCTCAACTACTCATGTTAACAGCCCCTGCCCATGTGTTCGATCATTAGCATAAGAAAACCAGAGAGAAGAGACGATGCAAAGACTCAGCTTTATCATGGAAAACTTAAAAGTGTTTTCCAGGGGAATATTTAAAAAAAATTAAAAAACAGGTACAGGTACATTTTAAAAATACATTAAAAATCAATACTCACCTCACAATCCACTACTGCTGTAGTTCAGATGCTGCTCCAGACCCTGTAGCTTTGATCCCGTCCTCGATACACAACTGTTAAGGATCAGTGAATGTGGACCCACTGTGTAAACTAACCGATTTGGCTAACATTATGGGCATTATACTGGTGCTTCCGCAATATTCAACCTTTAACGCCGGTACAGGGATCTAGACTTTGCTGCAGGTTATCAACTAGACCGCTACCTCCTGAGATAGTCCAGCTGACCTACTGCTGCCAGGGACTCTGGGTCCAAGCTCAAAATAACAAAAACACACCAAAAACACAGGTATAATCTGAACAGTCACTTAGATTTGAATGCTGGTTTTGAGGTCCAGGAAGGACACTGGTGCAGACACAGGCAGGGCACACTCAGTGTTTAGCAGAAATATAGACTGGGTAAACTAAAACAACAGAAACAAATCTAAACTTGACTAGAAAGTGCAGGAGTACACAGGCAGAGCAGGGCAGGCTAGGACATCAGGAACACAGGCAGGAGATAACGCAGTATAAACGCAGATAAATCGCAGAAGCACTAGACTGCACATCACCTTTTCTGGTTACCAGGGAACCTAAGCTCAGGCACCCTAAGCTGGAGAGGGTGCCTTAAATTCCCATTGACCCCCAGCCATTGGCCAGGGAAGGATTAGCATGGAGACTGGAAGTGAGTGTGCGCTCACTCTAAGGGTCCATTCACACGTCCACAAATTGCGGATCCGCAAAAAACCGACATCGGCCATGTGCGTTCCACATTTTGCGGACCGCACATGGCTGGCACTATAAAGGAAATGCCTTTTCTTGTCCGTGTCTGCGGACAAGAATAGGACATGTTCTATTTTTTTGCGGGGTCGCGGAATGGAAGTGCAGATGCGGACAGCACACTGTGTGCTGTCTGCATCTTTTGCGGCCCCATTGAAAATGAATGGGTCCACACCTGTTCCACGAAATTGCGGAACGGATGCGGACAGATTTTGCGGACGTATGAATGGACCCTAAGGTGACTGAGGCTGGAGCACAAGGCAGCACAAGGCAGAAGCATGGAGGCAGCAGCATAGTGAGTAGCGCAGGTATCAGGACCAGCGGGTGGGGCAGGGCAGTGGCAGGTTTAGACAGCTGACCTACCTACAGCAAATGGCTTGGACTACCCACTCAGACAATTATTGGCTGCAATGGTGACCCACCTCAACCAGTGACTATCTGAGCCAGCAGAGCACTAGGAAGAGCACTTACATTATTTTATATTTTTTTACTTTTAGCCCATCTCTACCCTGTTAACCCTTTTAAGGTCATGTTTGGTCTCCGAGTCATTTGAATCTGTATCAATTAATGCCACATTTTTTTCTGTGCTGGTACCATGCAGAAAATCTAAGAATTAGGTTCATCTGTGTTACTTTGGGGTGATTCTTGTGCTCAAATGCACCACTGTCATTGGCTCCTAAACTGGTACTCATATGGCGATGTGTAACATGTTCACATCACACTATGATACTCTTGGCTATTCATAGGGGCAAGCAACTTCATGAGGAGCCCTGGCACAGGTTCCCCCGAAGTGCAGAATCCCAAAGCAAGAGTGGACCTTCTTCTGCTCCATAATTTACAATACAAAACCTATCTGGAGTGGGGATTTGGGGAATTTTTTAAATGTTACTCTAGGGCTGTTTTTTCTCAATGTATATATATATTTTTTTACTTTTCTAATATACTTAAATGAGTTTCCATTGAGAGCAAATAAGATCAAAATTGAATTAAAATTCTCTCAGATAAGAAATACTGTTCAGCATCCGATTGTGTGGACTTGGGCCTCCATTCAGAGTCAGGTTACTATGCTCTAAGTTAAGTCGTCTTTCCATATGGAGAAGCACAAAAGCTTTTCCTCGGAGAACTCACACAAAACAAGATAATGACTAGGCTTCTTTATGCTGCTCCTTGCTAATTTTCTTGAGCACTGTTCATTTTCTTCACAAATGGAGTCACTATTTCATACCATACAATTTTTCCTGCACCTTTGCAGCTGCTTAGCCGAAGATATGTGAGCAAGTCATTAACTGCATAGGACATCAGTGAGAGAGACGGGATCTTACCTCTACGATGCCAATCTTTGCATCACTGTTCTGTCCATATTCCTCCACAAAGGCTTTCATTTTATCCGATAATTCCTATAAAACAAGAAATGATTGTGAATTTCCCTGGAGTGCATGAGATGTAGCTTATATGACTCCATGTTATTAGTCAATGAGGTTTTCACATGGCTTAATGGAGGTCCATGACAAGCTCATAGCCTACTCCAAGAGAACTATTTCCCCAAACCCCTCAATGCAATAGGCATCAGTACAAGTCATCTACAGTATACACATCCATCCTCTTGGTGCCCATGTGACTGATGAGCATATTGTGGGGTACTATGTTATCAATGAGGGTGTTTTTTATTTAGCCACCAGACAATTTACTGTAGGTTTATTAGCGGTACCATGCTATATGAGTAAACCTGACACGATTCAATATAATATATAAAGCTGATTGTATGTATGTGTGTGTGTGTATGTATGTATGTCCGCTAAAGGAATCCGCACCGTCGCATTTACAATCACGAAATTTGGCACACAAGTACATCAGGTGTCCGGGAAGGTTTTAGACTGGGTCTCAGCTCTCTAGGAGCCGGGTCCTTCTGCTAGTATCAAATATATTATTAAAAAAAAAAAAAAATGCATTAGCCAATAGAACCCTGGTCACATGACCCTTATCAGCCAATAGAAGCTCGCAGGCCCTTAGTCTCCACATACACACAGTTTTAAACCTGGTTTCTATAACAACCGAGCCATTTTTCTTCACTGCTGTAGGTCAGTTTTAAAGGGGCAGGGCACTGTGGATGACACTGTTAAGGGAGCGGAGTGCTGTGGAGGTCACAGTTCAGGGGCAGGTAGGGTGGCCATTCAGGCCACCCTCAAAAGAAGGACTTAAACCCCCCCCCCCCGGTCTCACTAAGCCACACCCCCTCCCACTCCGCAGCCGACAGGGATTGAAAATTGAAAAAATTATGGTAAAAATTAACTTCTTTCAGCAGCATGACTTTCTCCCTGCAGCTCATGCTCAGACAACACAGTGCTGCTGTCTGAGAGTGAGCTGTTCAAAAGGACATCCCTGTGTCCGTCCTGCCCCTGCGCCGGATGGAGGACAGGGAGTCTGAAATCTGGACTGTCCGTCCTAAAACTGGACCTCTGGTCACCCTAGGGGCAGGCTGCTGTGGAGGTCACAGTTAAGGGGACAGTGTGTTGTGGAAATCACTGTTAAGGAGATAGGGTACTGTGGAGGTCCCTAATAAAGGGCCGGCCACTGTGGAGGTCACTGTTAAAGGTTCGGGCGCTGTGGAAGTCTCTGTTAAGGGGGAACGGAACGGTAGAGGTCACAGTTAAGGGGACGGTCCCCTATGAAGGCCAGTGTTAAGGGAACGGAGCTCTGTGGAGGTCACTGTTAAGGGGGCGGGTTATTGTGGAAATCACTGTTAACAAGACGGGTTACTGTCGAGGTCATTAATAAAGGGGCGGCCGCTGTGGAAGTCACTGTTAAAGGGGAGGGCGTTGTGGATGTTACTGTTAAGGGGGCAGGCCGCTGTGGCGGTCACTGTTAAAAGGGCAGGGTACTGTAGATGTCACTGTTATAGAGGAAACTGTCAATATATTTTAACTACACACACAAACATGAAATGAAATAGATGAAATATACCCGCTCCAAGCCGGGTCCTTCTGCTAGTATCAAATATTGTAGCTGGTCCAAGCTTAGGAATGCTGAATTAACCTGTTATTATCGCATTGTGGCCATTATTTAGTTTTTAGGTTGTAAATCATCAAATTTCATAATATACCTTTACAAGAGTAATAGCACAGTGCATCTGTTACACAGCTCCAAATCCATAAAGAGTGGAAAGATACAATTCTGCAGTGACTACTAGGGGGAGCTTTCTGCATACACATTTCAAACGGAATACAATAGGAGCTTTATAAATCTCTCCATACAAAGAGCTGTAAGTCCTATTTAGTAACACATGGAAATTTTAAAGGGGTTTTCTGGGCTATTAGTATTGATGACTTATGCTCAGAATAGGTCATTTATCCTCAGAATAGGTCATCAATATAGGTCTGACACCTGGCACCCTCACTGATCAGGTATTTGCTACCAGCACTAGGACTAGAATTATGAAAGGAGCTGGAAGCACAGCTCCATTCGAAGTGTAGGGGCCATGTTGGGTTACCCACTGAAGTTAACTGGAGTTGAGCTGCGCTTCCGGCTCCATTTAAAGTGCTAGCTACAGCGCTGGTGGCAGTAGGGAACAGTCAGTGATGCTGGGTGTTGGACTCTCACCCATCAGATAATGATGACCTATCGTGATGATAGGTCATGCGTATTGGGAACCTGCAAAGCTCCTTCAAAATGTACATTATAAATTGCCAGTGGCAACCATTAGGGCAAAGCTCAAGGCCCCATGACCAGAGGGGGCTCCTAGCTCCTTCATCATTTAGCTCTTGAATATAGAATACATTTTATTGACTGAAGTCGTGTATCATGGTGGCTAATATAGGACCCAGATCACTCTCAGTCCACACATGGCTTAATCCATACATCACATTTCAGGGGAGTGACTGTCCTTTGGTATTTTTCATATGATAAGAGAAATTGCCGAGGAACTTTCAGTGGTGCATAGTTTTGTTCTGAAAGGTCAAGAAATTGTCACAGCCAATCGTAAGTATAAAGGATAAAACACCAATAATTAATGGCTACCTGAGAAGACTCCTTCCTAAGAGCCGATGTTCTGAAGAAATTGTAAGTGCAGCAGCCATACTATAAGTGGTGCTTGTGTCAAGTCCCCAAGTACAGCACGACACCGAGATTTTTATAGAATGATTGATATAATAATGTGTTTTCATTGCAAGAAGATGGAAACTTATCCTTAAATGCTGCATTTTTTGCACTGCTGATTTAACATGTATTTCGTCTTGGACTGTCTGTCCTTAGTCCTATGGTGACTAGATTGCATAGTCAAAGGGTCTCCAAAATAAAGACAATTTCTAGTCATCAGATTTATATTGAACAACCTTTTGTATTCAGTATGTGAAGACAATTGGATAAAAGATAAGCGGAAAGGGGAGAAGTAATTGGGAGAAGGAAGGGGAAGCATAGGGGACTGAATGGGAGGAAGGAAGAGCAGGAAAAAAAAAGGAGAGCGAGCACAGGAAGAGAAGAAAATGAAGTAAAAGATGGAAGTAAAAGAGAAGAGTGGAAAAGAGAATGAGGGAAGAAGAGGGGGAGGACATAAAAAGATAAGAAGGCAAATTGAAGAGGAAAAAAAGAAGAGAGGCTGGCAGAAGAAGAGCCTGATAGAAATCGAGATGGGGATGGAAATTAAAGGGGAGAAGAAAGAGGAAAGTCTGGCAGAAGAAAAGAGGGAAGAAGTGAATATAGAAATGAAATGCAAAAGGGGGAACTGAGAGAGAGGGGATTAAAGAAAGGAGGAGGGAAAGAGAAGAGAATTAAAAGAAGGAGGGTTTAAAATAAAAAGGGGATGGTAAGGATAGAGGTGATCAGTGATTGGAATGGAAGGAAGGATGAAAAGAGGTAGGATGGAAGACGAAAAGAGGCATCATTGGGTGAAATGAGTGGAAGGAAGAAGGGAAGAGAGGGGAAGAGATGGGAAAAGAGTAGATACAAGGGGAGAAGAGGAGAAAGGACACCCATAGGAAAGGAAGGTAGGACCAGGGCGAGAAACGTTGTGGAGACCACGAAGACAAGAAGTGGAGAGTATATAACGGAGGGGTAAGGAAGGTGGAGAATCAAGGAGATTATGGAAAACAGAAGGGAAAGAGAGGAGGATGCAAGAAGATGGGATAGGAGGGAACATGGGGAGAAAGACATGTAAGAAAATGGAAAGGTAGAGAAATTATGAGGAAAAACAATGACAGAATATGTCTACACAACAGAGACCAATGAACTACAAGACAAAGATGAGTGAAAAAGACTTCATAGCAAAGGTTAATAGATCGTGCCAGGTGAAATAAGAACAAGTAATTTTATCATGATGACAGATGAGGGCTGTTTGTTTTATTCCATTATGTGTGGAATAAACACACTAGACAACTTCAATATACTTCCACCACCTCTGCTGGGTACAAAAGCAATGCAGGTGGCTGAGACATGACGGAGAGGGTGAGGAGGAGATGGAGGACACTTGGTGACCTCCATGGGGCTACTGAGCACATTGTGCTATGACCGATCTGATCTAAAAACAACAAATAAAGAATTGGAGGAGCTGTTTGTACCCTACAGATGGGGAGCAATCATCATTTGGCTCATTACACCATGTTACAGTCGCTTTGATAGAATATTTCATCTACAATGGATCCACTACAGGAGCAGAGCAATAAACCATGCTAATAGGAGAGATGAGGGCCGTACATCCTGGACACCAAGGTCACCCGCCTATCTGCCTGACATCTGAAGATATGTGATCTGTAATATGCATCAGTGAATCACGTCGCTAGGACCTAAATGAACATAATTGCCATCTAGTTCCATAAACATGTCCATAAGTCGGACTCAATGACTTTGTAGGAGTTTTTGGAAGTTACTAATATTCCCTGATCAGTGGGTTATTTTGTGAACAGAAGGAGCCGAGGCAAATACTGGAAAGTGAAAAAAATACTTACATATAGTTACCCGTCAGAGTACTGTCTGCATGCTGTATCACAGGGCAACAAATAATTCAGCATTTCTAATGGTTACAATATAGTGTGTGCTGCAATACCCCCCAGTGACATGGCCGCAGACGGGGGGTGGGGGCATGGATAGGGAGGCTAGGATATATGAAATTTTCTAAATATCGTCCCGTCCCCCCCCGACCCCCAGACCTTGCCAAAATCAGTACTGGAGAAACTAATATCTAATATCATACACAATGTAATAGAACTTTACTGACTGAAGGGAAATCTTTACAAAACTCCTGATGTTAACCTTGTATGCACCAAGAAGCTATCTATCTATCTATCTATCTAGTATGTACGTATGTATGCATGTATGCATGTATGCATCTATCTGTCTGTCTATTTATCTATCTATCTAGTATGTACCTATGTATGTATGTATGCATCTATCTGTCTGTATATTTACTATCTATCTATCTAGTATGTACGTATGTATGTATGTATGTATGTATGTATGCATCTATCTGTCTATCTATCTAGTATGTACGTATGTATGTATGTATGTATGTATGTATGCATCTATCTGTCTATTTATCTATCTATCTAGTATGTACCTATGTATGTATGCATCTATCTGTCTGTATATTTACTACCTATCTATCTATTTATCTATATATCTCATATCTATCTATCTAGTATATATGTATGCATCTATCTGTCTGTATATTTACTATCTATCTATCTAGTATGTACGTATGTATGTATGCATCTATCTGTCTGTATATTTACTATCTATCTATCTAGTATGTACATATGTATGTATGTATGTATGTATGTATGTATGCATCTATCTGTCTATCTATCTATCTATCTATCTAGTATGTACGTATGTATGTATGTATGTATGCATCTATCTGTCTATTTATCTATCTATCTAGTATGTACCTATGTATGTATGCATCTATCTGTCTGTATATTTACTACCTATCTATCTATTTATCTATATATCTCATATCTATCTATCTAGTATATATGTATGTATCTATCTTTTATCTATATATCTCATATCTATCTATCTATCTATCTATCTATCTATCTATCTATCTATCTATCTATCTTTTATCTATCTAGTATGTATCTGTCATCTATATGTCTGTCTATCTACTTTCTATCTAATATCTATTTATCTATCTAATATCTATCTTTCTATCTATCTATCTAGCTATCCTAGATCTTTCTATCAACTATCTTTCTTATATAAAATTCCAAAGAAATGACATAAATACCAGCCAGCAATAAACGACACAAAGTAATTTTTTTTTTTTTACTAAATAAAGTATATTAGCAACTAGGCAAATAAAATATCCTGTAACTAAAAACGAACCCTGCAGTTCCAATCCACCCTCCACCCTGACGAGTAATGAATCAATAAGTCCTAATGAATTTAAGGTAATGTCAGTGCACACATGTCCTGCTCTGCACAGAGGTACAGGTGACACCAGTCTACACCGCCATGCTAATGCTCTCTGCAGATTTACACTGCATCAAAAGCCACAGCTATAAATACCGTGTCACAGGGATCACCCCCCCCCCCCCTCCTGGTCATTCTAGAATCTGTATTGTCTACATCCGGTAACCAACAGAATATATATTTTTTTAAGAAATCTTTTGTCCTTTAGTCGGACGTCTACTAGTAATGAGCTCGGAGCTCCAGGCTTCTCTTAGATTTCCCGGCGGCGGGCTCTAGAGGACGGATGCCAGTGACAAGTGATACTTTAAGTAGACGCCGCAGTTCAACTTAAATCGATTTCGACTTGGAGGCTGACAATAGGCATGGATGCGTTTTGCAGCTTCTGCAGCTGCGGGCGATGTCAGATCAGACTAAAATACATTCAGAAGATGGCATTATGGGAAGGAAAGGGGCACATACCAGTCCGGCTTTCTTCCTGGCTTGCTGGAGCTCCTGTATAAAGTTCTGCAGCTCTTTCCCTTCAATGAACCCATTGCCTGCAAACAAGAGAGCGACACACAATGAGACCCGCTCCAGCGCACTGCAAGAGACAACTAAACTTGGGAGATGTCATCAGGAGGGGGTCAGCCTGCAAAAGGAGAGCTTTAACCCTTTCTGTGCCAGGGCATTGCTCTTCCCTCTGGCAGTGAAATGGTTACAGCGTAAAGAGTAGAGGATATTCACCATCTGTATCATAATGACGCCAGATTTCCAGGAACTGTGTGGCTGAGATTTCCACTCCTTGGAGGTGAGTCTCTGCCATGGTGTCTGTGCTGCTGCTGAGGAGGAGGAAGAGGAAGATGCTGTCCTTGGTGCTGAAAGTAGCAGCTGACTGACTTGAAGTTGGAAGCAGCACCAGCAGTGTATATATGGCAGTGAGTGTGACAGCAGCCCTCCTCCGCACCGCCCAGGACACGCCTTTCATGCCCTCCCTCAGTCACTTTTATGTCTGCGGTGCTTCACCTTTCCTGCTGACCTTAAAGGGAAGGTTCACCTAACAGCAGCTTCATGGAAAAAAAAAAAATGACAAAACAAGCAACATTGTAATTTTAGCTGGACATACATGTACCTGGATTACCCCCCCTCCCCCAAATAAATAAAAATAAATAAATAATTAAAAGGGGAAAATAAAAAAATAAATAAAAATTTGACCTATCTGAGCAAATAAATGCCGCCTCTGGTATGAATGATGCCCAGTAAAACTCTGTAAGATGTATTGGTT
Source organism: Bufo gargarizans (assembly GCF_014858855.1). Taxonomy (NCBI): domain Eukaryota; kingdom Metazoa; phylum Chordata; class Amphibia; order Anura; family Bufonidae; genus Bufo; species Bufo gargarizans. The sequence continues at coordinate 78,547,506 of NC_058084.1, forward strand.
AGTTTGGTGGAAACCCTCAGCAAGCAGGGTTTTACCTAGTATTGGGTAAGGTCCTTTTGCCTGTCCTCAAGCAGGGGTATTGAGTATATAGCACTGACCCACACTGGGAAGAGGGATAAGGGCATGTTACATGAAGTTCATAGGATGCTGGGAGTGCTAGTACTTGTGCAACTTTTAACAGGAGCACTTGTTAGGAGGGCATTTTAAATCTGCACATGCGCGGACCTAAGGATAGGTGCGGGTCCCAAAGGTGTGACCCGAACTTTTCAGACATTGGGGGCATGTCCTAACGATATGCCCCCAGTGTCCAAGATGGGAATACCTCTTTAAGTCTGGTGTCGATGAACCTCAATAGGCGCCAGATTATCAGATATTCTGGATTGTTGGCTGGTTCTAGTAACATATATACTCCCTTGTGAGCGCTGAGAACAAGGAGGAAAACCCAAAATGAAATGATAACACAAAGTCTATAAGTAGAGGGTTTGCTTACTAGTATTTCTGCTTTGCAGGGGTGTAACTAGAAATAACCCCCCCCCCCCCCCCCTTCACCATTAACTTCCCTGCAACCATCTCCTGTGCAGCATGTGACCTGTGACCGCTGGGGCCAGTCATTGACTGCAGCAGTCATATGCCCTATGTCATATGACTGCCTATGTCACATAATTACCTCCGTAAGTCCAGCCGCGCTGGAGAAAGGTGGACAACCCCTTTATTAAAAGAATCTCTTAATAGGTCCCATACAGCAGTGACAACACTTCAAAACTCAGTCAGAGACAACTACAACTCCCAGCATGTCTGGGACATTGTTTTGTGATGGCAGAGGACATTACAGGGGTGAGGTATAACAGGAGAGGACTACAATTCCCAGTATGTCCAGACTGTTATTATATGATATCAGAGGACATTACAGAGAGGAGGTATAAGAAGAGAGAATTACAACTCGCATCATGGTCAGGCTTTTATTATGTGACATCAGAGGACAGGACATTATAGGGAGTAGGTATAGGAGGAGAGAACTACAACTCCCAGCTTGTCCAAGTCATTAATATATGATATCAGAGGACATTACAGAAGGGAGTTACTGTAAAGGAAAAGAGAACTACAACTCCCAGTATGGCCAGGCTGTTATATGATATACAAGGACAATACTGGGAGGAGGTATAAGAGAAGAGAACTACAACTCCCAGCATGTCCAACGCATTATTTTGTGATGGCAAAGGACATTACAAGGGTGATGTATACAGTAAGAGGAGGGGACTACAACTCCAGCATGATCAGGCTGTTATTATATGATATCAGAGGATATTACAGGGAGGAGGTATAAGAGGAGAGAGCTACAACTCCTAGCATTTCTCTGACTCACACTGAACACATGGCTTCTCCACAGAAAGCTCCCCTTGATGTCTCATGATGTCATCACAGGTCCTAAACAGCAATTTTTTCTCCGCACTGCTAAGCTAGCTCTATCCCTTCTTTCACTGATCACACAACAGTGACATCATCACATGTCCTTCACCACCACTTCTCCCTACCACTGCTGAGCTCCGCCCCATCCTACACTGATCACACAACAGTGACATCATTACATGCCCTTCACCACCACTTCTCCCTACCACTGCTGAGCTCCGCCCCATCCTACACTGATCACACAACAGTGACATCATCACATGTCCTTCACCACCACTTCTCCCTACCACTGCTGAGCTCTGCCCCATCCTGCACTGATCACACAACAGTGACATCATCACATGTCCTTCACCACCACTTCTCCCTACCACTGCTGAGCTCTGCCCCATCCTACACTGATCACACAACAGTGACATCATTACATGTCCTTCACCACCACTTCTTCCTAACACTGCTGAGCTCCGCCCCATCCTACACTGATCATACAACAGTGACATCATCACATGTCCTTCACCACCACTTCTCCCTACCACTGCTGAGCTCTGCCCCATCCTGCAGTGATCACACAACAGTGACATCATCACATGTCCTTCACCACCACTTCTTCCTACCACTGCTGAGCTCCGCCCCATCCTACACTGATCACACAACAGTGACATCATCACATGCACTTCACCACCACTTCTCCCTACCACTGCTGAGCTCTGCCCCATCCTGCACTGATCACACAACAGTGACATCATTACATGACCTTCACCACCACTTCTTCCTACCACTGCTGAGCTCCGCCCCATCCTGCACTGATCACACAACAGTGACATCATTACATGACCTTCACCACCACTTCTTCCTACCACTGCTGAGCTCTGCCCCATCCTACACTGATCACACAACAGTGACATCATCACATGTCCTTCACCACCACTTCTTCCTAACACTGCTGAGCTCCGCCCCATCCTACACTGATCATACAACAGTGACATCATCACATGTCCTTCACCACCACTTCTCCCTACCACTGCTGAGCTCTGCCCCATCCTGCACTGATCACACAACAGTGACATCATTACATGACCTTCACCACCACTTCTTCCTACCACTGCTGAGCTCCGCCCCATCCTACACTGATCACACAACAGTGACATCATTACATGCCCTTCACCACCACTTCTCCCTAACACTGCTGAGCTCCGCCCCATCCTGCACTGATCACACAACAGTGACATCATCACATGCCCTTCACCACCACTTCTCCCTAACACTGCTGAGCTTCGCCCCTTCCTGCACTGATCACACAACAGTGACATCATCACATGTCCTTCAGCTCTTACCGTGTAGCAGAAACAGTGCGGGTCCTGGTCATAGTTACTGCTGTTGTGTCTGGCACCCTGGCCAATCAGCTGTTGCTGTTCCCAGTGACATCACATTTGTTGGTCACATGACCTATGTACAGCTCAATCCCATTCAAGTAAACGGGGCTGAGCTGCACTACCAAGCACAGCCACTATACAATGGACAGCGCTGTGCTTGGTCTCTTCTAACAGCTGATCAGAGGGGGTGTCCAGTGTTGGACCCTGCAGATCAGATACTGATGACCTATCTTATTAAACACTCAGAAAACCCCTTTAATGATTAAAGGGCTTGTCCGGGTTCAGAGCTATACCCATAATTTCACTTAGGCAGCCTTCTCTGACTTGAGCATCGGAGCAGTTCATTCTCCGATGCCCTTTCTTGCCTTGTGCTGGATCGTACAGGGCAAGGGCTCTATTATTTACTATAACACACTGCCGGGCGGAGGCTTCCGCCCAGCAGTGTGTTCGGTGACATCACCGGCTCTGATGGGCGGGCTTTAGCGCTGCACTAGCCGTTATACAGGCTAGGGCAGCACTAAAGCCCACCCATCAGTGCCGGTGATGTCACCGGGCTCACTACTGGATGGAAGCCTCCGCCCGGCAGCCTGAAGGAGAGCCCGGTACGTCACCATAACTCCACAAAATGCCTTTGCCCTACGAGATTCAGAGCAGGGCAAAGGAGAGCATGAACTTCTCTGATGCTCTTGTCAGGGGGGGCTGTCTGGGTGAAAATCTGGGTATGTCCAAGTTCAGCTCTGAAGCCGGACAACCCCTTTAATATGAATTATACATATAGTTGGCTTTATATATTGATATTTTAAATAATACGAAGACATTTTATACTCAAATATAACATAAGCCTGGAGACACAAGCCAGCAGATGCCTTCTACTTGATATGGAACATAAAGCTATGATATGGAATTATTTCTACAGTGAAGCTCATATCTCATCAGCCAGTTCCATGCGGACACATAGACTGTGTCGGGACTGGAAAAACTGGTTCTTCAACTTACAAGTGTAGCGTTATGAATGAGTGACCCTGTACACGGCAGGTTGGGTTGCTCTTATTTTCCTGGATGGGTGACATCATGTCATGTGAAGGTTGCTGAGTGTCTGGAAAAAAGTAATTAGACCACAAACTTTACCTCCTCATTTTATTGTTTTTCCATGGAGATATGAAAAGCGACTTTATATGACTGTGAAATTAATCTTTACAGCGGCACACACTAAATCAACCTCTGATGATTGCTGCCAAATCGGTAAATTGCACTGAAATACACATAACACAAAGTGATCATTTTTAGACGTGGCCATGTTTTATCTGCACTAGAGGACATGGGATAGACTTCTGGTGAGCATCACATCTAGAGGAGCTTTTGAGCTGAGATCATCACTGAGGCCAGGATGCAATGCGTCCCATGTAGGTTCCTAATTTGTCTAACAAAGTGACAGTCTCATTAGGTCTGCAGCGGCTCTCTCAGGTATTAGTCTATCACGTTTGACATGGCTTCCTCTCCTCATTACCATCTCACAGAATCCTGATGCTACTGTAATGGAATTACTTTGTCTAGCACCATGACTTGGGCTATACTTAGAAATCCTGCAAGGGGTCTCCACACTGCAATACCATGACATTACTGACTCACTGGACAATATTTTGCCGGGCACTCCCGTCCTTTGACTGGCACTGTTAACATGACATTTCCAATGGTTACTATTGTAGTTTGGAGCTTTCTGTGACATTAGGCGGCATAGCCACTACTTAACATTGAAATTACAACACCAAGAAAGACAAGCCTTAAGATTATGCAAATCAAAGAAGTGGCTGGTGTCACTGAAATCTGCAATCAATTTTCAAGCACCTAGCTCCAATCTGTGGCATGAGGGAGGGGCATAAAAGCCAGATTGAAAGAATTTAGACACGAAACCTAAAAAATCGGATCAAGTAGTATGAGAAGATGGTGCGATGCCTTCTGTTCACTGCATGTCAATTATCGCCACCCGTCGTAAACTGGGACGAACAGAATCCTTGAACTGAGAGGCCTTGGTTTATCACTCCAGCAGATCACTACATACCTAGGCCGAGATGTCAGCACTGTTCAACGCTGAGTGTCCCAGTGGTTGGGAAAACGAGGACGAACTAGAATAACAGCAAGAGGTAAAGAGAGACCAACTTCTGCACGGATGGTTTGTCTGATTAGAAGAATGGCACTTAAAGGGGCTATCCAACCCCTTATAATGCCCCCCAAAATGCCATGCACCTCGCTCCCTGACACCCATGTCTCTCCTTATGCCTGCATGGGCGACATTGCATCTCCCTATCGCGCGGATCATAACATCCGGCTAAGTGGGGGTAGCCAATAGCAGGCGCCACAGGGACGAGCCTCCCTAGCATTGCGGGGAGATGCAGTGGCAGCCATGTGGGCATCAGGAGCGACACAGGTGCCAGGGAGCAGGTAAGGATAACCTGTATAAGGTACCAGGGCATTTCGGAGGGCATTGTAGGGGTTGGATAACCCCTTTAATGATCCATTCTGTACTGCAAGTGAAATTGGATGTCAAATCCAAAGTCTAGGGTGGCAAACAGTGTCTACACAAACCATCAGAAGGTTTCTGCATGACATTAGTATATGAGCAAGACTTCCAGCTACGGATGCTCCATCAACCTCATGCCACTGCTGTCAAAAGCTATCATGGTGCACAGCAAAATGGCAATAAAGGCTTAAATGGAGGCCCACCCTCTTCAGAGATGAGTCCTACTTTTGTCTAAATGATATCCAGATGCAATGATAGCCAGAGTTTGGTCTGGAGACAATGTTGGCAATGCCATGAAGAGGCCTTCACAAGGGAATGTCACACAGATCCAACTCTTGGGATTATGGTGTGGGGTGGCATTATGTATAGTAGTCAGACCCCTCTATTCTTCATTTCAGGTACTTACAGCTCGGCATTACATTGGTTTGGTCATAGAACCAGTGGTACGGTTATTTCTCATGAGCGGTTTTTCAATTGCACGCCAATCCGCATGTTGCTCGTGCTACTGTGACCATGGTGTAAATATGCTACCATGACCTGAAGCGTAATCAGACTTGTGCCCCATCTAGCACATCTGTGACTTCATTAGTCGGCAATCACAAAGGGAGCTGCCAACAACTGATCTTGATGATTTGCATGCGCAAGTGCATTCAGCATGGCAGATCATTCATCAGACAACCATTAATGACCTCATTCATAGCATGCCAAGGTGTGTAAATGTGTGTATTTCTGCATGTGGCACTCATGTTCGTTACTGAATAAATTGAGATGCTTTGAATATTTTGTTTTCATTTTTTTTATCATTTGCATATCATTACTATGTTTAGCTAGTACTATGTGAGCACAGGGACTGCTATTGCTGGCAGTACTGTATGGGTACTAGTATCATGCTGTCACTATGGTTTGGGTGCTGCTATTACTGTGCTGCTTTTTGTTTCAGCACTACTGTATGGTAACTACAGTGTTAACATTTTTGCATGGGAATCAGTGTGAGAAAACCCTGCCAGAGGAACCATTGTGTGGGGACCATTGCTTACCATCTATAGTTTACCATCTACATCAGGGATCAGCAACCTTCGGCACTCCAGCTGCTGTGAAACTACAATTCCCAGCATGCAAACATGCTTGGCTGCTCTTCTAACTCCCATAGAAGTGAATAAAGCATTCTGGGAGTTTCTGAACAGCTGGAATGCCGAAGATTGCCGATCCCTGATCTGGATTATTGCTCAATAGTTTTGAGCGAACCCGAACTTTCAGGAAAAGTTCGGGTTTGAGTTCGGTGTTCGGGCATTTAATAAAGCTTATTGAAAGGCTGCAGGGCAGTCAATCAACAAGCTTTTAAGCTGTGGGCACTTAGAAGCCATCACAGCCATGCCCACTAATGGCATGTCTGTGATTGGCCCGTGCATCATGTGACCCAGCCTCTATTAAAGCTGGATCACGTGTAGCACCGCCCATCAGCTCTGAGTAGTGCAGGGACAGGAAGCAGGCAGCTGAAGAGAGGGAAAGTGTTATTTATACTGTGGGTGACCTATAGTGATTTTTGTGTGGGTGCAATACACCAGCTTGGCACCCCTGACACAGAAATATATTAAATAATCTGTCTGTTAATTCTGTGGGTGACCTAGAGCGATTTTTTGGTGGGCGCAATGTACCATCTTTGTACCCCTGACACAAAAATATAATAGTTAATCCATCTGTTAGTTCGGTAGGTGACATATACCAATTGTTTGTGTGAGGTACACCTGCACTGCATACGTGACACGAAAATAAATCTAGTTAAAGGGAACCTGTCACCTGGAAAACACATATTAAACCAACCACAGTACCTTAAAGTATCCCCCAGTGTGTTGCTAATCATGATTTTCTTTCCTCATTCTGTCTCCGCATATTTGTTAAAATCGCAGTTTTAATGTCTGTTGGCGCCTTCTCCAAGTCAGGCTTGAAGTCAAAGGGGCAGTGGCCTCCTTGCTTCAAGGCACGATAAGCCCGCCCCTTACCCCTCCTCTCTACATTGTAATGGACATCTTGTCGTAATGCCGGGTACCGCGCTCTTCTCGCGCATGTGCTGTGCACTGCCTGTTACAGTACATTTCCGGCTCCCTCACTCACAGCCTTCATTTTGCAGACTGCGCTTGCGCCCAGCCATCGATTCTCGTCTTTAGCGTGAGCGAGATCAATGGCTTCAGGCACTGGAGAGCGCAAGCCAGCGATCATATGTGTTTTCCAGGTGACAGGTTCCCTTTAACCCATCTGTTAGTTCAGTGGGTGACCTCAAAGAATGAGGAGAACATCAAATAAGGGACGTGGCCTTGGTCGTGGTGCTGCTGGTGTTGGTGGAGCTCCTGTTGCAGGGAGAGGACGTGGACCTGGTCGATCTTTGCCAGCTACACGCCCAAATGAAACACCTTCCTGAGGTGCACATAGGGGACAGAACGTTCAGCGTTATTTTGTAGGCCTGAATACCGGTGTACGAATGGTGAGGCCAGAACAAGTAGAGGCGGTAGTAGATTGGGTGGCTGACAGTGGATCCAGTTCCTTCACATTGTCTCCCACCCGGTCCCTGAAAGCGCAGAGTTGGCACCTGCAGCCCATGGGCATCTGTCTTTCACCTCACCCCCTTGCAAATCAGCCAAGCAGTCTGAGCTCCAAGTCATGGAGGAGTCTCTTATGCTTTTTGATAACTCTGCTGGCAGGGTTTCCCAGGGCCATCCACCTAGCCCTCCCCCAGAAGTGGAAGAGATTGAGTGCACTGATGCCCAACCACTTATATTTCAGAATGTGGACATGGGAGGACCACCGCAGTTCTTCACTGATGATGGTGAAACACAGATGCCAACTTTTACTGTCCTCATACACGTTAGCACAGTGTGTAATCTGACATGTAGCTAAACCTTTTCTGTCTTGAGAAGAAGAGAAAACTGTACTGCGAGCAGGGTGCAAAAGCAGAGTGGCCATCCGCTAGCCAGTACGCCTGCTACTGCCCACCGCACCCAGGGACTGAGCACACCAAAGCCAGCTCCAAGGAGTTCCCTGGCGTGGCAGTTCTTCAGACAATGTACTGATGACGAGACGCAAGTTGTGCAATGAGAGCCTGAAGCGAGGCATAAACGTTCTCAACCTGAGCACAACCTGCATGACCAGGCATTTAAGTGCAAAGCACGAGCTGCAGTGGAGTAGACACCTCAAAAATCACTAAAGGTCTCAGGTAAACAGAGGATGTGGCAGCAACACCACCACCTCCACCACCGTCACCCAGCATGTCCACACTGTCCCATGAAGTGTTCAGCTGTCCATGCCCCAAAAACTGGAGAGAAAAAGGAAGTACCCCCCTACCCACCAGCGATCCCTGGCCCTGAATGCCAGCATTTAAAAATTCCTGGCCTTTGAAATGCTGGCATTCCGTCTGGTGGAGACGGAGACTTTTAAAAACCTTATGGCTGTGGCTGTCCCACAGTACGTGGTTCCCAGCCGCCACTACTTTTCCAGGCGAGCCATCCCTGCCTTGCACAACCAAGTGGCAGACAAAATCAGGTGTGCACTGTGCAAAGCCATCTGTGGCAAGGTCCACCTGACTACGGATACGTGGACCAGTAAGCACGGTCAGGGACGTTATATCTCCCTAACTGCACACTGGGTAAATGCAGTGGCGGCTGGGCCTGAGGCGGATAGCAGTTTGGCGCATGTCCTTCCGCCACTGAGAATTGCAGGACATTTCTCATTGCCTCCTGTTGCCTACTCCTCCTACTTCGCTTCCTCCTCTACCAGCTCCTCATCCGGTCAGCGTAATACCTTCACCACCAACTTCAGCGCAGCCAGGAGGAAACTACAGCAGGCAGTTTTGAAACTCATCTGTTTGGGGGAAAAACCACACACACCGCAGGAGCTGTGGACGGGCATGGAACAACAGACTGATGAGTGTTTGGTGCCACTGAGCTTTAAGCCCAGCCTGGTGGTGTGCGATAATGGGCGAAATCTCGTGGGCCTAGTCGGTTTGACGCACATCCCTTGCCTGGCGCATGTGCTGAATTTGGTGGTGCAGAGGTTCCTGAAAAATTACCCCGATATGTCAGAGCTGCTGCAGAAAGTGTGGGCCGTCTGTGCGCGCTTTCGGCGTTCTCCCCCTGCTGCTGCTCGCCTGTCAGCACTGCAGCGTAACTTAAGCCTTCCCGCTCACCGCCTCATATGCGATGTAATCACAAGGAACTCCACCTTGCACATGCTGGAGAGACTGTCGAGCAGCAGCAGGCGATAGTGGAGTTTCAGCTGCAGCACGCATGGGTGAGTCGCTCGGCGGAACAGCACCACTTCACCACCAATAACTGGGCCCCCATGCGGGACGTGTGTGCCATGTTGCGCTGTTTCGAGTACTCCACCAACATGGCCAGTGCCAGGGCCGGGCCAACACAGAGGCTAGGGAGGCTCCAGCCTCAGGGCGCAGGCCAGCTCCAGCCTCTGGGCGGCAGGCAGGCCACTCACCACGTCGCTGCTGCTGCCGCGCCTGCTGGGCTGCCAGCCGCGCTGGAGGACTGTACTAGTGAGCATGTGGCACTGACTTACGTGCTCCCTCCCCGCTCCGCCTCCTGGCTCGGCCGCTCCGCTGCTCTGCTCAGTCGCTTGCCTGACTGGCTGGGTACAGCGTGCACTTTGACCCTGTACGCAGTCAGGTCACATGTGCGCCCTCTGGAGACCAGGAGCAGTGCGGGCAGCAGCACAGCACTGTGTCATGACCCAGCCCAGGCCCCAGCAGGGATAGAGCGTGAGCGTCTGCCGGGCAGTGAAGTAAGATAGTTTTTAAATAAAGATGATGATTAATTACAAACATACATATCTAAATGGCGTGGGGGGGGGGGCCTTGACTTGAGTCATCTACTGATCAGTGATCATCAGAGCATTAGAGCTGCAGGAATAAATAACATCTAAATGTCTGGTGGGGTAGATGGGGGGGGGGGCGCACTTGGGCAGCTCAACCTCTGTTGGTGGTGGACCTTTTCCCAGCCCTGGCCAGTTCCAATTATGCCATCCTCAGCATTACTATCCCACTTCTATGTCTCCTTGAAAAAACGCTTCGGGCGATGATGGAAGAGGATGTGGCACAGGAGGAAGAGGGGTAATTTCCACGGTTATCAGGCCAGTCATTCACAAGTGGCTCCGAGGGTGGGTTCCTGCACCATCAGAGGCCAGGTACACAACAGTTCTTGAGAATGAGGAGAAGGAGGAGGAGGAACCGTGTTCACAGCAGGTTGGCACCCAAAGCAGCTTATGGGCATCACTGAAGCATGGCTGGGGGGTTACAGAGGACACAGATGATACACCTCCCACAGAGGACAGATTTTTGTTGCCTCTGGGCAGCCTGGCACACATGAGCGACCACATGCTGCAGTGCCTGGGCAACAACCGCTGAGTTGCCCACATTCTAACCAGTGCTGATTACTAGGTGGCCATCCTGCTGGATCCCCGCTACAAGGACAACATACCGTCCTTACTTCTGTCACTGGAGCGTGATCAGAAGACGTCGAGTACAAGTGCACGCTGGTAGACGTGCTGCAGATGGCATTCCCACCTGACAGCGGGGACACAGTGGAAGCACAAGGCAAAGGCAGAGGAGGAGGAAGAAGTCGCCAACGCAGCTGGGGCACTACCAGCACCTCAGAAGGGAGGGTTAGCATGGCGGAAATGTGAAAAAGCTTTGTCAGCACGCCACAACAACCAGCACCACCAGTTGTTACCCCCATTTTGCTTCCTTTTGCAGCCCTCTAGCCCTCACTATGACCATTTTACAGCCATTTTAGTGCACCAAAATTCGGGTCCCCATTGTTTTCAATGGGGTTCGAGTTCGGGTCAAGTTCGGGTCCCAAAACCCAAACTTTTACCTGAAGTTCGGCCGAACCCGGTGAACCCGAACATCCACGGGTCCGCTCAACCCTATTGCTCAACTATTTGGCCTCTTTACCTTTCCAGAGATCTCAGAACCACACTGATCAAAGTTTTAGGGTATATCCCTACGATACATAATAATGGTGACACCCATTTAAAGGGGTTCTGCCATGATTGATGTAAAGAATGAAAATAAGACATCATATAGTACATGACAATCTCTTTCTAACAAAGCTAGAACCAGCCCCGTACCTCACATGGATCCAGAGATGTCCACATTCATTTCTGCTCTGCCTGGCAGCTTATGGGGCAGAGTAGTCCTTTCTGCTGCAGTTCTCTCCCTGTAACTGCCACAGCTTCCATCATAACATACGGCTGGTGGCAGTAGAGATTTTAAACTGAGCACGCCCGACCAGCTCAGTGAGACAGACAAAAAAATAAGATAAAGAACAAACAGCAGGTGGCGCTGTACAGTTACATTTTATTAAATAACTCAGTGGCTATGGTACATTTTTATTTACATGCAATTACAAAAATATTCATATCCAGGAGCTGGTTTGAAAACCAGCACCTTTAAGTGCATGCTAGAATATATCCAGTTATACGGCGACCTATGTTGCTAATTGATTACACACTAATTGAAGGGCAAATCTCATGATCTGACTTGCATATACCTTGGGTGTTCTTAATTATCAGAGTCGGAGCCTGAAACTACCTGCGATTCACATTCAGGTGGGAACTGTAAGGAAGCTATAAAACAGCAAGTCACCGGCTACCTTCAGCTAGGTCGCTGCCTTTGTCTCGAAGAGCGCTAATTAGTAAAATGACAGTCGTGACAAATTCCAACATCGCATGCAAAGCAAGGCAGGTCCAGTTGCTCCAGGTTTAGATTGCTTTGCATTTCTCTGCCATGTTTACTTTGCTGTACATGCCGTGTTGTTAGCATGTTTGATGACGGAGAAGGTTTATCAGGCGTACGTCAGGAACCAGGGAGAAATAATAGCCATATTTGCTGCACAGGCATAAACTTTGTGAGCTCTGTCTTTTTGAGGGGGTCTTTCTGGTTTAGAAAACCCATTTTCAAATACCATATTACAGCATGCTCGATTCATAGAATTAACCAAGACCCTCATTTATCAACCAGAGGGACTACAAAGACAGTGTCTTGTCCTGCAGGACCCAAACAAATGCATTACACAGACAGCCCATTCACGAATGCCCACCGTGTAATGCTTCCTTTCCCCTGTGGTGGCGCTATAGAGGAATTGAACACTTGCTTACGGGTTCTGCGCAGATTACAGCTGAGAGGTCTCAGCAGCAGGACGCCGTCATATTATTCAGCTTATTTATAGGACCAGACTATTTAAAAGTGATTGGCAAAGCAGACAGTCCATTCATGTGTCCACTAACTCAATTGTCTATGAATGGGTCCATTCACAGGGGCAGATTATATGCCCGTAATGAATGCCTTTAACCAAATAGCAAGTTAAATGGCTCTTGCTTAGTTACATTTAAACGTATCAGTCATTGGGCGTATGTTCAGACAGAGGATTGTTCGTACAATCCCCATGCACTTTGCATTACTGTTTACATTTCGGAGGGTCCTGCCAACAACTGAGTTTTAAAGAGGACCTGTAAGCACAAAACGTAATGAAATCTGTTATAGAGCAGGAGGAACTGAGCAGATCGATATATATATTTGTGGGAAAAGATTCAGTAGAACCTGTAATTTATACATTTATATCTTTGCTGTTTAGACCTCCTGTGAACAGCGATCGGTACAGGAAGGAGGTGTGATCAGTGACTGATAGCATGGTGTGTATAAGTGCGTATACAGTCACATAATTGTCATCAGAATGCTTCTGTATCAGTGCTAGACTTCCATATATATTATATATTCATAGGTAGACAGGTTGGAAGGGGATATGTTGTCTGCTAATGCCATTGACTAGACCAGGGCTGGCCAACCTGTGGCTCTCCAGCTGTTGTAAAACTACAATTCCCACCATGCCCTGCTGTAGGCTGATAGCTGTTGGCAGTCTGGGCATGCTGGGAGTTGTAGTTTTGCAACATCTGGAGAGCCTCAGGTTGGCCATCCCTGGACTAGACTATAGTTATTAGTAAGTGCATCCCTAGCAGCCATACTGTCAGACATACCTCCTCAATGACACAAATCATAATGTGCTGTCGCCCATCTTGCCATGTGTTATACATCAGGTTTCTGAAAACATTCAGTTCATTGTAAAGAACATGGGCAGATTGGCCATAGACCCTACAGGGAAATTTCCCGGTGGGCCGATGCCCAGGAGTCCGCCTGAGCCCTCCTCACCGCTGCCCAGTGGAAGTTGTTGGGATGTATTTTGTGCTGCTGGGGCAGTAGTTTGTGATGGACGGTGGTATTGGGCTCTGTTGGGGTGGTATAATGTGCCACAATATGGTATTGCTGGCCCTGCCTTCCATCAATTTGAACCCGACTACAAAACGGGGCCACTTTTAGTATTTTTACCAGGGCCACTTTAACTTTCTAGTCCGCTCCTGTAAATAATCATTTTTGTTTCTGTTTTTTTCCAGAATTGAAAAGAACAGTCAATTATATGAAACGTTGTAATATGACTTATCAGAAAAAGATGCTTTCTTGTCCTCTTTACCCTGTCCTGCTCCCTTCCTGCTCATTTACTATCAATTTTCAAAGGTTTATATTAGATAAAATATGAGATATGAATAACCCCATGCAAGGAACATAAAAAAGGAAAAACAATATACAGAGAAAAGAAATGTCATATTTTTGGATAAATGTACAGAGGTTGTCATTTAATTATCATTACCATGCCTAAAGGAAGCAACCGGTGGAGTTATACCATGGATATGCCATGTCCGCAGTCTGACTTGTAGCATCTCATTTAACCTGTTGGGGACACATGACGTACCGGTACGTCATGTGTATTTCTGATCACTGCCGCGCGGCGGGTGGTAATCGGAACTGGGTGCCTGCTGATTTGCTGAAATCAATCAGCAGGCACCCTGGGACAATGCCGAGGGGGGGGGGGGGTCCTATCGGCGATCGTGGCAAACTGCAGGTCAATTCAGACCTGCGGTTTTCTGCATTTCCGGGTTATTTGGGTCTCTAGTGACCCGATAACCCGGAACAGGATGGTGATCGGTGGTGTGATAATACACCACCAATCACCATCCTGCGATCCTCAGAGGTGATGGTGACATCACCTCTCAGGATCTCTTCTGATTGGCTGCAGGGCGGACGGGAGGTTTAAACTTCCTGCGGCTCTGCCTTCACTCCCTTTCTGTGTCCGGAGCCCGTGGAGAGAGGAGCCTGCATCGGATCTGTGCCCAGCAACCCCCATCTGTGCCTAGCACCCCCCTTCTGACCGTCCATAGTGCCATCTGGCACTACAAGGTACATAAGGAAGGTTAGGGAAAGGTTAGGTTAGGCAGGGAAAGTTTTAACTGTTGCATCACCCTGATCGGGTGTCTGGGGTCCACAGCACAGCTGTGTGACCCTAGACCCCCCAGGGGTGCTTCAGCTTGCCCACCTGCCCCCCCCTCCCACACATTTTTTGGGTCGCAAGCATATTATTATTTTTTTTCAGGGTAAGTGTACCCTGACTGTGGCCGGCACTCTTAGCGTCCGGCCACTGTTAGCGCATCGCCCACCCCACCACTGATCAGCTTCGAATGGCTGACCAGCGAGTTTAAATCTTTTCTTTTACCTTTTTTTTGTTTTTCACATTTTTTTATTGAGTTTTTTTGTGGCTGGCACTCTTAGCGTCCGGCCACTGTTGGCGCATCGCCCACCCCACCGCTGATCAGCGAGTTTGAATCTTTTTTTTTACCTTTTTTTCGGTTTTCATTTTTTTATTGAGTTTTTTTTTCTGTTAGGTTTAGGGCAAAGTCTGTGAATACCCGTGCTCCCACACACTGAATAAAGTTTTCCACGCACGCACGCACGCACACACGCACAGACACACTCCCCTATGGCCTGCCGGATGTTCTCGGCCGAGGAGGCATACGCCCAGCTTGCCTCTGACCCCGAGAGCCCCAGTGAGGACGAGGATGACCCCACTTTTGTCTTGTCATTTGCGTCCTCCTCCTCATCTAGCGATGATGATGAGCCCCCAAGGCGACGGAGCAAAGGGACCGCCATGCCATAGACCCTGTGGCCCGCACTTTTGGGCAGACTAGATGGGCCTATTGGGCAGACTAGATGGGCCAAATGGTTCTTATCTGCCGACACATTCTATGTTTCTATGAGCAGCTCTGGGGCTCGTACTAGTTTTCCGACCCAACAGATAAGTCCACCTGAGCCCCCTACAGGTGAACTTGCATGGTGTACCCCAGAGGATTTTAAACCTGTGATTCCTGATTTTGTTGGCAAACCAGGAATCCAGATTCCCACAGTGGGCTTCACTGAATATGACTACTTTAGTATTTTTTTCAGTGACCACTTTGTGAATCTGAACTTGTATGCCTAACAGTTCATTGCTCAACACCCGGGCCCATTTTTGGCTAGGGCCGGTGGCTGGACTCCGGTCAGTGCAGCCGAGATGAGGAAGTTTTGGGGCCTCGTGCTGCACATGGGCCTAGTCAAAAATCCCAGTGTCAGGCATTACTGGAGTGGGGACGTCCTCTACCAGACCCCACTTTACAGTATGGCCATGACACGTTCCCGTTTTGAGGCCATTCAGAAATGCCTGCATTACGCAAATAATACAGCATGTTCACCCAAGGTGATCCTGCCTATTACCACCTGTACAAAATCAGGCTGGTCATCGATCACTTTGGGGCCAAATTTTTGGAGGCCTATGTACCTGTAAGGGAGGTCACGGTTGATGAGTCTCTCATTGCTTTCAAGGGGAGACTCATTTTCCGCCAGTATGTTCCCTCTAAGCGGGCGAGGTATGGCGTGAAGCTGTACAAACTTTGTGAGAGTACCTCAGGGTACACTTACAAGTTTCGTGTGTACGAGGGGCGAGATTCCCGTATTGAACCCCCAAAATGTCCCCCCACTCTGTGTGTTAGCGGGAAACTTGTGTGGGACCTTATGCACCCACTGCTAGATAAGGGTTACCACCTGTACGTGGATAGCTTTTATACTAGTATCCCCTTGTTCCAGTCCCTCGCCGCCAGATCCACGTCCGCTTGTGGGACCGTGCAGAAAAATAAATGCGGCCTCCCTACCCACCCCCTCCAGGTACCTATCCCCAGGGGTGAGACCCGTACCCTTACCTTAGAAGAAACCTGTTGCTGGTCAGATATAAGGACAAGAGGGATGTCCTTGTACTGTCCACAATTCACGGTAACGGCATCACCCCTGTCCCTGTGCGAGGTACCTGGGCAACGGTCCTCAAGCCCGATTGTATTGTCGACTACAATCGGTATATGGGAGGAGTTGATCTCTCTGATCAAGTCCTCAAGCGGTTGTGGTCTACTTGGTACAGGTTGCCTTGTACTACTCTTTTGTGCTGTCCCAGAGTGCTGGCAACACAGGGAAATTCCTCCAGTTCTATGAGGCAGTCCTCAAGGCCCTGATCTTTTCTGACCGGGAAAGAGCAGGCCGGAGTACCTCAGGAACTGGAGGCGCCGGGATAGTCCCTGGCCAACACTTTCCAGGTGTGGTCCCTCATACTGGAAAGAAGGGACGGACCCAAAAAAGGTGCAGAGTGTGTCACAGGAGGGAGACATATTAGGTATTGCCCCGTCCGTAAGAATCTGTTTCATAAAAATAACCCATGATCTAACCCCTCAGATGAACCCGGTCAAAAAAATAAAATAAAAGCGGTGCAAAAAAAGGTATATTTTTGTCACCTTACATCACAAAAAGTGTAATAGCAAGCGATCAAAAAGTCATATGCCCCCCAAAATAGTGCCAATAAAACTGTCCTCTCATCCCGCAAAAAATGAGCCCCTACCTAAGATAATCGGTTAAAAACAAACAAAAAACTGACTCTGACTTAGACTATGGAGATACTAAAATGTTTTTGTTTTTTTTAAAAAAGGATAATATAGTGTAACACCGAAATTTTTTAAAAAAGTAGACATATTAGGTATCGCCGTGTCCGTAAGAATCTGCTCTATAAAAGTACCCCATGACCTAACCCCTCAGATAAACACAGTCAAAAAAAATAAAATAAAAGCGGTGCCAAAACAGCTATTTTTTGGCAAATTTTCCATTTTAATCAGTTTTTTCCAGTAACAAAGCAAGGGTTAACAGCCAAACAAAACTTAATATTTATTACCCTGATTCTGCAGTTTACAGAAACTCCCCAAATGTGGTCGTAAACTGCTGTATGACCAAACGGCAGGGTGCAGAAGGAAAGGAACGCCATATGGTTTCTGGAAGGCAGATTTTGATGGCCTTTTTTTTGGCACCATGTCCCATTTGAAGAACCCCTGATTTACCCCTAGAGTAGAAACTCTATATAAGTGACCCCATCTAAGAAACTACACCCCTCAAGGTATTGAAAACTGATTTTACTAACTTTATTAACCCTTTAGGTGTTCCTCAACAGTTTATGGCAAATGGAGATTTCAGAATTTCTATTTTTGGTAACCTTGCCTCATAAAAATGTAATATAGAGCAACCAAAAATCATATGTACCCTAAAAATAGTCCAAACAAAACTGCCACCTTATCCCGTAGTTTCCAAAATGGGGTAACTTTTATGGAGTTTCTACTCTAGGGGTGCATCAGGCGGGCTTCAAATGGGACATGGTGTAAATAAACCAGTCCAGCAAAATCTGCCTTCCAAAAACCACACAGCGCTCCTTTCCCTTTATGCTCTACCGTGTGTCCGTACAGTAGTTTACGACCACAAATGGGGTGTTTCTGCAAACGACAGAATCTGGGCAATAAATATTAAGTTTTGTTTGGCTGCTAACCCTTGCTTTGTTACTGGAAAAAAGTGGATTCAAATGGAAAATTTGCCCAAAAATTTAAATTCCTAAATTTTATCTCCATTTGCCAATAACTCTTGTGGAACACCTAAAGGGATAACAAAGTTTGTAAAATCAGTTTTGAATACCTTGAGGAGTTTAGTTTCTTAGATATGGTCATTTTTATGGAGTTTCTACTTTAGGAGTGCATCAGGGGGGCTTCAAATGGGACATGGTGTAAATAAACTAGTCCAGCAAAATCTGCCTTCCAAAAACCACACGGCGCACCTTTCCCTCTATGCCCTACCGTGTGCCCGTACAGTAGTTTACGACCATATATGGGGTGTTTCTGCAAACTATAGAATCTGGGCAATAAATATTGAGTTTTGTTTGGCTGTTAACCCTTGCTTTGTTACTGGAAAAAATAGATTAAAATGTAAAATTTGCCAAAAAATCAAAATTCTGAAATTTGATCTCCTTTTGCCATTAACTCTTGTGGAACACCTAAAGGGTTAACAACATTTTTGGTTGTTTTCTATTATGTAAGCCTCACAAAGTGACTTCAGACCTGAACTGGCCCTTAAAAAGTGGGATTTGGAAAATGTCTGAAAAATTTCAAGATTTGTTTCTAAACTTCTAAGCCTTGTAACATCCCCCCCCCCCCAAAAAAAATGGCATTCTCAAAATGATCCAAGCATGAAGTAGACATATGGGAAATGTTAAGTACTTACTATTTTTGGAGGTATTACTATGTATTATTAGAAATTGAAACTTGGAAATTTTCAAATTTTTCAAAAGTTTTGGTAAATTGGGTATTTTTTTATAAATAACATTTTTGGGGAATCCATTTTGCCAGTGTCATGAAGTACAATATGTGACGAAAAAACAATCTCAGAATGACTTGGATAAGTAAAAGCGTTTTAAAGTTATTCGCCCATAAAGTGACACTGGTCAGATTCGAAAAAAATGGCCTGGTCCTTAAGGTGAAAATGAGCCCGGTCCATAAGGGGTAAAAAGAGCATTCAACACGGAAATTGTACAAAATAACCCAATGACATTCACCCTTCATCTCCTATCTTCCCGTGGTCCAATTTTTGTCTTTTATTTCAGTAAAAACTGAGGAATTAAAAGTTTCTTTACATCGGTTTATCATTGGGCAGATTGTCAGGGACGAACGTTAGTACAAATGCTCATTCTTGATAAAATGGTCCATGTAAAGGTGCCACCGATCACCCAATGAACAAGCAAATAATGGTTTAGTCTGCTCTCACCTCTACTGACGATCAGGCAATTATCAGGACGGATCATTGTCTGTTCAGTCTGTGCACTTATATGCACCATTACCTATGTGCTCTCTGTAGGATTTCTAGAAGCCTGTGTCAGGATCAAATGCTGCAGACTGTCAAACAGTGAGGGCAAGTATAGTTCTTTCTATCTTTTACCATTCATCTCTAGATCTAGTGTTCCTTTAAAGAGTTTTTTCAAGACTTTTATGCAGAAGAACTGTCCTCTATTGTGAGGGTTCAACATCCAGGACCTACGACAATCAGCTGTTTGAGAAGGCACCAGCGCTTTCACTTCAATGTTACTGAGCCCACATCTAGGCCAAGTCCCCTATGAACATGACGTCACAGGGCCTAGGCTAAGCTGCGAGAAGGCCGCAGTACTAATGTGAGTAGTACTGTGGCCTTCTCGCAGCTGATCGGCGGGGGTCCCGCGTGTCGGACACCCAATAATCAGATACTGATGACTTATCCAGGGTATAGGTCATCAGTATAACACTCTTGGAAAATTCCTTTAAGGAGAGAGAAGAGTACAGTCATGGTCCCTTGTTACATTGCCAAATCTTTCTAGTAACAGCTCATATTGCATCAATATGTTTGTAAAATCTTACCTATGCACTTCAAGAACACCGGAAATCTACAATAATTACTAGCAACAGGGCAGAATCAGTCAGGGTATGTGGCACATAGAGCCTATAGGCTCACATCCTCTGATTTTCATTACTAGATCTGTTAAATCTGTACGTTGAACGCCCTGAACATTTCTCTTCACCTGGATTTATTGTTGCTGCTATCTCACTGAACACCACCAGAAAGGGCTGGATGACTTATGTTTGGGGACATGTGTAGGAGCAGTGCCGACTGTTTCTTGTCGCCGGGATCTTTAGACTGCATCTTACAACCCTGGTGATATTGCTGAAGTCACCTAGGAAGGACTTAGTCTTCCTCCTGCTGTGATATTAAAAGAGCTCTAGATAAACTAGAGAAATGCCCTCTAAATTGGTGTAAGTAGCATAAAAAAGTCAAAACTATCTAGCACGATGTGGAGAAACAAGAATATTTGATTGACGTCCACCTATTTATATAGGTAAAAGTACTCATGTAAAAAAAAAAATTGGGAGATACTGCACTTTTCACACTGACCACTCGGGCACACCCAATAGGATGAAACATCCAGTTCTCTGCAGGTCACTTGTCAACTTTGCTGTGTAGACTAGAACAGAATCAGCAGAGTACATGTAATGACAGCACCATTCTACTGCTGGAGTAAAAAAAGATATTATTGCTCTTCTACAGTCTTACATCTAATTAATGAAAGTAAGATTAAAGGGGTTGTCTTATCATGGACAATGGGGGCATATCAATTGCATAGAGTAAAACATCATTTTTCTCAGCAATGCGGACACATATGAACATGGGACCAACACAGATGCCTTCATCTGCCAAGTGCAGGTCAGCCAGTTTCATAGGTACAAAACTGCTGACAGATGCCCTTTAAAATGCATTTAATTAGTTTATCATGAATAAAGAAAAGTGTGGTTTTGTGTCACTCTTCTAGAAAATGTGGGTTGTTTGAAAAGTCTCAACAGCAAATCATGCTCGGACAGTCCAGGACGCACTGTCAAAATGTGGAGACTATTGGCCTCAGCAGCTGAGGGTAAAACCAGAGGACCTACAGCCATGTCCTTCCTCATAGCTGAGAGAGCGGAGATGCTTATGATGATTTCCATGTAACTATTTCTCTAATAGCGCCAAGCAAACAAATGCCTTTAACTCTCTCTGCCTCTCGGCTCAGTAGTCACCATTGTGACAGTGGATTATAATTGTGACCAGTACAGGTGCTTACGTTGATGATGACCTTTTGCGTTTTGCTTACAGCCCCTGTAAGAAAGAATTGTAATAACATTTATCTGCATTAACCTCCCTGGCGGTAATCCCGAGTGTGGCTCAGGGTTAACTTTTACTTGCAAAAGCGGTAACCCCAACCACACTCGGGACCACCATGGTGTAATTACAATGGGGCAGGAATGGATGCGGACAGCACGCAGTGTGCTGTCCGCATTCGCATTTCCGGAGCGCGGTACCGAACTTCCGGCCGCAGCTCTGCAAGAATGTACCGCTGCGGGTACAAAATTACTTAAAGAATCAGACCACCTGGGAGGTTAACCAAGAAATAATAGGTCCTCCTTAAAAACCCAGGAGATCCTAGAGGCGTATAGACAGTGACCATGAACTCTCCATCTGGATGTGACTATTCAGAGGCATTGTGTTATCGAGATATTGGCTATGACACAGTTTGGATTATATTACATGTTGTTAGCAATTTGGAATTTATTCTTAATGCCTATTGATTGAGCACATACGTTACCTAAGCTGTTTTACTAGAGCACTGCATAAACTTGACCTGTGTGAGGAAAAGTGCGCATTCAACAATAAAATGAAGGGAACGATATACACCTATTTTCTACGGTTCTAATGCATCAAATGAAACAAAATAGTACGTTTTCAAATAGTTTTGCCCCCTCTTCTATATACTCTATAATCAGCAGACAAGAGGTTAATCAGTCAAACAAGCCAAATATCAAACTTGGATTGTACAGATATAGGCAGATCAGTAGGTAAATTAGTGGAAATAGCCATGGTCGGTATACAAAAGTTAGACAAGCAGGTAGAGTTCAGGCACAAGAGCCAGAACACAATATAAAATCACAGGCACTGACCTAGCATGAGTACCTGGTTTAAACCTCCCACTTACACCTCCAGTTGGACACTGGGCCAGAGCTCAGAACAGCTTGGCGTCCCAAGTCTCTGATGGCCTGACCAACCAGAACTTGACTGTGTGACTGTCTCCTCTGGAACGGCCATGCGACAGCCACCCACGCTGCTCCTGATCTCCCCCAGCAAAGTAGCAAGGACTGGAGTGACGTCTGCTGCACGAAGGGACAAAAACTGCTGGATCGTGGGAGGTAAGTTGATAACATAAACTCTGTGTCTATACTAGGGATTTAAAGGGGGTATCTAGGCATCACTATTGATGACCTATCCTCTGGATTGGTCTGCAATATCAGATTGGCAGGGGTCCGTCTCCCTGGACCCCCACTGATCAGCTGTTAGAAAAGGCCAGGCACTCCGTTAGAGCAGAAGCATCTTTCTAGGCCATGTGACGTCATTCAAGTCAATGGGGATGAGCTGTAATACCAAGCACAGCCGCTATACTATGTACGGAGCTGTGCTTGGAAAGCTGCCTGGAGCAATCAGCGCTCACCAGTGCTCCGGTGAGCGTAGTGGCTCCCTTAAACTACTGATCGGTGGGGCTGTCGGGACTTGGTGAGGATAGGTCATCCTGAGGGTAGACCATCATTATCTTTACCTGGATAACCCCTTTAAAGCCTCATATAAAAATATATAGCAAAAAATTAATAGTACAAAAACCTTAACCTAAAAGTGACGATGTATGATATTTTCAGAAAATAAATGTAGCCCATAGCTTAGAGCCACACCGATGCTGAGAAAGGGCCAGTCCTGTTGCATGCTGTCACCAGGCGCTTAGCTATAGGGGGTGCAGAGGTAGCAGTCGCTACCGGGCCCAGGAGCCTGAGGGGACCAAAGACCCTTGGGTCACATAAGAAGACACTGGTATCATAGAAAGTACATCATAGATGGCAAAACTACAATTCCCAGCATGCCCAGACTTCCTACAGCTATCAGCCTACAGCAGGCCATGATTGGAGTTGTAGTTTTACAACAGCGGGAAAGCCGCAGGTTGGCGATGCCTGGGCTAGGTCAAGAATTTGGCATAGGGGGGTACCATTTAAATTTTTGCCTCAGGCAGCACGAAGACTATGTACTTCCCTGCCCCTGGCCACAAGGCACTGAGGGAAGGGGGGTCCAAGCTAAACTCTTGCACCAGGGCCAATAAGCCTTCAGCTACGCTCCTGGCAGTCACCACTACTGTAGTGAATGGGGATGATGGAAACTATCAGTGAGGGCAACTCCCTGCTCACAACGTTATACTCAGGATCAGTGGGGGACGGATGGGGGGGTTCAGCCGTCTGGCCGATTCCATCTGACTCTTTTTGACATGTCGGATTGACATGGCCTGAAAATGTCATTGTATTTTTTCAAGGACGTAAACTTTCAATGGAAATTTAGCCCTCATCATGGAAATATCTGGAAATTACTTTTATGGAACGTGTAAAGCTGCCTTACCATCAAAGCCTTTCCACAACAATATGTTTAGACCTCGGTAATAACATTGACTTTGAGTTCACTTTTTATATGAAGAAAAGAATGCAATAATTATAGTCTGGGAAAGCGTGCATTACAGCCTGTTTATGAAGCAAGCACATAATATAACAATCAGTTACTGCCGGTAAGTAGCCAGCGATAAAACAAGGGGATCTCATTCCCAGTGACTTTATAATACCTTGAAGATATAATGCGTGATTCAAAAAGCAACAAAATAACATAAAAGGGGTCTCCATAAACTACAAGAAATGGAAAAGGAAAATTATACCCCAAGTGGCGAAGGTTTCATTGCGAAAGTCATATACAGTAACTGTAATTTGTCTGCACATTTTATAATCAGTGATCAAAAAGAACGGGGTTATAAAGTCTTTTTCCACCCCCAGACCTTCTTTTACCCTACAGGGAATTTGTCATTAGGACGATGCCCAAATGGGCCGCCCGAGACCTCCTCACCGCTGCTAGGCAGGTATATAACTATTTGATGCTCGCAGCATTTATTAATTCTAGGAGCATGAGGTATTTGTGCACCTGGCCTGCATCCACAGGTGCCCTTCTGAATTTAGCTGTATCCCTGTCCTCAGCATGGCGATGGGGCAGTATGTTATGCTGCACTGTGGTATTTGTATTTCCTGGGGCGGTACTTTTTGTTACACTATGGTATTGCTGGCCCTGCCTACTAGTGTTTTCACGTCTTCTGTCAATTTGGAGTCACCTACAATATGGGGCCACCTTTAGTTTTTTTTCCAGGGCTACTTTTGAGTTCCCAGTATACCACTGCTGGTCTCCTTAACATTTGTGACCCTTCAAGGTCCACGTTTTTTGTGTGGCTACAACCTCTACACCACAGTTTTGCCCCTAAGCAGAACCAGGACCACTGGGCAGCCTAAAAAAATAATAGTGCCAGTGAGCAGCAGGCTCAAATACAGTGTCCTGGTTGATGTCTATTGATAGAGCAGAGTAGTTCTGTAATGCTGGTGGTCTATGTCTGCCAGCATCTCCTCTCTCTTGGCAGGCACGACCAGTAGAGTACTCACACCTCCACACTTCTGCCTGGTGCACGGTCCCATTGGGTGCATGCATGCTCTTCCTGGCTCTTAAAGGACTATTGCATGCATGGTGTAATCCACGGCCTATGACAGCATTCCCTGGGGTATATATGGTGCTTCCCATATGGGAAGGTGTCTGACCTAAAGGTTCCTAGATTGTCTAGGCATTCAATGGTGTGCGATTGTATGTTCTGACCTTGTTTGCCAAATCTTTGCCTGCTTACCATATTGATCCTGTGCCATCTGTCCTGACCTCAGTACTGATCATCGTATTGACTCAGTGCAGCCTGCCCTGATCTATTGCCTGCTTACCATAATGCATGAACTCTGACTTTCCGGACTTCAGCTTGCCCTCTCACCATGCTTCTGCCTGTCTCTTTGATGCCATGCACCGTTGTCTTTTGATCCACCTGGGTCAACAACTTCTGAACACAGGCCACCACTAAAGGTAGAAGCCTTGTGGCGCCTGAAGCAAAGTCCAAATGCAAGAGTGAATACCAGGGGACCACCTTGCCAATGCCTTTAAAGGGAACCTGTCACTGGGATTTTGGGTATAGAGCTGAGAACATGGGTTGCTAGATGGCCGCTAGCACATCCGCAATACCCAGTCCCCATAGCTCTGTGTGTTTTTATTGTGTCAAAAAAACGATTTGATACATATGCAAATTAACATAAAAGAGTCATATCTTACTTGTGTGACCAGAGAAGAGTCATATTTTCAAGCTCGGACTCAATTTAGGTTAATTTGCATATGTATCAAATCGGTTTTTATACACAATAAAAGCACACAGAGCTATGGAGACTGGATATTGCGGATGTGCTAGCGGCCATCTAGCAACCCATGTTCTCAGCTCTATACCCAAAATCCAGGTGACAGGTTCCCTTTAAGGATAACCCCAAGTCAAATGTTCAATAGCACAGTACTCCACTTTACACCAACTATTGTTTGGCTTACTTTCAGACAGATTTTTATGTCAGAATTGCGTCAAAATTAGGCCCTGCCATTACGTGTGCAGCCCTGCCCTCTTCTTTTGAAACTTGGCCCATTGTCGAGCATGTTAAAAAAAAAGGTGTAGAAAACCTAGATGTGCCAAATTGTGCCAATATGTGCCACTTTTTGGACAGATTTTTGGCACAGAAACGTTAATAAGTCTCGACCAATGTCTTATCCCTGATGTTTACGCTTGAAAATTAACATTTGAGCCCTTTTGTAGTTAGTACTTAAAATAAAGTATGAAAAGATGATACTACAAAAACAAGTGTTTTATATGTAGTGAAAAGTCTGGCACTGGAGAATTAAAATTTCAGGAAAAAAGATGAAATCTTTGGGGGTCTATAACAGAAAACTAAATGTACCTATTTATTTACCTGTGGCTTCAGCGTGCATGGTTCTATATGAATAAGATAAATCCATTGCGAGCTGTGGATATATCCCTCCATAGAGCAGACAATATAAATGAGATACATGTAAAGCTGTAGCAGAGTTATGATAACCTATTAGCTTTACCTGCATAACACAATGTGAAACTCAGCTCTGCTACATCTGTAAGTGCAGTACCCCAGAACAGAGTAACAGCAAAGGGTTGGTTGTTATACTGTTATTTGTATAACTGAAATGTTTTGTTGTTGTATTTTGCCATAATTTGTTGTATTTGCCTACTCAATAGTATTGGATGGATAAGTCAGGGTTAACAACCTTGACTCAGTCCTTTAGGTTGCAAGGAGATGGCCCTGGGTCCATTCCTAGTCACTGAGAGTCTACTGCTAACTGAGGAAGAGAGACAACCTAAATCTGCGTGCTACTCAGGTCTAGTCCCAGAGAGTTATCATTTCTGAGACAGCTACAGCTAGGAAAGCAGCTTTATCCAAAGTTCTTCAGAGAGAGAAAGGGAATGAATATTAGAAGGTCCAAAATCTGCAAGTCTGAGTACTGGAGTCAATCAGCAAGGTACTGCTAACATTGAAGACTAATATAGACTTGGTTGCTGTGAGAGGGAATATTACCAGCTCACCCTTCCTACTGTGAGATGTTCTGGCCAGCCATATCTTAATTCTGTACCCCGTTTAGGAGTTAGAGAACATCTGCCAAGAACCACATTGCATGACTAAGGTTCTTCAGAAAAAGAGACTTTAGAAGGACAGAGAAAAAGAGTACCACAACCTCCATCATTGCTGCTATCCAAACATGGCTATTGAGGAACAATTGCACAGTGATTTGCGTGGAAGTCTTGATATTGTTTGATGTACTACTACTCCTTATCCTGCACTTCAGTAAAGAGAGACTTAATTATTACCATACTCTGGCAATTGCACCTGTGTCCACACTCCTGACTTGCACCCTGCTAAGACACTTAACCCCAAAGGCACCAACACCAAGGTGTCCTCCAAGGTTAGAAAGGGGGTGCTCTCCTGTCACTGCATGGCCCTAGAGGGGGTTTCAGTGTGAGGATTGCCACTATGATCCATTTGTACACTCATTCTTTCCAGAGCCGCTACCACTCCCATCCTCCACTTATTCTACCTGGGTTATTGCTGCATAAGCAGATTGATAAATTTGGGTTTTGGGCAGTGTGGGGATTCGCTCTGGTAGTTGGGATAAGCTGGTGCAGTACAGAGGAAAAGTACAAGTTCGTAATTCAAATGTCTGTGTTTATTCACACATAAGGTCAAACAAAAAACACTCTTTGCAGGGTTGGTGTTTGTTCACACCGAGTAGAAAGTTCATGCATAACAAAAAACGGCACCTTGTCGGCGGTTCTGCCTCCAGCAGTCTAAATGCAGGCTTTAGGTGGCCTGCTCTCCCAACACAGAGGTCTCAGCTTTTTAGCCCAGCACAGGGCTCAGATCGCAACACACAGGGTGTTTTTTGCTGCTGAGCCCAGCTGCCTTTTTAAGGATAGCCAGGTGCTGTAAAAACCAGCCTGAAACGTGGGGAGTAATCACCCACCCAGCACTTTGACTACTCCCAATAAGAGCCATCCCGGATCAGCTTTTTACAGCCATACTAAATAGAAAAAGTGTAAATTAGCATTAGCTGCCGCTGACACATGAAAATACTGGGTCTTACTTCACCGAGGCCAGGAACCTCGGTGACACATGCCTGTTATCAATGACGACCCCTTGTACCATCCTACAGCAGGTTTCAACTCACACATGAAAGTATTAATGTACATGGTAAGTTAACGTGATCATACATTAGTTCAATATCAACACAGCTCTTTAGACTAAAAAGGTATCACATAAGGTTTTGGAGATGTTAGTGGTAGTCCTCCAAGTTTTATAGAGGCTGTGGAAGAATAAACATATTGAGTGCAAAATAGGGGTTATAATACATCCAACAACAAACTGGACACAATACAAATTATTTCCCCAGATAGTAAGCTATGGAGTGGCAGATAAAGTGGCAGATAATTGCACTCAGTATATTCAGACCGTGGTCTTGTTACCAGTGGGGTACCTCAGGGATCTGTTCTGGGACCCATATTGTTTAATATCTTTATCAGTGAAATTGCAGAAGGCCTCGATGGTAAGGTGTGTCTTTTTGCTGATGACACAATGATATGTAACAGGATTGATGCTCTTGGAGGGATACACCAAATGGAAAAGGACTTAGGAAAACTAGAGGAATGGTCAAAAATCTGGCAACTAAAATTTAATGTTGATAAGTGCAAGATAATGCACCTGGGGCGTAAAAACCCAAGAGCAGAATATAAAATCAGTGATACAGTCCTAACCTCAGTATCTGAGGAAAAGGATTTAGGGGTCATTATTTCAGAAGACTTAAAAGGTAGGCAGACAATGTCACAGAGCAGCAGGAAATGCTAGCAGAATGCTTGGGTGTATAGCAAGAGGAATTACCAGTAGAAAGATTAAAGGACCTTAACATGTATAGCTTGGAAGAAAGACGAGACAGAGGGGATATGATAGAAACTTTTAAATACATAAAGGGAATCAACAAGGTAAAAGAGGAGAGAATATTTAAAAGAAGAAAAACTGCTACAAAAGGACATAGTTTTAAAGGGGTTGTCCGGGTTCAGAGCTGAACCCGGACATACCCTTATTTTCACCCCGGCAGCCCTCCTGAGCCTGGCATCGGAGCATCTCATGCTCCGATGCGCTCCCGTGCCCTGCGCTAGATCGCGCAGGGCACAGGCTCTTGTGTTTTCAATAACACACTGCCGGGCGGTAACTTCCGCCCAGCAGTGT
Organism: Bufo gargarizans; assembly: GCF_014858855.1. NCBI lineage: Eukaryota > Metazoa > Chordata > Amphibia > Anura > Bufonidae > Bufo > Bufo gargarizans. Next base: position 78,576,348 of record NC_058084.1, read on the forward strand.
GTTCGGTGACGTCACCGGCTCTGAGGGGCGGGCTTTAGCTCTGCCCTAGCCGTTTTACTGGCTAGGGCAGAGCCAAATCCCGCCCATCAGTGCCGGTGACGTCACCGGGCTGCCTGTCAGCCCCATAGAGAGCCCGGTATGTCACCGGAACTCAGAAAAATGCCTTTGCCCTGCGCGATTTAGCGCAGGGCAAAGGAGAGCATCGGAGCATGAACTGCTCCGATGCTCATGTCAGGGGGGCTACCGGGGTGAAAATGGAGGGATGTCCAGGTTCAGCTCTGAACCTGGACAACCCCTTTAAATTAGAGGGGAAAAAAGGTTTAAAAGTAATATCAGGAAGTATTACTTTACTGAGAGAGCAGTGGATGCATGGAATAGCCTTCCTGCAGAAGTGGTAGCTGCAAATACAGTGAAGGAGTTTAAGCATGCATGGGATAGGCATAAGGCCATCCTTCATATAAGATAGGGCCAGGGGCTATCCATAGTATTCAGTATATTGGGCAGACTAGATTGGCCAAATGGTTCTTATCTGCCGACACATTCTATGTTTCTAGTATGCTATCTTTCCACAGTCTCTCTAGAATCTATGGTTGGTAACTGTAATCTGGCAATTATGGCTGTAGTGCCACTGTGGGATACAGGTTTTTAGAGGCACATCTGGCCAGGACTTGGTTAAGTGTGTTGGATGTCTTGAATGAAATCCCTCACAAGCAGTAAAGTCTGGTTATCTGTAGTCACAGGTTACCTTGCTGACTCCTATACTTTGCCACACAGATACCAAGTTCTTCTTTCTCTTTCCTGCGGTAGCAGAAGCAGTAACTTATAGAGATCGTTAGTCTCTGGATACTGAGGCCTAAGGAGAAGGAGCACATGGACTTGCTTCCTGACTAGAGGGGAGAGTAGACTGGTGTGTGAGGAGGGAGGAAGCAAGACCAGCCCACTCATGTCCCTCCTCATAGGGGTGATTAACCCTGTCCCTGCCAACCATACCAGGCCATGCTAGGTGTACATAACATTACATAATGTCACAAAACATTTGCAGATATTCAGAAAAGTATCTTAGTTCAAGGCATTCTGGATAATGATGTGATTTTTACTTTTCTCTCAATTCCTCACAACAGGTGAGGAGTTATTTCAAAAGGTTATGTAACCACCATTGGTTCAGCTGTTCCTTTGACATGCAATTCAGCCTTCTGAATCAAAAAGAAATTGGTAGGTATCCTGCAATAATGATGAAGATGTATGTATATTTCGGATGAATTTCTATTCCCTAAGGCAGCAGATACGACTGTGAGATGAGCTTCTAACTAAAAGCAAAAGGCAAATCATACTCTGAGGAATCATTTAATTAATACTTATTAAATGTATAGAGATATATGGCTATAATTCAAGACCAACCGATGTAAAATATACTTTTCAATATAAATTTTAGGGAATTATTATAGCATAGCATCGTTACCAGCATTCTTGGTGGTAAATCAAGGTATTTAAACCCTGCCTTCGACAACACCCCAAACCTGACGGAAACACCCACTTACATAAGCCACACCCATTTTTACCTGGGACAGTTTTGCCAGGATGACTCTGAAAATTAGGGACAGTTGGTATAGGTATAAGACTGTTGGCGACGATGGCACAGTATTATTAATTACACTGATCCAGCTAATCGATGTTAACAGAATGAATCTCCTACAGAGGTTCTGCTTTTGGGATCCTACTCCGGCAGAGATTGGTTACAAAATGTGTCTGTTGCTCTGGTGGCATATAGGGAAAGATTTATCATAGCTTTAACACCACCCCATATTTGCACCATAATTTGCAATTTTTTGGAGCTACTCAACACTTTTCTAAAGTAGTGAGAAAAGGGAAAGACTTAGCGGAAGGGGGTGGGGCCTCTGCAACCCTCTATATTTACTGTAACTTACTCGCAAAACTGATGTAAGTACTAGCTCAAGTCTTCTCCAGCCCCTAGCTGGCGTAGATTTGAGCTTCCTGTGCACGGAGAGCCAGAGATGTGCCTAATCACTGTGGATTGTTTCCATCCTGTATGAAGCACTTCCTGTTCCTGTATCCAACCAAACAGGAATAGGACATACAGTATAATACAGTACGTACAGTATAATACTAACAAAGGTATTTTTTTATTGTGTTAGGCAGCACTATATAGCCTTGGCTTGGGTTACATATTGTAAGATTAGCTGACAGATTCCCTTTAAAAGTGAAAATTCAGCCTGGCTTCAGTCAGCATAAAAAGTGAAGCTTAAGAGCCTACTTCAAATGATTTAACCACTTTCCAACATCACATTTACATGTACTGCAGATGCTGGTTGCCTAAAGGGGTTGTCCCAAGAAAAGTATTCTACAGTTTTCAAACCAGCAACTGGATCTGAATACTTTTGAAATTGCATGTGATTAAAATGTAGCATAGCAACTGAGCTATTCAATGAAATGTATCTATATAGCGCCACCTTATTTCTTTGTCCTTCTCACTGAGATGGCCGCACATGCTCAGTTTCATCCTTCAACTGCCTCCTGAGCTGTGATAGGCAGAGCATGGACACGCCCCCTGAGCTGCAGCAGAAAAGACACTCCCCTTGAGCTGTCAGCTTGATATAAATCTAGCAGAGCAATGAATGGGGAGATCTCTGGACCCATGTGAGGTACAGGGCAAGTTCTAGCTTTAGAAAAAGATTGTCATGTACTATATGATGTCTGATTTTAATTTTTTACATTAGTCATGGGATAACCTCTTTAAATATGGGGCTGGCTCAGTTTTACACAGCAGACATCTGCTGTCAGTGTCCAAAATTGAAGACAACTTCAATCTAAGACGCTTAACCTCTCAGCTGCTGTGGTCAATAGCAGCCACGTCATCTGAGAATTCATTTAGAGGGAAGGTGCTCCCTCTGATGACTGAAAGCTCCCCTGACCCAAAACAATATTATCGGAACTACGGCAGCTTGAAGCCTTGTGAAGCCTTGTGAAGCCTGCCATTGTATCAGCAGTATAGCAATATGCACATCCATCTACTGAGCTGATTGCTGGTGAACACGCTTGCTCAGTTACTCTTCCAACAGTCAGGACAACAGCGATCAGCGGCGACAGTAAGTGTACTGTGATCACATGTATATACTGTCAGCGCTGGTCTTCTCCTCTATATCTTTGCAGTGTGTCCCTATTTAGCTGTGAGAAGAGAGAGGAGCAGGACTGCAGTCATCAGTAGTTACTGGTCTGAAAGGAGAAGATGAGGACAGAGAACATCTACATCAAAGCAGACGTCACTGGATGTACGAGGTATGTGGTGCTGTATTAGGCTACTTTCACATCTGCGTTAGTGATTCTGGCAGTCTGTTCCAGCAGAGAGCAGCCTGCTGGAATTCACTGGATCTGGCACTGCTGGATGCAGACAGAATGCCCACCGGCCCCATTGACTATAATGGGGTACGGCCGAGACCCGGCCACAATCTGGCAAAAATGCTGAGAATCAGCGGGACCGCATGTTGAGGTTTGTGTCCGGCCGATTCCTTGCATTTTGTGCCGGATCAGGTGGCCGGAGCGTAGTGTCGTAGGTGTGAAAGTAGCCTTACCCTGTATGTTTTGTATTGCTCTAAGTAATGTTAGGACGGAATAGGTTAGGTTGCGAATTTGGCTTGGGGGGGGGGGGGGGGCCAGACACATTCTTTGCACAGGGGCCTTCTGCTGTCTGTGTCCGCCCCTGTCAGAACTCCATCACTCTGTCATAGCAGCCAAAGCACTCAACCAAGGTGTTTTCTCTGCACCTACTGCACTTTCTCAAGCAGCGGAAACTGGTACGGATAGAAAAGACTTTCTACCTTACTATGGCACTAAAGAGCTACCGCCTAACAAACCCACTACTATACAGCTACAAAGCAACACACCCTTGGACTGTATGCCAGATCCAGTGTTGAACTCCTTAGCACCATCCTATGTGCCCAAGTCACTCAATATCAGTGTACCAGCCATTGCAACTAACTCTGTCCCACCTGTAACTGTATACCCAAAGTCTGAAAACACAGACATGTCACAGTTTGCTAAATACATGCTTCGCAGAGAACTCACTAGGACGGCCTCACCACGTTTGATGACAAACCTGAAAATTACAGAGGCTGGAAATTCACCTTTAAAGCCACAATCAGCGAGCTAGACATCACTGCTGCAGAAGAACTGGATCTACTCATCAGGTGGCTAGGTCCCCAGTCTGCCGAACGTATCAAGAGACTTAAAACAGTTTACACTTCCAATCCTGCTGCAGATCTCGACGCTGCTTTGGATAGACTTGAACGTAGCTTTGGCAGCTCTAAGGCCATCGAAGATGCCTTATTCAAAAGGTTGCAAGGCTTTCCAAGAATTACAGACAATCTAAAGCTTCAAGAACTTAGTGATCTTCTACTACAGCTTCAACTTGCTAAAGCTGACACCCTCCTACCTGGGCTCAGTTGCCTTGACACTCCTCGTGGCATCAACCCTATTGTCCTTAAGCTACCATATGGCATTCAAGAAAAATGGGTTAGTCAGGGATCAACTTACAAAAAAATATACGGAGTTGCCTTTCCTTTTTCCTACTTCTGTGACTTCATAAGGAAAATCGCGGACTCAAAAAATGACCCAAGTTTCTTCTACGGTGACTGTAACCCTCTTAGTCCACCTCCCCCAGGACTTGCAAACACACGTATAACACACAGAGACCACAGGGGCCCATTATCAGTGAAAAGAACTGATGTTCAACCTGCACCTGCTACGGTTCTTCAAAGGACTAGGCTTAACAAGAAACTTTAGGATCCAAATCGCCAATGTCTCATACACAACAAGCCATATCCACTTAAGAAATGCATCGGCTTCAGAAAGAAACCTCTACATGAACGTAAGGAACTTTTAAAGGGATTTGGAGTTTGTTTCAGATGCTGTGCCTCCACAGAACACATTGCAAAAGACTGTAAGGCTGTCATTAAATGCATGGAATGCGGTAGTGACAACCACGTACAACCCCTTATCTGTACCAACACAGCTATGCTCCATCCACAGACATCCCTCCCGGGGAAAAGCATGGCGGGGAGCACACTGAACAAACAGCTGCCTCCACCCCAGTATTCTCTACATGCACTGAAGTCTGTGGGGAAGGACTTTGTGAGAAATCCTGTGCAAAGATATGCTTCGTTCGTGTATACACAAAGGGCCAACCTGAAAGGGCCATAAGACTGTATACCATTCTTGACGATCAGAGTAACCTATCTCTTGCAAGTACAAGGTTCTTTAATCTTTTAGGCATAGCAGGAGATACTCTACCTTATACCCTAGGTACTTGTGCAGGCATTACAGAAGTCTTGGGTAGAAGAGCCAGTAGCCTCGTAGTTGCTCCTCTCAATAGCAACATGGAAATACCCTTGCCTACTATCATAAAGTGAAATCAGATTCCACCTAACAAGGATGAGATCCCCACTTCTGAAGCTGCCTTGCACCATTCTCACTTGAAGGACATAGCTAACCAAATACCAGCCTTTGATGAAAATGCTGATCTCCTGCTGTTACTCGGGAGAGACATTTTAAGGGTGCACAAGGTTCGCCATCAAAATCAACAGCCCACATGATGCACCTTATGCCCAGCGTCTGGATCTAGGCTGGGTCATCATAGGCAATGGCTGCCTTAGCAACGCCAGGAAACCTTTCTTAATTTCTTCCTTTAAAACACACGTTCTGCCAAATGGACACACTACTTGTTTTCCACGATGACAACATCACTACAGTGTGAAATAAAAGCTGTGTGACAAAGGTACGCAAGAGCGCATTATACTAGATGATAGGAAAGCATTTATCTTCTGGGTTGACAACATTGGAAACACAGTGTTTGAGGTAACCACAAGAGACAACGAGTTAGCAGCCACGATGGAAGACAAAGAATTCTTGAGAACCATGAGTAAAGAGTTCTACCAAGATTATTCCAACAGCTGGGTGGCACCGCTACCATTTTGCACCCCAAGGAAGAAAATTCCAAATAATAGACAATATGCAGATTTATGGTTCATCTCTTTAGAGCGCAACCTGAACCGGAAACCAGAGATGAAGAAACATTTTGTCGACTTTATGCAGAAGGTGTTTGCGAGAGATCATGCTGAGCCTTACATAAGGAGAAGAATGCTGGTACCTCTCGTGTTTTGGTGTGTACCATCCTCGAAAGCCTGACCAGATTAGTGTGGTCTTTGACTCAAATGCTCGTCATGAAGACGTTTCTCTCAGTGACAATCTTCTCACTGGGCCTGACCTGAACAACAACCTCCTAGGAGTCTTGCTCCCCTTTAGACAAGAACCAATTGCCATTATGGCCGACATCCAACAAATGTTTCATTGTTTCATCGTCCGTGAAGACAACAGAAACTTCCTCAGATTCCGATGGTACTGCAATAATGATGTGAACTATGAAGTTTCAGACTATCGGATGAAAGTACGCATTTTTGGTAATAGCTCTTCCCCCGCAGTTGCCATTTACGGACTGAGAAAAACGGCCCAAGAAGGCGAACAAGAGTTCGGGTCTGATGCATGTCAGTTTGTTGAAAAGATCTTCTACATAGACGACAGACTCAAGTCTCTACCTACGGAAGAAGAAGCCATCGACCTTTTCACCAGAACTCGCTACTGCCAACCTCACGCTAAACAAAATCATCTCCAACAGCAATGAGGTAATGAGAGCATTTCCTTCTGATGATCATGCTGTCAGTGCTAAGGAATTCCAACTAGGGTCTGACCTTTTCCTCACGCAATGCAGCCTTGGATTGCTGTCGGATGTTAAACAAGACACGTTCACATTTCAAACTTCAGTCTGTGACAAGCCTTTCACAAAACGAGGAGCACTGTCTGCAGTAAACAGTATCTATGATCCCTTGGGATTTATAGCACCCTTTACTATTCAGGACAAGATATTACTCAGACAACTTACTTCAGAGAACACTGACTAGGATACCCATTTATCCAAAGAGAAACAACAAAGTTGGGAATCCTGGAAGCAGTCCCTCCAGGCATTGGAACGGTTTAAGATACCACGATCTTACACTCTTGCGTCCTTGAAAAATGCCACCAGACTAGAGATCCATGTCTTCTCTGATGCATCCATGGAAGCCATAGCTGCGGTAGCCTATCTCCAGATTGTACACCCCAACAGTGAAATAGGTGTAGGATTCGTTGTGGTCAAGGCCAAGCTAACTCCAAAGCCTGCACATACTATTGAAAGGCTCGAACTCTGTGCAGCCATGTTAGCTGTTAAAATTGCTGAGCTTATAAAGCATGAAACAGACTTCAACATTGACTCCTTTGACTTTTACACAGACAGCAAGCTAGCATACATACACAATCAAACAAGACAGTTCCATGTGTATGTCGGCAATCGAGTGGAACGCATTAGGAAATTCTCCATTCCCTAGCAATGGCACTATGTACCCACTGATCTTAACCCTAATCATGGATATCTCCACCAGTACTCTTGAATGATGAATTCTTCTCAAGCCCTGTAGAGTCTACCTTTGAACTTATCCATCCGAAGTCTGATAAGGAAATCAAGGCCATTGTAGTTACACTTTATACCTCCACGGAGGTAAAGGTGAAACTGAAATCTCACCGTTTTGAACATTTTTCAAAGTGGTCTTCTGCTGTACGAGCGACTGCACGTCTTATTCACATTGCTCATCACTTTGCAAACAGCGGTGACACTAATCAAGAGTGTCGTACGTGGCACTTCTGTAAGGGACCCCCTATAGTTACAGAGTTTGCTCAAACGGAAAGGCACATCATCCAATGTGTCCAACATGAAGTATATTTGCAAGAGATTCACAATATGTCAAAGGGACTCAACCTATCTAAAGATAGCCCTCTATACCAGTTGAATCCAATAATTGACCAGAACAAACTACTTTGAGTTGGTGGTCGCATAGCAAGGTCTAATGTTATGAGTAAAGAGCAAAATCCCCTCATCATTCCAGGACGTCACCACATTACTGCTCTGCTAGTCAGACACTACCATGAGCAAGTGCAACCCCAAGGCTGCCACTTCACAGAGGGAACAGTAAGGTCTGCAGGTTTCTGGATAGTCAGGAGGAAAAGATGTATATTCTCCATACTCCATAAATGCATCAAGTGCCAAAGACTAAGAGGAAAACATCTAAATCAACAGATGGCAGAGCTTCCAACAGACAGATTAAGCACTGAACCACCCTTTACCAATGTCGGCATAGACATTTTCGGCCCCTGGACCATTGTTAAACATAAGACTCGTGGTAGAGTCGTTAACAACAAGTGTTGGCCTGCGCTATTCACTTGTTTGAGCATTTGTGCAGTGCATATCAAAGTTATAGAATCAACGGACTCTTGTTTCTTCATTAACACCTTCAGAAGATTTGTTTTCATACGCTGATCTGTAAAGTTACTTAGACTTGACTGCGGGACAAATTTTACAGGAGCAGAGAAGATAGAAAACTTCTTCAATGCCAACAAGTGTAAATGGGAATTCAACCTGCCACATTCCTCACATATGGGAGGCTCTTGGGAATGCATGATTGGGATTTTGAGGAAAATCTTGGACTCTATGCTGCTGGACCACAGATCTTCCCAGCTCACATATAAGTCTTGGTCACCTTCCTTGCTGAGGTGTCCGCCATAATCAATGTGAGACTACTTGTTTCTGTTTCCTCAGACCCAGAGGTTACAGTATTGCTAACTCCAGCCACCCTTCTAACTCAAAAGATCGGAATAGCCACTATTCCAACTGTTGTAGAAATATTAATAGTTGTAATCAGCTCGCAGTAAATAGTAGTTTATGTAAGGAAAAAGGTAATCCCCTATTCCCTTAGCTGCAGTCAGAGACAGACCCAGGTGTTACCATATTGATTGAATTCTTGCTGAGCACTCCTCTCCTCCCTGCTCAGTATGTCTCTTGTATTTACTAACAAAAGGTGTAAAAAGGGCTGGCCCAAGACAAGGATACAGGAAGTGATGACATAGGAATAACCTAGCTAGCTAACAAACACGTACATACTATAACCTACCATTACCACTGGAGCTAATTTTATCCAGCCTTGCTCAGTGATCAATGCCAGATAAGCATGTTTATTTACAGCGGCTGATCAGGCGCACTATAGACAACAAACGCACGTTCCTTTCATATATTGTTCTCTTAACAAATCCATCCACGCCAAGCCAATAAATCCGCGTCTTGCGCGGGGGCCCTAGCCGGCGTCCATACATCAGCCAACAAAACACTGCTCTGCTGAACACATCAGTCTCCCCCGGCCCACAGCCCAGTGCTTAGCACATGGACCATTTGCCGATGGAGACCTCTGCGCCCAGCAGCTGTGACAGGACATACACGGGAAGATATCCACTCCAATGGTTTACCCTGACACTGAGAGACATGATGACAATACACAATATATTAAATACACATCCTAATAAAATTTCCACAACACTCCTCAGGACTTTGATTGTTCAAATGTTTACAAACACCAATGGAAAAGGGTCCAACTTCTTGCTAATGACTTTTGGAGTCGTTGGAAGATGGAGTACCTTTGCATCCTTCAAAGTCGTAGAAAATGGCAAGTCAGCAAACCTGACCTGCAAGCAGTGGCGTCTCTAGCTTTCAAATTTTGGGGGGGCACACTGGGGGCCAGGATAAAAGTAGGGGAGGCAGATATAACAACGATACATTTACACAAGTATGCTTATAAATGCTGCGATACTTTACCCAATACCTAAAACGGCAACAGGGAAGAAAAGTCCTGCTGTCTGTGGTTTAAAAAAAAAAAAACAATCACTTAGATTTCAACATGTCCTAGTTGCCTGTGGATTACACTTTTATAAGGAGGGGGATCTGTGGATGACACTGCTATGGGGGGGGGGGGGATCTGTGGATGACACTGTTATGGAGGGGGATCTGTGGATGACACATACCGTATATAGAAATATAGAAACATAGAATGTGTCGGCAGATAAGAACCATTTGGCCCATCTAGTATTCTATATGTGTCATCCACAGATCCACCCCATGACAGTGTAATTCCCATATCCCCCTCTTTAACAGTGTCATCCACAGATCCCCCTCCCTATAACAGTGTCACCCACAGATCCCCCTCCCTATAACAGTGTCATCCACAGATCCCCCTCCCTATAACAGTGTGAGCCACAGATCCCCCTCCCTATAACAGTGTCATCCACAGATCTCCCTCCCGCCTCTCACAGGAGTGTACATTTGACATTTCTAAACTGTAATCCATATCTTGCAGTAACTTTAACTTTGAATCAGGATTAAGCGGCTGCTCATCTCTACTAGTACCTTAACCTTACACGACTCGGCTAGCTTCGGTAACAGAGTCAGGCTACAGCCTACAGGCACTGCCTGTTAGTTGTTACCGAGCGAGCGCTGATTTCTGCAGGTTAGAGGATACGGATTACAGTTTAGAAGAAATGTACACTCCTGTTAGCGGCCCAGACCAGTGGCGGATCCAGAGCCTGGTTTCGGGAGGGGCACTTCCAGATTATTTTCTGTCCACTGCCACAAAACAATTGTGCTTATAGAACAGACTGCACAGTGTAGAGTCATACTATATATTGTGGGGCACAGTGTAGAGGTATACTGTATATTGTGTGGCACAGTGTATGCTATATGTGTATAACAAACATATTCCACATGAAAACTTACAATTACTTAGCTTGGCCCTTGGGGATCTGGGACACCACTTCAACACTTTGGCCGGGGGCTCGGCGGAGCTGATGTGTTTTATCCTAATGAGAAAGATTTCATAATAAGGATTTGGAGAAGGGGCAGAGGGATAGCAGAGCAGGGAGAGGCTGGTGCTGCTACTAGGGGTGCATACCATGGGGGAGTAATAAAGCCCACCATAATGCCCCCCCCCAGTAGTAATAATTCTCCTTATAATGTGACAGTGCAAAAAATACCCCCTTGAAATGCCCCCAGTTGAGCTAATGTCCCCATAGTGCCCCCATAATGTGCCAGTATAAAATATCCCTATATAGTGCACCCAGTAAAAGCCCTTATAGTGCTCCTCTCCCCCCTTCCTCCTAGTGCCCCCATAATGTACCAGTATAAAATGCCCCATATATCGTGCCCCAGTAGATGCCCTCAGTGTCCCCCATAATTTGCAAGTATAAAATACCCCTTCTTAGTGCCGTAGATGACTCCATAGTACTCCTCTCCCCCCTTCCCCATAGTACCCACCATAATGTGTCCCAGTATAAAATTCTACTGTACAGAGCCCCCCATATAGAATACCCCATCTTTGTGGCCTCAGTAGATGCCCCTATAGTACCCATCAATAATGTGCCAGTAACAAGAGCCCCCAATAATGTGCAGTAACAAGAGCCCCCATCACGTGCCAGTAATAAGAGCCCCCATCATGTGCCAGTAATAAGAGCCCCCCATTACGTGCCAGTAACAAGAGCCCCCCCATCACGTGCCAGTAACAAGAGCCCGCATCACGTGCCAGTAATAAGAGCCCCCCAATGTGCCAGTAATAAAGCCCAGCCCTCCATCACGTGCCAGTAATAAGAGCCCCCCCATGTGCCAGTAACAAGAGCCCCCCAACATGTGCCAGTAATAAGCCCCCCATCATATGCCAATAATAAGCCCCCCATCATGTGCCAGTAATAAGCCCCCCATCATGTGCCAGTAATAAGCCCCCCATCATGTGCCAGTAATAAGCCCCCCATCATGTGCCAGTAATAAGCCCCCATCATGTGCCAGTAATAAGCCCCCCATCATGTGCCAGTAACAAGAGTCCCCCAATGTGCTAGTAACAAGTGCCCCTCCATGTGCCAGTAACAAGAGCCCCTCCATGTGCCAGTAACAAGAGCCCCCCCATCATGTGCCAGCCCAGTAACAAAAGCTTAGAGCCCCCCAATGTGCCTGTAAAACTATTGTACATATAAAAAAAAACACACTTATACTTACCTCCATGTCAGCGATGCGATGAAGGCCTCTTCCGGCCTGTGTCCTGCACTGTATGGCTCAGGCGGCGCGATGATGTCACTGCGCTGCCTGCGCTGGCCTCTGATAGGCTGCCGGGCTAGTGCCTGCAGCCTAATCAGAGGAAGGGGAAGGGACACGCCTCTCCCTCCCCTGCCCCGCTGCACTAGCACAGGCATCTGTATCGCTGTCCTGAGGACAGCGATACAGATGACTATGGAGATGATCGCAATGGAAGCGCTCATCTCCCTGTGCCCTGCGGCTGCTCAGTTGGGGGGGGGCACATGGTGGGGCATAGCGTGATGTAGTGGGGGCCGTGGCCCCCTCTGGCCCCCCCCCTTGGTGACGCCACTGCCTGCAAAACAGGGACATAGTTCTCCTAAAAGAAAGGGATGCTCATCGTAACAATTGGCCTATGGGTCTTATTACAAAGACTATTCCATGTAATAATGGCAAGGTGCGGAAAGCAGAAGTTAAGGTAATGAAAGATGGTTCTGCAAGAAACTACTTCAGACCCATAAACGAGCTGGTACTGCTTCTACCTAAACAGGAAAATGAACTTCTCCGACTGACCTGATGCAAAGAGAGGTAAGAAGGACTGGTGCATGTTGCTGCCTTTCCCTCTGAAGATGGACTCATGCATCTATCTTCCTTTTAACTCTATGAACACTTTAACCACTTAAGGACCACAGGTTTATACCCCCCTAGTGACCAGGCCCTTTTTTACAAATCGGCACTCCACAACTTTAGCGGTTTATTGCTCGGTCATGCAACTTACCACCCAAATGAATTTTATCTCCTTTTCTTCTCACTAATAGAGCTTTCATTCGGTGGTATTTCATTGCTGCTGACATTTTAACTTTTTTTGTTATTAATCGAAATTTAACGATTTTTTTGCAAAAAAATGACATTTTTCACTTTCAGTTGTAAAATTTTGCAAAAAAAACGACATCCATATATAAATTTTTCGCTAAATTTATTGTTCTACATGTCTGTAATAAAAAAAAAAATGTTTGGGTAAAAAAAAAAATATGGTTTGGGTAAAAGTTATAGCGTTTACAAAGTATGGTACAAAAATGTGAATTTCCGCTTTTTGAAGCAGCTCTGACTTACTGAGCACCTGTCATGTTTTCTGAGGTTCTACAATGCCCAGACAGTAGAAAACCCCCACAAATGACCCCATTTCGGAAAGTAGACACCCTAAGGTATTCACTGATGGGCATAGTGAGTTCATAGAACTTTTTATTTTTTGTCACAAGTTAGCAAAAAATGATGATTTTATTTTTTTTTCTTACAAAGTCTCATATTCCACTAACTTGTGACAAAAAATAAAAACTTCCATGAACTCACTATGCCCATCACTAAATACCTTGGGGTGTCTTCTTTCCAAAATGGGGTCACTTGTGGGGTAGTTATACTGCCCTGGCATTTTAGGGGCCCAGATGCGTGAGAAGAAGTTTGAAATCAAAATCTGTAGAAAATGACCGGTGAAATCCGAAAGGTGCTCTTTGGAATGTGTGCCCCTTTGCCCACCTAGGCTGCAAAAAAGTGTCACACATGTGGTATCGCCGTACTCAGGAGAAGTTGGGGAATGTGTTTTGGGGTGTCATTTTACATATACCCATGCTGGGTGAGAGAAATATCTTGGCAAAAGACAACATTTCCAATTTTTTTATACAAAGTTGGCATTTGACCAAGATATTTATCTCACCCAGCATGGGTATATGTAAAATGACACCCCAAAACACATTGCCCAACTTCTCCTGAGTATGGCGATACCAGATGTGTGACACTTCTTTGCAGCCTAGGTGGGCAAAGGGGCACACATTCCAAAGAGCACCTTTCGGATTTCACTGGTCATTTTTTACAGATTTTGATTGCAAACTACTTCTCACGCATATGGGCCCCTAAAATGCCAGGGCAGTATAACTACCACACAAGTGACCCCATTTTGGAAAGAAGACACCCCAAGGTACTCCGTGAGGGGCATGGCGAGTTCCTAGAATTTTTTATTTTTTGTCGCAAGTTAGTGGAATATGAGACTTTGTAAGGAAAAAATAAAAAATAAAAAATCATCATTTTCCGCTAACTTGTGACAAAAAATAAAAAATTGCAGAAAGAGGGCCACGCTTGAGTAAAAATTGTCCACATATAAGTGGTACCCCTTGTAGAACACCAAGTCCCAGACAATCTTGCCACTGCTCCCCAGGTAGTCAGGACATCCGACCGGCTCCAGTTTTGAGTCTTTTCCCTCATAGACCCTAAAACGATATGTATAGCCTGTGGACCTTTCACAGAGCTTATACAGTTTGACCCCATACCGGGCACGCTTGCTGGGGATGTACTGTTTTATGCCAAGGCGCCCGGTAAAATCGACTAGGGACTCGTCTATGCAGATGTTTTGATTAGGGGTATACGCATCTGCAAATCTGGATGACAAATGGTCTATAAGGGGCCGAATTTTGTGGAGCCGGTCATAAGCAGGGTGGCCTCTTGGATGACAGGTGCTATTGTCAGCGAAATGCGTAAAGCACATGATGACCTCAAAACGTGCCCTGGACATTGCAGCAGAGAACATGGGCATGTAATGTATTGGGTCTGTAGACCAATATGACCGCAATATATTTTTTTTAGTTAGACCCATGCTGAGGATAAGGCCCCAAAAAAATTTAAACTCAGAAACGGTGACTGGTTTCCACCGGAAAGGCTGGGCATAGTAGCTTTCCGGATTGGTGGTAATAAACTGTGTGGCGTAGCGGTTGGTTTCAGCCACAACTAGGTCATAGAGATCCGCTGTGAAGAACAGCTCAAAAAACTGAAGGGACGATCCTAAATGAGCCGTCTCCACGCGAACTCCAGACTGGGAGGTGAAAGGGGGCAATACGGGTGCGGCGGAATCAGGGGATTGCCAATTAGGATTTGCCAGCACCTCTGGGAGACTAAGGGTTCTACGGGCCTGTGAACGCGGTGGCTGCGACGGGGGAGTTATTGCACGTGCCACCGTACCAGCTGGAACTGCCCTTCTGGTGCTCGCCACTTCACCAGGGAATACGGCAGTGCTGGTAGAAGGTCCAGGGTGTGCTGCGCTGCTGGTGTATGCCGCACCATAAGCAAGATCAGCGCTAGCACCACTCTGCTGCAAATGAGGATCATCATGCAGGGTTTGCAGAACTCTGACATGGGATCGGGTACGCCTGACCGTAGCAGGGACCTCTACCTCGTCATCTTCGCTAGCGGTTAGAGTGCCACTGCTGTCTACAGGTTCATATTCTGAACCACTGGATTCAGCGGATAAGGCGTCCCCATCGCTTTCATCCATCACGGTCAGAATCCTGTAGGCCTCTTCAGCGGAATACCCCTTGTTTGACATTTTGGGTTCACTAAATTTAGGGGGTATTACTCTGAGACTACCCGGGAAAAAGAGCAAACCTACCTAGTAAAAAGGAGTGCTTGCGAAGTAAAGCTGCGATCGCTAATAAAGATCCAAAAAGCTAAAAAGTGATCTTTTATAGCGGCGCAGCGATTTTACAGTGTTTTTGCAGTGATCAAAAAAAAATTATTTCTGTCACTGCGGTGGGGCGGACTGAACGCAAGTGTGCGCACAAGATCAGGCCTGATCGGGCGAACACTGTGCGTTTTTTGTAGAACCTAAGGTGACCCTAATGTACTTATATAGATCTGATTGCGATCAGTATTGATCACTTATAGATACTATATAGTACTAGTGCTGATTAGCGACAGTGATGACGCTGATCAGCGACAAATCAGTGACTGCGGTGCGGTGGGCTGGGCGCTAAACTACCTAGCAAGTAGCTAACTACCTGGCAGGGATGAGGGACCCTTACAGGGGGGGTGATCAATGACAAGGGGGTGGATAAGGGGGTGATCAGGGTGATCAGGGAGTCTAATATGGGTGATCAGGTGCTAAATAAGGGGTTAATAAATGACAGGGTAATGTCTAATGTGTAGTGTGGTGATTTGGTGCTACTTACAGAGCTGCCTGTGTCCTCTGGTGGTCGATCCAAGCAAAAGGGACCACCAGAGGACCAGGCAGCAGTTATACCAGACGCTATTTTCAAAATAGCGTCTGACATAACCATTTCATTGGTCGAAAAATCCACAGCCTGCCAGCCAATGATCGCGGCCAGCAGGCTGCAGAGGAACTTGTGAACTACGCAATCCTGTGAGCGCGCGTTCACAGGAAATCTCGGCTCACGCGAGATGACGCCAATCGGCGTTAGTGTGACCTGGGAGCGCCGCAGCACTGACGCCTTTCGGCGTTAGTGTGACGGGAGGAGGTTAAAGAGCACACCTACAAGTATTGTAGTAATGTTTTCCTTGTTGAATTTTTGTTGTTCCTTTTCGTTTTGCAGATTTTCCAGAAGAAACATCTATTATTCATGGACTTATCTAAAGTTTATTATTGTTATTAGAAATCATAGATAGGGAGTGTCATGTTACACATGCATGGTTTGCCTTTTTATTCTGTGTGTCCCTTCTCTCTTCCCCTCCTGCTCTGCTCTCTGTAAAGTATCCTTCCCTCTCTCCCTTGCATTCTGGGTTCACTCTTCATCTCAGCCACATGTATCCTGTTAGCTGCTCACACCATGATTTGTTTTACCTATCCATTTGTTCATCGGTCTATGATTTTCACAGTCTGGAATAAATTTCTTCACAATCTACAAGGTATCAGTTGGATCGAGTCACTGTCAGCCAATTCAACTAAGATTGATGGTTACCGCTATCTCATCACAACTGTAAGTTACAGAGATCACACTTTTGATGCTTAGACTGGAGGGGCAGAACAGTTCTGATGGATCAGAGGAAGAGCAAAATAATCAGTGACGTCAACACAAACTTACTGCTGACACCCTCTCCACTCTGTCGGGGTGCTCTACTTGTATAAGCGTTTAATAGAACAGGTTCTGTAGACATCTATGTGGAATCAGCGGACGACAGTGTAAAAGGAGTGCACCTCTTCTTGACGCTAACATTGACCTGTAAGGCTGAGTTCACACTTGAGTTATTTGGTCAGTCTTGGCACCGTAACTGTCCAAGTTAGTGAAGTGTGCAGTGATTCTAAGAGCGACAACTGTCATCTGCGTGTCATACTGACTCACAGTATTATTTCACTACCACAGCACACTCCCTATGTGTGTTATTGCAAGGCACAGTGTTGTACACCACTATACAGGCTCTCTGCAGCCAGGAAATAGCTGTTTTTAACGCGGTTTGCCATTAATAAATTTGGATCTAATCAAATCTTTTCGGAAAAAATTTGGCGAACCAACCTAATCACATTTTTGAGAATTTCGCTCATCTCTAGTTGGGACACAACTGTCATACCATCAGTGGAAAATAATTTGAATTATAATGTCACAGATGGCACATGGTTTGGGTCCTTAATATATTTTAATTATGCACATAAGTGCCAGCCATGAAACCTCTGTGATATACAAATTGCTCATCCTATGCCCACTCCTCCATGCTTCCTTATATTAATGAATGCCCTTCTACTGAAAGTGAACTAAGAAGATTCAGTTCCATGAAAGTTAGGGTTATAATCGAAAGATTTGTAGATGGAAACCAGAAAATATCATGGAAACACAGAAAAACCCAGGTCTGCATAACAGCATTTACTGAAATATGCATCTGAATAAGAAAAGAAATCAAGACATCCCAGCGATTATTTCTGAATAAAGAGACGCTTGTTTCTGGATTACTGAGTAATTCTCTCAGCTTATACTGTATATATAATTAAAAAATGAACTTTGGCCCAGTTTGAATTATAGTTAGAAGGTTGTCTCCTCTGACAATGCGGT
This sequence comes from Bufo gargarizans, assembly GCF_014858855.1. NCBI lineage: Eukaryota > Metazoa > Chordata > Amphibia > Anura > Bufonidae > Bufo > Bufo gargarizans. The sequence continues at coordinate 78,594,150 of NC_058084.1, forward strand.
TCAAGTCCAAATGGTGCTATTTTGGCTCTTCAGCACCCGCACAAAGCAAAAACATAAACAAAATAAACACCTGCCCGTCCAGGCCCTAGTGCAGCCAGCCAGTCGCAGGGGCAACACGTGAGGTGCACGGTGGACCGATGAGGGGCTAAATAGTATAACACACAGTTCATCAGTTTACTCACGGTTAGCAGATAGCCTCCCTGGGCTGGCAGCACAGTGTTGAGGTGGACAGCACGAAATCCTCTGGGGCACGCTCTGTGTAGGGAAGCATCAGCCAAGATGGTAGTTGAGGTGCCCTTGATGTTAGGGGTGCTTAGGGTGCTTGTTGCGGCTGAGTCTCTTGATGGTTTTTGTCGTGACGCCAGTACCGTTAATGGTGGTACAACCATAGGTAGTAATAATGAGGTAGACAGTGGTAAGATGCAACTCACAACTTTTACTTTGAATGTCTTTTGGTTGCAGCAGTACAATTATGCAGTCCCTAGATGGTACAGAGTTAATTCTGCAAATCCACTGTTTTAGGCTGTTTAGGTTTCTTGGTTTTGGGAGCAGTGGGTTAGTTGCCTGGTTTACGGCTTTTATTCTTTGGATGAGATTGGATCTGTCCTTTTCTCTTGTCCCTTTCTGGACTAAAACTTCTCTTTAGAGCTGAAGTGCTGGATCTGCACCTTTTCACTCTGTCAGTGTCAATATACACACTGATCTTCACACTGACCTGTGGTCTCAACTGAACTAAAAAACTCCTCTAACTAGGCCTGACCTGAGTATATATAGGACCCAAAATTTATCCCCATCTAGTGGTGGGATGTATAAATTGCACCTAATAGGCCTGTTAACAGGGATTTTGCAGTTCCAGCAGCCTCCTGGCTTTCACACAGCCTCGTGGCCACCAGCCATCCTTGCAGGAACCACACAGAGCCGCTGCTGACTTCCTTCTCCAAGTTCCCCCTGGGCTCCTACACTGAGGGCTGGTTTATCCCCCACCTAGTGATTACATCCAGCAGGCCTCACCTGTGGTGGAATAGGGTGTGGACTGAACTATCCACCCCCTCGACATATCTATCCTGTAGGAGGCCTGTCAATTATTATTAATAATTTATTGTCATCATCACAAAATGCACTTATACAAATAATCAAGAATTACAACAACAATTTTGTAGAAAAAGAGGCAGAGCTTTAAATACAGTGGTGCTTGAAAATTTCTGCATAAATTTGACCGAAAACACAAGTTATAAAAGTACATAAAAGGAAACAGATGAGTCAAAAATATTAGTCTTGGTGAAATTAGAGTCAGGGATGACAATCAGGTGTGACTTCAGAAGAATAGTTGTTGATGCTCATTAGGCTGAAAAATGTTACAAAACTATCTATAAAGAGTTTGAACTCCACCAATCCATATTGTGTGCAAATAAAGGAAATTCAATACTATTATTATCCTCCCCTAGAGTGGTTACCCTACAAAGATCACACCAAAAGCAAAGCGTGTAATAGTCCATGAGGTCATGAAAGAACCCAAGGTAACCTCTAAGCAACTAAAGGCCTTTCTCACATGTTAACATTGTACAACAATGAGGACACTGAACAACAATGGCATGGTATGCATGGCAGGATTGCAGGAAGAAAGGCACTGCTCTCCAAAAAGAACATTGCTGCCTGTCTGCAGTTTGCTAAAGATCACCCAGACAAGGCAGAAATCTATTAGAACAATTTTTTGTGGACGGATGAGACCAAAATAGAACTTTTTAGTTTTGCCGCATCTGGTCCAGGATAGCTTGCTTTCCTTTGAACAATGAATTCTGAATTATACCAGCAGATCCTAAAGGAAAATGTAATTTGTCCTTCAGATAAATCTCAAGAGAACATGGGTAAGGCTACTTTCACTCTAGCGTTTTTTCTTGGATCCGGCAGGGTTCAGCAAAAACGCTTCCGTTACTGATAATACAACCATCTGCATCCGTTATAAACAGGTCCGGTTGTATTATCTTTAAAACTGCCAAGACGGATCCGTCGTGAACTCCATTGAAAGTCAATGGGGGACGGATCTGTTTTCTATTGTGGCATCCCATTGCGGCATTGCTCTCCGTTATGGGAACGCAACTAAACGGAACGGAATGCATTTTGGAGCATTTTGCTCTGTTCAGTTCAGTTTGTCCCCAATTACAATGAATGGGGACAAAACGGAAACATTTTTTTTCCCCAGTATTGAGCCCCTATGACGGATCTCAATACCGGAAAACTAAAACTCTAGTGTGAAAGTAGCCTAATGCAGCAAGACAGCAACCCTAGGCAAAAAGTTGTTTTACCAAAGAATGGTTAAAGAAGAATAAAACTAAAGTCTTGGAATGGCCAAGTCAAAGTCCTGACCTTAATATAACAGAAAGGTTGTGGGAGGACCTGAAGCGAGCAGTTAATGGGAGGAAACCCACCAACATAACAGATTTGAAGCTGTTTTGTATGGAGGAATGAGCTAAAATTCCTCCAAACCGATGTGCAGGACTAATCAACAATTACTGGAAATGTTTAGTTACAGTTATTGCTGCACCAGATACTGAAAGCAATGGTTCACATACCTCATGTGATATCAAATAATTTTCCTCAATAAATACATGACCAAGTCTAATAACACATTGTTTGATTTTAAGTGACTCAAAGGGGAGTGAAGGAGGATGAGAATACTGGTTGTGGTCTTCTGGGGTCATGCAGTGACTGAAGGGCGCAATTTTCTTCCCTCGGGACACACATAGTTACAAAATTTACAAGGTTGGAAAAAGACAAAAGTCCAACCTGTAATCCTGCTATATCAATCCACGGAACAAATCCCTGGATCAATGCCCATCTTCCTTTTAAAAAGGGGTTGGACCAAAGGGAAAGGGTGTGTAGAACAAGATTTCTATAGATTGTCATAAGCCTCAATGTTATTTTGAATTTAAAAGTCATCTAAAACTTTTTTGAAGCCATCTCCTGTATTTGCTGAGACCAGCTCCTGCGGCAGGCTATTCCAGAGATTCATAGCCCTTACAGTAAAAAAATGCTTGTCGCTTCTTATGACTGAATCTTTTTTTCATCCTGGTATTGGGGCTCCTGCCTGGTGGTAATTGGGGTGTCCTTAATATTAGGTGTTTTAACAGTAGCAGCAAGGCACATAACACAGCGCAGTCCTTCCGCAACAGCAGCAGATGGAGAACAGCAATGATGGAGGTTGTAGTGTTCCTTCTCTCTATGTCTCTGAAGTCTCCCAACAGAGTCATAGGCAAGCAATTAAGTACTTGACTGTTTCTGCAGTTCCCAGGCTGATGGGTGCAAATATAAGATACTGCTGGCCAAACCTTCTTGAAGTATGGAAGGGTGCAAGCGCAATGTTCTCTTTCACAGCAGTAAGGTCTTTCTGTCATAAACGTGTAGAATACCTTGGTGACTGACTCCAATGCACGGCCTTGCAGATTCTGGAGTTTCTGATTCCTTCTGTCTGGAGCAATTTGATGATACAGTAGCTTCCTTGGCTGCAGAAGACTCAGAGATGAAGATTTTCGGAGCTCGGGCCTAGCTCTGAAGAGTTTGCACATGTAGGTCCTCACTGTAGCACAGCTAGAACTTGACTACCTACTTACTAGCCAGGGGAGAACCAAGTCCATTGCTTGGTAACCTAAAAGGGTGAGGCAAGATTTTAACACTTAATTGTCCATACAATGCTATTAGGCACACAGATATAACAAATCACAACATTTAGCTTAAAAATATAATAGTGCATCAGTTAACTATTTGCAGTGACCCTGTTCTGGGGTACTACAGATTTGGTTATCTTTATCTATTTTTAGGACTTGTGTGAAAATCTGATGTAGTTTTACATCAAATGTATTTATAAATATAGAAAATTCTGAAGGGTTCACAAACTTGCAAGCACCACGGTACAGACTCATTAGAGAATTAATGTGATTTGTTTTAAAGTATGGTCTACAGCAGTGGTCTTCAACCTGTGGCTCTCCAGATGATGCAAAACTACAACTTAAAGGGGTATTCCCATCTCAGACAATGGGGGAATATCGGCAGGACCCGCACCTATAACGAGAACGGAGCGGGGAGAGCTGTGGCTGGAGGGCCCCAGATTTCCCGGGGTCCATCCAACACCACGAGCTGCTCCCATAGTAGTGAATGGGAGCGTACAGCGCATGCGCGGCCCAGGCTCCCATTTATTTCTATGGGGCCACGGAAATAGTCCGAGCCAGTGCTCGGCTATTTTTGGCGGCCCCATAGAAATGAATGGAGGGCGTCTGTGCATGTGCAGTGCGCCCTCCTTCACTTGCGGTGCCCCATTCTCATATAGGTGCGGGTCTCAGCGGTGGGACCCGCACCTATCAGACAATGGGGGCATATCCTTGCGATATGCCCCCATTGTCTAAGATGGGACAACCCTTTTAAAGATTGCCTTTAAAGTGGTTGTCAAAAGGGATCACATTAATATATGGCTCACAATAGGTTAAAAAAATTAAAATAAAATGCCATACTCACTACCATTGATCCCGGGACGCAGCTCAACACCAGATCTCTAATCCTACTGTATTCCTGCTTCTCCCTCAACCCAAAGGAAATGCCTTGATATGTCTGTTCTGCCAATCACTGAGCCCTGCTGGTATTTCCTTCGTGCTGAGCTGGGACCAGGCAGTAGAGATCAGGGTGGACTGGTCCTTGTGGTAATGGCAGTGGAGAGGATCCGTGAGGGTTAATATCTCTTCTTTTTTATTCTTAACCCACTGTGAGCCGTGTATGATACATTTATTATAATGTATGATACAACCTTTTTAAAAAACTTGAAAATTATCTTCTGAATGTCATTGGACTACGGAACATCCCCTGCTAGCTAAGGGACTGTGACAGCTATAGGACTGGTTGACTCTTCCTGAAGGCTGCCTCACGGGGTGCAACAGGGATGAGGGTGGGGGTCTCAGAGGTGGGACCCAAACCTATCAGGCATATATAGCCTATCCTGTGTGTATGATGCATATGTATTTCAGTGCGATAAACCTTAAGAAGTGAGAGCCAAGACCCACTGCACCCCACACTGCCATTCAGGTCAGTATGTCTACTAATACGGCATTTCTAAGGCGTTGAGCAATAAATGACTTGAGATGTGATTCAGTGATTCAATGGGTGAACAATTGTACAATTTGAAAAAATGTTTTTATTTTTTTCAGACACGGTGTAGCACTTGTCCATAGTCTATGTTTGAGCTGACCATAGTCAAAGGTAACAGCATTCTGGAGAAAAACACATTTTTTTCAAGTCTTGGAAACCCCTTTAATGACAGTATGGTGTAACTACTTAGATTTTGCAGCATTTCCACATCTGTAATTCTAAAACCGCAGACAGTAATAACCCTCCATGTTGTACTTACTCCTTGAAGGTAAACTTTTAGCTCTGTACAGTTCTGTTCCCCATCCTCCAAATGTCACAGAGAAATGACAAGTGGTATTTATAATGGCTTAAAACAGCGATAAAAGCTGGAGACAAAATGCAGCTGACATTTAAAAGAAACAGGACTACAATATATGCATTTTCGGTCAGACCATATACGAGCTGTATATGGAGGATTACATTTACATTAAAGAGGTTGTCACTCAAAGAATATTGTTTGTGGTTAAATCCAGTCAATTATTATGAACCCTTTTTACAGTTAGTAATTATAACTGCAGATATTCCAGGAATAGTGAGTATAGCGCCACCTGCTGTTTTAAAAAATAGACTTTACTTTGGTCACCTCATTGAGCATGCCGAGGTGGACGTACATGCTCAGTCTTACGCCTTTGGTTTTGCGGATGGATTCCTGGTGTGCTGAGCCGGCTGCTTCTTAGAGGAAATACTGGGCAGGTGATCAGAAAGTGAGACAATGTTACTGTAATTGTGCTTTCTCAGCAGAGAAGACACTTCAGGCTGGGGCAGAGTCAGAAACAGAAAATTATTTTGGGAGGCCATACTTCATCTATACAGAACATTGCGTGACCATGTGGCTCTCATTACAAACTTAGAACATGCACTATATGGCAAATGTATTGGGCAGGGGCGTAGCCAGGCTCGGACTGGCCCACAGGGGTACAGGGGAATCCCCCGGTGGGCCCCTGTGCAAGGTGGGCCCCTAGTCTCCCACCCCCTGAAAAAGTGGCACATAACACATTAGATTTACTGTGTTACATACATATATTCAATGTACAGCACCTCAACCAGCCTGTGTTCATATAAAAAACTTGTTAAATAATTTATTATATTCGAATGTATGGTACGGTGGGCCCCCAAAATAAATTTTACTGGTGGGCCCTAGGTGCCCCAGTCCGACACTGGGCGTAGCTATAGGGGGCCCGAACTCAGAAGTGGCGACTAAAAGATTTTATTGTCAGGGCCCCCTCAACAGTATGATACAATGACATTATATATAGTGACAGTATATACATCTAGGTAATGGATGGAGCGGCTGCTGGGCCTGGTACACAAAAACCCCTTCCCTCTGTCTGCAACGCAATCAACAAAATACAATGAGCATTGTCTTTGACGCAATTAACTAACACACTGGCATTGTCTGAGACGTAATTAACTAACACACTGGCATTGTCTGAGACGCAATCAACAAAATACAATTACCAAGCATAATGGGCTAACTTAATCACTCACAGACAGAACACATACATTTTTCCCAACACACAGAAAACACCTCAAAACCCCATACATCCCCATAATGTATACATCCATGGATAGCTCTGATCTGGGTGAACAACATATCCAAAAATCACCCAGATCCGAGCAGGCGTTCCCAAATTCCATGGATGTCACATTTGGCCGTCCGCAAGCATGGCTTTCCTGCCCAAAACAGTTCCACAGATTTAAGCTGTGCGGCCGGTCTGTCTTCTCCTTCAAAGTTAGTATGGGCCATAATCCTGGGGCAAGAGGCTGGCAACCAGGCCCCTCCAAAACCCAGTGGCGAGGTTGGTTTCGCCACAGGAGGTATTATGAGGCAATGGCTGGATGTAATAGGGCTTAACCACCCTGTTCCACCCCACCTGGGATAGCGGACTCATCTGACTTCCCCCAGGAGGGGGGAGTCTAATGTGATTCAGTATTCTATAGTCAGAGTTAGGCAGAGAGGGGAAGAGTAAGGATCCTCTCCTGCTGGAGAGTTAGGAAGCAGCTCCTAGAGCACCCACTCCCCAGAATTGAAGTAAGGACTCAAGTAAAGTCTTGGGATCAGAGACAACAGAGTGAACTGTGACATCACTTCTACAGACACTGCTGTGAGGTGAGTGAAAACAGGCCAAAGACACCCTCATTACCAAACATCCACTAAGTCAACCACACCAAAACTGGTGCCAGAGAAGAATTGCACTAAAGCCTGCTGCTACTGTATTCATTTTCAAGTTCTATGTTGCACTTAGTACAAAGGACTTTGTTACATTCAACTCTGGCCTCATACTTCAGTGTTACAACTTTCACTGCAACGGACTCCAAAGAGCGACACAACTACCCTACATCAGGGCTACTACCACTCCCGTCCTCTACACTGGCTCCCACAGTGGCTCACTGTAGTTATCGGGAATGAACAGTTAATTCCCAATGACTGTCTGCAAAATCAGCCTGTGCAAAACGGCCTTAAGGGCTCATTTGGACGACCGTATCCATTTTGCAGTCTGCAAATTGCGGCTCTGCAAAATGTGCATACTGGCTGTGTGCGCTCCCCATTTTGCAGAACGGAACAGTCAGTCTTATGATAGAAATGGCTATTGATGAACACAAAACAGACAAAAATAGGACATGTTTGAACGTTTTTGTGGGGCTGCGGCCCCATTGAAATGAATGGGTCCGCATCTGTTCTGAAAAATTGCAGAATGGATGTGGACACAAATACAGTCATTTGAATGGTCCCTTAGTGAGATCACAGTGTGAAGGAATTGGAGAAACTGGTAATAAAGTTAAAATATGGTAGACTGGTGTAAATATGGCAAACAATGTGATGTTCAACTTCTAAGAATGAGACATGGATTACTCAAACTCTATTCACTGTGTTCCCTGAGCAGTTACTAAAGCCAGACTTTATGTAACCGAGAGGTTAGCGTTATCAGATTGGAAACTCTGAGCAATGATTATAGGCCATTAACTCAGAACACTCAGGATAACAATGTACATTCGGAAATTACAGGTATAGTCCGGAAAAACTCTGAGTATAACACTATAATTTCAGGTCACATAAGTTAACATTAGACTTAACCATCTCAGTTCATAACTAACTTATTTCCTAGTTTGTGCAGTCAGCTGTTCTTGTTATTTGCAACAGATTGACATCTAAGATAAGGCAAGGAATCCCAGGAGCTACTTGTATCAGATCTGTAGTCTTATTAATAGCATAGAGAATGAATTCATATAATACTAATTTATTTAAAAACAGATACATTTCAGCAACAATGTATTCATATCGTAGCCATACAATATATACATTTCTGAGAAGTTTAATTAGGGCATTCTCCTCCTTGGACAGGACTGTTGACTATAAGCTGATCACAAAGGGTTCCCCTGGTGGTATCCCCAGTAATTAGATGTTTTCTGTGGGGAAACCTGGTAATATCTCTTCAACTTTCCGCTGCGCCATCACATCCTCCCATAGGATTACCAGCTTTATAAGACGCACCTAGGTTTTAGAGGAGGAAATTAAGAAAAATAATATTATTCATCAGAGCTCAAATCAGACCCCTAATCTTATCAGACCTCAGATTAGACCCCCATCAGTTCGCCAATCTTCATAAGACCCTCAAATCTTTATCAGACCTCAGATCAGACTCGCCGATCAGACTCGCCAATCAGACCCCTAATCTTTATCAGACCTCAGATCAGACTCGCCAATCAGACCACCAGTCTTCATCAGACCCTAATCTTTATCAGACCTCAGATCAGACCCGCCAATCAGATTTTCAATCTTTATAAGAACCCTCCAATCTTTATCAGACTTCAGATCAGACTCCTAATCTTTATCAGACCTCAGGTCAGACTCGCCAATCAGACCCCTAATCTTTATCAGACCTCAGATCAGACTCGCCGATCAGACTCGCCAATCAGACCACCAGTCTTCATCAGACCCCTAATCTTTATCAGACCTCAGATCAGACTGGCCAATCAGATTTCCAATCTTTATAAGACTCCTCCAATCTTCATTAGACTTCAGATCAGACAGTAAAATAAATAAATAAACGTACTTCTCCTGCTCCAGACGGCGCCACCACTCTGCAGATCCAGTGTGCACGTCCTGCGCTCACCGCTTTCTGGTCTTCTGCCCGCTTCGCCCCCTAAACTGTGATCTGATGTTGCACAATGTCAGGTCATAGTGCTTGCCTATGTGCACTACATCCTGACACTATATACAGTCATCACACAGCACAGCAGGCGCCCTGAAGACCAGGGAGCGGTGAGTAAAGCCAGTGCTAGCAACACTCACCACTCCCCGCACCTGCTGCATAATAGTTACCCTTAGAGGACCCTGAGAGTTTCTATTTTTGCATTTTTGTTTTTCACTCCCTGCCTTCCCATAGTCCTAACTTTTTTGTTTTTATTGTATAATTTTTCTTGCGTTTTAATACTGAAAACAAAATTGAAACCTTTGAGAGAAAAAAAAATGTATCACCACATTCTGACCCCTATAACTTTTTTGTAGTCATAAGTACGGGGCTGCATGAAGGCTATTTTTTTACAGGACGATCTTTACTTTTCAGTGATACCAATGAAGTGTGTGCAACTTTTTGATCACTTTTTATAAAAAAAAAATTGTCTGTTTTAATTTTTTTCCCATTACGCACTTTGCCGTATGCCATTAATATTATTATATTTAAACTGTATGGGCATTTTCACACGCGGCGATGCACATGATATTTATTTTGTTATTGTTTAAGTATTTTTATTTTACGGAAAGTAGGGTTTATATTTTTTATTTTTTTATATTTGTAAAAACTTTTTTTTTGCTTTTTTTAAGTCACCCTGGGTGACTATAACTGGCAATCATTAGATTCCCCATTGTGTTCATTGATGGCTATATAGCAATTAGGGATGAGCGAATCAACTTCGGATGAAACATCCGAAGTCGATTCCCATAAAACTTCATTTCAATACTGTATGGAGCGAGCGCTTCGTACAGTATTGGAATGCATTGGCCGATTCGCATAATAACTTCAGCAATTGATTTATACTTCCATCCATGAACACTTAATTTTCAATATAAGAATACAGTTCTGCCACCTAGTGGCCTGTATAGGTATATTCCTCTAATAGACTCTGAAGCCTGCTTGAGGTTTCTGTCTATTAGAATACTGTCACAGGTTCCCCGATCTCAGCCAGCACGGCTTCCGCTTCCGGAGTGCTCTGATGCTGTGGTCACATTTGACCACGACATCTGAAAGGGAAAATGTAGGGTGGAGGTACAAAAAGGGGTTAATGTAAGAGTTCATTACTATTTGCTTTATAATTCACACTGCCATTTCCCTCTCACTTGTTTGGGGGGAAAAAGTGCTTCTTATATTAGGACTGGCCAACCATTCATTTTTATTTATTTATTTTACTCATTTATATAGCGCCAGCATATTCCGCAGCAACGTACAATGATTGTCATCACTCACCTGTCTCACTTGGGTCTCACAATCTAAATTCCAAATGAACCTAGCTGTATGTTTTTATTGTATGGGAGGAAATTGGACACCCCGGAGAAAACCTATGCAAATGTTTTGTGCAAATATCGCTCTTGGTTGGATTTGTACCCCGGACCCGTAGGGCAATCACTGAGCCACCATGCTTACCATCTAATATGTATAGGGTGTCCTGACTTTCCCCCTACGGCAGATTTTGGGGGAAAGAAGGATTACGCTGTTGAATTTCAACATGCCAGATCCCTTGTTCTCAAAGAAGTTATAGCACTGCTGGCATTTATGGAAATACAAAGCCCCTTTAGATGGGCACCACATATTCTTCTGCAGTCCTTGAGGAACATACCTGATTATTAGTGCAGAAGAGGTAGAAGAATAAAACCCACTTGCTGCCAATTTTCTTGATACCTGGGAACTATATGCTGTCAGTTTAGAAACTTAAAGGAGTTGTCCAATTACAAGAACTTATTGTGGATAGGGGATTAGTGTCTGATCAGTGTGGGTCTGCCTACTGAAGCTCCCGCCGATCTGGAGAATGGAGACCCGTTCCCTATTTGACTCACTCCATTGAGCTCTATGGGACCGCCGGAGATAGCTAAGCACTTGTATTCAGCTGTCTCCTGCAGTCCCATAGAGTTGGATAATTCTAGCGATATGCCTTCAGTGTCCAAGATGATACAACCCATTTAAGGACAAATACTACATTTCCTCTTTTTTGGATCCATGTCAGGTTTTTGGCTTCAAAAACTACATAAAAAACCTGAACGTGTGGCAGAACCCTAAGAACCATTAATTGTCCAGATATTAAGTGTCCATATTGTAATGTTTATTTAGGCGGTTATGGAGAATGGAAAAAATATACTTAAGGACTAAGGTGAAAACATCTAAGGCGTGCTATAAAGTCACCAAGTAATGCCTTTATAATAGGTATAAAATGTGACATTTCCATGACACTTGTTTCCAGCAGTAAATGTTGGTTTGTTACAACATAGGAAAATTGTTGCAAATGAAATGCAATAGAAAAGTGTAAAGTTCATTGTTTAGCTGTGCCTTTGATATCTAGAATATATAGCACAATGTATTATGTATCTCCATGTGAAAAAAGAGGACGAGGATGATAATCCAATATATTGATTCCATAGAAACCAAACTCCGTGGCTTAGACCTTAGACCGTGTCCATTTTGGGGTTCGCAAAGTGCAGATCTACAAACTATGGATGCGCCCAGTGTGCAGTCCAAATTTTTTTTTTTGCGACCCGTTGGCTTCCATGGGTCAATGGGTCCACATTGTATGGACATATTATTTTTGTGGAACGGACATACTGATGTGGAAAGCACATAGATCATCTGCGTGCTTCCCACATCTGTATGTCCTTTCCACAAAGACATAGAACAAGTCCTATACTTGGCCGCAAAATGTGGACCATGGACCTATTGAAGTCAACGGGTCCACATAAAATGCGAATGCAATACAGACAGTATCCGTGTTTTGTGGATCTGCAATTTGCGGACCGAAAAATACATACGGTCATGCGCATGAGGCCTTAGTTTGATGCTAGAGAGAATAAACAGAATTTAGAATGACCTGGACCAGTCTCTGAGAAAAGGTTATCTGCTTTTTGTGAGAGGGGTCACCTGAAGACAGGCTAACGACAGGGTGTCCCACTGCTGGTGCCATCATCACCTTGATCTGCAGAACTTGTCAGCAAATGTTCACTTCAGCTGCAGCGCCACCACAGGCGAGAATGAAACATTGTATGGACAGTCAGGGGGATTAAAGTGAGATAAATAACAGGTATAGTAGAAAGAATGGGAGATTAGAAGTAGAGATGAGGGAAGTATTCAAAAATTAGATTTGGTTGCTTCACCGAATTTTACAAAAAAAATTGCTTTGTGATGAATTTCTTCTTTGTAAGTAGTGGGTGCAATGACAGGGGGCTGCGCAAGCGTCTTGTACCCCTCAGATGCCGCATTCATAGCTGATCGCAGCATCTGACAGTAATAACATCGTGTAAAATAAACAAACCAAAAATTGGCCTTACTTCATCCATTTGTTACTGAAGAGCTGGCTGCCGCCGCCATCTTGATTGACGTTCTAGCACGGCGCGTGATGACATCATCATGTTGGCCTGCGCATGGGATTTCGTGCAAGATCTTCAATCAAGATGCCGGCAGCTGTCCCATCGCGAGCAAATGGATGAGGTAGGTATGATTTTTATTTTTATTTTTGTTTTTTACCATCAATCAGGGAAAATCGATTCACAAAAGGACAAGGAAATTCGGCTTTGAGGCGAATCGAATTTTCGCTGAAATTTGGATCAAAGTCCACTAATTCGCTCAACACTAATTAGAAGTAAAGGATGAGAGGCAGACCATGTGACTGCTAGGGGACCTTAAAGGGGTTGTCCAACATCCCTTTAAAAACACACTCACCATTTGACAGTCCTGCCATTCCAGCACTGTGACTCCCAGCCCACCGGACATGAAGTGATGTTTCATACACACACATGTGACTCACGTGTCGTTGGCAGTGGTCACATGGGCATATATGGAACGTTGTCACTTCCGGTCGAGCGGGGTCCAGAAATGGAGAATTTTAAACACAATCTAATTTTCAATGGATGTCAGAGGATTCCTTTAAGGGCTCATGCACACGAACGTATTTTCTTTCCGCTTCCGTTCCGTTTTTTTTTCCGTACCGTATGCTGAACCATTTACTTCAATGGGTCCACAAAAACAACGGAAGATACTCTGTGTGCATTCCGTTTCCATATTTCCTTCCGCAAAAAAGTACTGCATGTCCTATTATTGTCTGCAAATCAATGTCCGAGGCCCCATTCAAGTCAATGGGTCCGCAAAAAAAACGGAACGCACACAGAACACTTCTGTATGTCATCTGTGTTTCATCCATATTTTGCGGATCCATACTGTAGAAATGCTATGCCCAGCCCATATTGCTCATGTGTTTGGTGATGAATAAGTTACTGTTTCTGATCCGCAAAAAACGGATCGCATACGGAAACCATACGAATATGTTTTGTGTAATAATGGAACGGAAGAGTACTTAAATGAGAGAAAAAAAAAACGTAGGAACAACGGATCTGTGAAAAATGGACTGCAAAACAACAACAGTCGTGTGCATGAGCCCTAAGAGAGGGATCCTGGTCCTGACTGCCCCCACCCCCCGCTTTTTTTCTTTACTGTGGGTTCAGAACCAGAACCAGTGTTTTCCCCCTCTAGAGCATAACTGCATTATTAACAGGGAAGATGGAGAATTCACCCAAATGTAGTAGAAAGAGGAAAACAATCACCAAGCCCTTATGTCTGGAAGGCCAAACCCGGCATCATAAGGCCTCCTGCACATGAACTTTTTTTTCCCGTTTAGGTTTTTTTTTTTTTTTGCGTTCCATATACGGAACCATTCATTTCAATGGATAAAAAAAAAAAAAAACGGAAGGTACTCCGTATGCCTTCAGTTTCCATGTTTTCGTATTTCCGTTCCATTCAAACATAAAACATGTCCTATTATTGCCCGCAAATCACGTTCCGTGGCTCCATTCAAGTCAATGGGTCCGCAAAAAAATGCATACGGAATGCATCTGTATGTCTTCCGTATCCGTTACAGAGTTTTTGCGGAACCATCTATTGAAAATGTTATGCCCAGCCCAATTGTACTTACTGTTTAAACATTATTGTATGCTTCCATTTCCGTTTGCAATCCGCAAAAAACAGATCACAAAACAGATACAAAATGGAAAAATGGAACGGCAAAACGGAACGGAGGCGGAAAGGAAATGGAAACACTACTGAAACAAAAAACGGAAAAACGGATCTGTTTAAAAACGGACCGCAAAAACCATACGGTTGTGTACAGGAGGCCTAACTGGAAGGGCTCATGCACACAAACATATTTTCTTTCCGCGTCCGTTTCGTTTTTTTGGCGGATCGTATGCCGAACTATTCATTTCAATGGTTCCGCAAAAAAAAAATGGAAGTTACTCCGTGTTACTCACAAAAAAATAGAACATGTCCTATTATCGTCCTCATCACGGACAAGGATAGTACTGTTCTATTAGGGGCCAGCTGTACCGTTCCGCAAAATACGGAATGCATGGGCCCGAAGGCTCATTTTGATTTTTGCCATGGGCCCCTCTCTTTCTATGTATATTTCCATAGAAACCAATATCAGGTCTCCATTGTTAAAAAAAAAAAAGCTATTTGAAATCTATCTAGGCCAAAACCAAACGATAAAACTGCTATTTACTCTAGTTTTTAATCATAACCCCCAATGGGTCCATAAATATTCCCTTAATCAGCTGAAGATGGTTCTCAGGATATCGCCCATGTATAATTCTTTCAGTTAATCTGCTGTAAGAAATTCATTTAAAGCCATTAACCATCAGAAATCTATTTTATCAGCAGGTTTTCACAGTTTGATTAAACTTTCCAAACATTTCCATGATTTACTGTAATGTGTGACCCAATATTTACACCACTAACCGCACTCATTAGAAATATTCTTAATGAAATATCTTTTAAGGGAACCAATTTCATGCAAAATACACAATAACAATACTTTTCTAGGAAGAGGATACAAATGAGAGGTGCATTCAGTGCATAGCAGGAAAATCTAGGGGATTTTTAAGAATGTTATGTAATATTGTCTGAAATCATATTCGGCTTACAAAGCTAAAACATACCCATCACCCAAAGAAGAACAAAACATGCAGTAGACTTAAATGGGCTGGCCTATCTGGCACTTTGGGGCCATATTGCTAGGATATTCCACCAATGTCCAATAGCTGTGGGCAGTGTCGGACTGGGGTGCTTAGGGGCCACCAGCAACATACATCCTGGGGGTGAAAGCTAGGAGTGTGGTTGAAGTGGCCGGTGGATGGTGGAGGACTCAGTGAGCAGGCCAGTTGATATAAATAAATAAGTCTTTCTTTACCAAAATGCACAATAGAGGTAGTAGTACATCTGACCGTAACAAGGAACAGCTCCAAATAGTCACAGTGCAATTCTTTCCAAATAGCAAAGTATGGATAGCAGCAATGATAGGGGTTGTAGTACTCTTTCTCTCGGTCTCTCTGACGTCTCCCTGTAGAACCTTACACATGCAGTGAGGTTCCTTGTAAATGTTTATTTAATTCTGGGCTGAGGGATACAGATGTAAGATAGCTAAATTGTCTCAAAATGTGGAAGGGTGTGCCACCAATGTTTCCTCCCACAGCAACAAAGTCTCTATGAACCATAAAGGCACACAATACCTTGCTGGCTGACTCCAATGCATGGCCTTGCAGATTCTGGACCTTCTAACTTCATCTCTCACTCGAACTACCTGGGGGCCACGGCGGGGCGTAGGTTGGGGACTTAGGTCCATCTTCCAGCAACCTAAGGGGATGAGCTGTTAACCCTTGCTTGCACATACAGTAATATTAAGTATACAAGTATAATAAATCACATTTCACTTAACAATCTAACATTACAACAATTCACCCCTTGAAGTGACCCTGTTTTGCGGTACTGCATATTTCCCCTTAGGCAGGTAATGTATTTATCCAATAGTCTTAGAAGTTAATGGGGTTCTGTTACTGCATAGTTTCAAGATTAGAAAGTCTTCAATATTTTCTAAAGGGATTATGGTAATGCGGGGAGACCCTGACCAGTTCTCATTGACCTTTTGCTCTGGTTTCCTTTCTTGTCCTCTCCTGACTGGTAGATTAACTACTCCATGGCATAAAGCAGGTTTAAGAAGATATTGGGTACCTAGAGTTAACTGCACAGAACTTTTAGGACATTTTAGCACAATTACACATTAATCTAAATCACATTTGTCAGACAAATTCTGATCTAACATCAAACAGTAGAAGAAGCTTGTAGTAGGGTAGTCGAGTGGTCACAGTCAGATGATGCTGGTTAAAGCATGATAATGTTCCTTTCAACACACTTTAGTAGCAAAACCTGCTTGGAGCCTAGTATTTGTAGTATATTCAAGGTGGAGGTATTACTTGAATGTTTCAAAACTTGACAGTCTTTAGAATACGCCGTTTTTAATGCTCGAAAGAGCATTAGGTCAAGACTTTATAGTGGTCTAGGCTAGTGTTAACTTTGCACAGACCTCTAGAAAGTGTTTAACACCATCAAGCTCTTCAGGGCCTCTCACAGTTAAGTTCCAGCTTTAAATAACACTTTTCAACCTTCAAATACTTTTTGCACATAAATAATGTATTAACAAGTGTGTGCCTCTTAATAAATTTGGATCCCCCGGTGGGCACTATAGGTCCAGGAGAAGAAAAACCATTTGGAGCTGCCCTTGGAGATAATCACTTGCCACTCGGGTCTTTCTTTGAATCAAAACCTATACGACATTATTCATGACAATAGTTTCTTCTGGTGGGCCCAAGGAACCCTAGTTTCACACTGTTTGGCACAATGCACTCCAACGTTTTTTTCTTTTCGACTGACCTATGAACATAAGTCTTAATAAGTATGGCCCTATATTATTATGTATACAGGCATTCTGACATTAATCAGCAATGGATTTTTTTAACCTAAATACAATAGAATGGTAAAAGTTGAAGACTTGCTTTATATAAAATATTAGAAAATGTCATATAAGGCAATATCCGAATGTTTCATTGTTTTTGGTATTTCTGTAGCCATGAGCCAATGGACAATACAGGTGCAATAAATAGTAATAATGGCGTATGGCTTGGTGACACCTGTAGGGCAGCAGCTGGGAACCTGATATTATCCCTCAGTCCTGCAGTGTTATTATTGGATAGCTTCCCACTTTCAAAGTGAGCGTATTTGTGGATAACATTCATTTCAATGAAACCACCATTCTAGCTCTTGAAACAAGTATAATACATTATTCTGTCCAATTTCTCAGGGTCTTTTATTGCTGTAAAGCTCAGAATGAGCCATTACCACCGGCCGGCTACTGTCTGATAAGTGAGCTGATAATATTGCCCTGAGTGATCACGGTGTGATCTTCTTTTCCTCAAGTACTGACATTCTTCAGAAAATACGGTATTTGAGCAAATCCTCTTACTTCCTGCAGTCCAGATTGTCCCGCTTTAATCTAAAGTTAATGCCTGAGTGCTAGATCCTTGGTGCCTGTGGTGAAATTTATTGTAAGCCACAGGTCTAATATTCTCCTACCAAGAAATGAACAATGATAGCAATATCACACCTATGATGCCGTTTAATGTGCTTGTTTTCTCACGACCATGCGGGGAAATGATATTTTGCTTGAAGGCAAAATAAAGGTTAAGGGGAACCTGTCACCTAAAAAACGTCTCCCAAACCGCCAGCATTACCTTAAAGTAGCCAGCTAAAGATCCTTTTCTTCCTCCGGCCAGATGCACCAAAATCTTGAAAAACGAACTTTAATCCCCTGCACGCGCTATGTAAAGGCAGAGTTTGAAGTCAAGGGGGCAGCGGCCTCCTCGCTTCAAGTCTAGCTAAGCCCGCCCCTTACCCGTCCTCCCTTCACTGTGATTGACATTCTGCTGTGCGGCTAGGATCGTGCAAGTATCGCGCCTGTGCGGTGCGCTCCTTGTCACTGCGCGATCCCGTTTCCGGCTCCCACACTCAGCCGACCGCTTCTCCATCGTGTGCGCGCGCCCGGCGCCTGTCAGAGGGAGAAAAGCAGCCGGCAGCAGGATGTCACTCACAGTGAAGGGAGAACGGGTAAGGGGCGGGCTTAGCTTGACCTAAAGCGAGGAGGCCGCTGCCCCCTTGACTTCAAACTCTGCCGTTACATAGCGCGTGCAGGGGATTAAAGTTCATTTTTCAAGATTTTGGTGCATCTGGCCGGAGGAAGAAAAGGATCTTTAGGAACATACTGCTGGCTACTTTAAGGTAATGCTGGTGGTTTGGGAGGCGTTTTTTAGGTGACAGGTTCCCTTTAAATATTTTCCCACCCCCATAAAAAACGTATCAAGAGCAGAACGAGTGACTCCACAAAAATGACTATAGATACAGGTGAAACTCGAAAAATTTGAATATTGTGCAAAGTTTATTTATTTCAGTAATGAGGTGAAACTAACATATGAGATAGACTCATTACATGCAAAGCGGGATATTTCAAGCCTTTATTTGTTATAATTTGGATGATTATGGCTTACAGTTTATGAAACCTCAAAATCACAATTTTGATGTCCCCTTTGCTCAGGGGGTATGGATTAATTAGATGACTAGAGTCTGAGACTTTGAGACTAGAATATTGAACCTTTTCACAATATTCTAATTTAATTTGCATTACTGAAAAGAAAAAGGAACTTTTGCATGATATTCTAATTTTTTCAGTTTCACCTGTATAGCGGTGTCACAGACTGTAAATCAATGTAATATGTTACTTGTAGGCAGTGGAGGATCATAATATGGGCAATTTAGGTGGTTGCCCAGGATCCAATGCCTTAGAGGGGCCCATAGCCACCCAAACTACCCACACAAACTGTGCACTGCCACCATCCATTTATAAAGCCATGTTGTGCCCGTACGCCACCCATTACAGCTGCGCTATGGTGTGGCACATGCCTGCGGAGCTGCACTACATGGATAGAAGGAGAGAGTAACTGAGTGACAGCCTCCTGCTGCAATCATGTCCTGCATTTGCCTTAGCTATGCGTTCTCCTGACGCCTACCTCTCTCTAGATCTGGTGGTGGCTGCAGTCAGATCCTCCGGGGCAGGCAGAGTGTTGAGAGCAAGAATATTGGCAGAAGCAAGTTGTTGAGTGGGAGTCTAGACTGCTCCCCTGCCTCAGTCTGACCAGGCTGTCCCTATAAAGTCCCTATATATAGCGCTCAGCTATCTCTGGCATCCCAAAGAGAATGAATGAAATGGCAGTGCACATGCATGACCTACCGCTCCATCAGAATGAGGGAATAGAACCCCCATTCTCTTTATCGACCCCCAATGATGTAGTAGTAGTTCCTGCTGATTATCTATTGTCCTATTTGCTCATTTCTAGTTCCACCTCATTAGAGGTGAGATACATTTTAGCTACAGAGCCTACAGGGAGCCTCAGGTAGTCCGAGAAACCCCTTAGACCGCTGGTTGCCCCCCATCCCCTTCCTGCAGCTTTGCCTCTTCTTATTGGCTCATTTTCTTATCTAACCTAATAAAAGACAATGGGGCACACAGGACCCCCGTGCTCATGATCAAATGGGGTTCTTGGCATTAAGACCTCCACACATTTACCATTCATCACTTCCAGATGGTCAACCTATTCTTTTACATATTAGTGGACTAGGCAAACCAGTTTCCCATTTCAAGTGCCTCAAACTCTGCCACACAATGCAATAAGGAAAGTGTGATGCCCAAATATTTTTTTATTAAGCGGAAGACATTTTAATAAAAAAAAATAATAATAAAAAGAGAGCGAGAGAGGTCCTCTGCCTCAGCCACTTAATCTGACTTCTAGGTCAGAAAAAGTGGAACAGGTGCTTCGTAAATGTGACGCTCTTTCTGAACACCATTCTTGTCAATGCCTTTACACAAGACAACTGGCCTAAATCATTGATAAGTCTCCCCCATACAGATCTATGTGTGTGGATTCCCTCAGTGTATTATATGTTGGGCTGAAGCCACCACTAGGGGGAGTCAGTGCATAGGAATTTAAAAACAGTTGCCATTGAGTGCAATGGTAACTGTAAAAATCGCACTGACTTTGGTCACAGATAGTAACTGAAGTTCTTATTCTGAATCCCTCTAGCTTTGGGCAGAGGTTCTTTGAGACATCAAGAGGAAAATAATTGGATGGCTCATCCTCCATTTATACAGAACTAGTCCAGTTTTACATTTCATGTGATGTTATCACTGCATAACAAACATTTATGGAGCAACTCGTGAGAAAAAGACCCTAGTGGCAAGTGATCTCCAACGTCAGATCCAAATGGGGTTGTCTTCTGCTGAAACCTTTGTGCCTTGGTGCATTAGGGGTCCATTCATATGTCACAGCCCTAGACTTATCTGCTACGCTGGTGAACAAAACTACGGGAATTCACATTTTTGTCAAATTGTCGAAGCATTGCCAGTAATAGAGCGATTCTTAATAACTTCTGGGATGACCCTTGAATCTTATGCCCTATAAGGGCTGAGAACAGAACATTATGGATCACATATGTGTTATATCCCCTGGTGCAGACTCAACTGTTAAGTGAAATAAACAGAATAAGTTACAACAAAGTACAATTTAGTCTGTGAATGTTTGGACAAAGTGATCATTATTCCTTGTAATATTTTGTCTCTATATAACCAGACTGTATACATTATACTGAAGATTCAATAAAGATCTTTAAACAAGAACCTTCCCTTTGTGTCTAATAAAAATATGTGTCACTGCTCGGAGGGAGCGTGAATTGTAGCCTGGCAGCATAATGTATCTGAACGATACAATTAGATCTAATTATTTTTGCTGGTCCCCCGCTGCAGTCAGCAGGAACATTTTTACAGTTCAGGTTTATGATTTCCTGAAGCTACTTCCATTGTCATGGGTCATCTTATGGCAAACATCCTGCGGAGAGTGTAAAAGCAGAAACAATGCCTTATTATTTTATAGTCTGAAAAATTTCTACAAGGTATTCAGTATTTCACCAGGAATAATAACATATCAATGTCTATTTACAGGAGAGTACAGTACGTGCCAGGCTTCCATAAACTATTCTTATTTCTGAAATGCCAAAAAAATCTATCTATTCCATGTTTGTCTCATATTTATATTGGGTTTGTCCATTCCATATCTATCTATCTACAGTGTATCTAATCCATATCTATCTCTCTCATATACTGTATACCCATGTACAGGTATATACTATATATCTAATCCATATCTATCTATCTACAAACACAAATGAAGCAGCAGCACAGTTAGATGGTGTGAACAGGATGCAAATCCTCAGGGAAGACAGGAGTCTTTTCCAATGTATAAGAAATCCAAAGAACGAGGCAGCACTCCAACTTCAGGTGAAAAGGTGATGACCCAATGTATTTCCCAGGCAACGTTTCGGCCCACTCAATGAGGCCTTTGTCAAGCAAAGCAATAAGTGTCACAACTGGGTCTATATACCCAAAATACCAAAGTGCAAAAAGGTCACATGGTGCGTATTAACTGAATAATTGAACAATTGGACACATGATACATACAACAGATGATCACATAATACCAAAAGTATTACAAATGTTCAAAGTAAAAAAGTGTATAAATATCGTAAAAATCACACAATTCATAATGTGAAGTCTACAGTGAATCCATAATAATTGTCACATAATCATAAAGATGGTTTGTGAGCCTGTGCTTCAGTGTTAAAGTGTTAGTGCTAATAACGAAAGGGTTAAAACAAGGGTATATATACCCAGTTGTGACACTATTGCTTTGCTTGACAAAGGCCTCATTGAGTGGGCCGAAACGTTGCCTGGGAAATAAATTGGGTCATCACCTTTTCACCTGAAGTTGGAGTGCTGCCTCATTCTTTGGATTTATTATCTATCTATAGAATGTGTCGGCAGATAAGAACCATTTGGCCCATCTAGTCTGCCCAATATACTGAATACTATGAAGAGCCCCTGGCCCTATCTTATATGAAGGATGCCCTTATGCCTATCCCATGCATGCTTAAACTCCTTCACTGTATTTGCAGCTACCACTTCTGCAGGAAGGCTATTCCATGTGTCCACTACTCTCTCAGTAAAGTAATACTTCCTGATATTACTTTTAAACCTTTGCCCCTCTAATTTAAAACGATGTCCTCTTGTATCAGTTTTTCTTCTTTTAAATATTCTCTCCTCTTTTACCGTGTTGATTCCCTTTATATATTTAAAAGTTTCTATCATATCCCCTCTGTCTCGTCTTTCTTCCAAGCTATACATGTTAAGGTCCTTTAATCTTTCCTGGTAAGTTTTATCCTGCAATCCATGTACTAGTTTAGTAGCTCTTCTCTGAACTCTCTCCAAAGTATCAATATCCTTCTGGAGATATGGTCTCCAGTACTGAGCACAATACTCCAAATGAGGTCTCACTAGTGCTCTGTAGAGCGGCATGAGCATCTCCCTCTTTCTACTGGTAATGCCTCTCCCTATACACCCAAGCATTCTGCTAGCATTTCCTGCTGCTCTGTGAGATTGTCTGCCTACCTTTAAGTCTTCTGAAATAATGACCCCTAAACCCCTTTCCTCAGATACTGAGGTTAGGTCTGTATCACAGATTTTATATTCTGCTCTTGGGTGTTTACGTCCCAGGTGCATTATCTTGCACTTATCGACATTAAATTTTAGTTGCCAGATTTTTGACCATTCCTCTAGTTTTCCTAAATCCTTTTCCATTTGGTATATCCCTCCAGGAACATCAACCCTGTTACATATCTTTGTGTCATCAGCAAAAAGACACACCTTACCATTGAGGCCTTCTGCAATTTCACTGATAAAGATATTAAACAATATGGGTCCCAGAACAGATCCCTGAGGTACCCCACTGGTAACAAGACCTTGGTCTGACTATACTCTATTGACTACAACCCTCTGTTGTCTGTCCCTCAGCCACTGCCTAATCCATTCAACAATATGGGAGTCCAAGCCCAAAGACTGCAATTTATTGATAAGCCTTCTATGTGGGACAGTATCAAAAGCCTTACTAAAGTCCAGATAAGCGATGTCTACTGCACCTCCTCCATCTATTATTTTAGTCTCCTAATCAAAAAAATCAATAAGATTAGTTTGACATGATCTCCCTGAAGTAAACCCATGCTGTTTTTCATCTTTCAATCCATGGGATTTTAGATGTTCCACAATCCCCTCCTTAAGTATGGTTTCCATTAATTTCCCCTCTATTGATGTCAGGCTTACTGGCCTATAGTTGCCCGATTCCTCCCTACTACCTTTCTTGTGAATGGGCACAACATTTGCTCATTTCCAATTTTCTGGGATGACTCCTGTTGCCAGTGATTGGTTAAATAAATCTGTTAATGGTTTTGCTAGTTCATCGTTGAGCTCTTTTAATAGCCTTCGGTGTATCCCATCAGGCCCCTGTGACTTATTTGTATTAATTTTAGACAGCTGACTTAGAACCTCTTCCTCTGTAAAGACACATGCCTCAAAAGATTCATTAGTCTTCTATCCTAACTGAGGTCCTTTTCCTTCATTTTCCTTTGTAAAAACTGAACAGAAGTATTCATTGAGGCAGTCAGCTAGTTCTTTATCTTCTTTCATATACCTTCCTTCTTTTGTTTTTAATTTTGAAATTCCTTGTTTTAGTTTCCTTTTTTCATTTATGTATCTGAAGAAGGCCTTATCGCCTTTTTTTCCTGAGTGAGCTAATTTCTCTTCTGCCTGTGCTTTAGAAGCTCTTATAACTTGTTTGGCCTCTCTCTGCCTAATCTTTTAAATTTGCCTGTCATCCTCGTTTTGTTTTGTTTTTATAATTACTAAATGCTATATTTTTGTTTTTAATGATTTTGGCCATTTTTCTGTTGCCTTCAATAGTGCCACTTTTAAGTAGTCCCATTTCTCCTGTACTCCAATGAAACTGTTCCAATCTGATAGGGATACATATACCACTAATCTAATTTTAGAAAAGTCAGTTTTTCTAAAATCTAAAACTTTTGTTTTTGTGTGGTGTGACTCAGTCACTGTCCTTTTAGTAAACCACACTGATTGGTGATCACTAGATCCCAAGCTTTCCCCTACAGTAATATTAGATACCAAATTCCCATTTGTGAATACTAAATCTAAAATGGCATCCTTCCGGGTTGGCTCCTCAACTACTTTCTGTAGAGATAATCTCAGTAGGGAATTTAGAATATCTGTACTCCTGGCAGAACTAGCTATTTTGGTTTTCCAGTTTACATCAGGAAGATTGAAGTCTCCCATAATGATAACTTCCCCCTTTAATGTCATTTAGCTATTTCCTCAACTAGTAGATCATCTAATTCTTTGACTTGGCTAGGTGGTCTATATATCACACCTACACGAGTTACCTTATGATTATCAAGCTGCAAGGTAACCCAAACTGACTCTAAATTGTTCTCGCTAACTTGTATCAAATTAGATTTTATGCTATCTTTCACATACAGGGCCACTCCTCCCCCCTTCTTGCCTTCTCTGTCTTTCCTGTATAGAGAGAACCCTGGTATGGGTATATCCCAGTCATTACTCCCATTGAAGCACGTCTCAGTAACAGCCACTAAATATATATTCTCAGTTGCCATTATAGCCTCAAGTTCATTGATCTTATTCCCTAAACTGTGAGCATTTGTAAAAAAGAATCTGAGCTTGTCATTTCTAAACCTTTGTGCTACTGGCATCTTCTGGCATTGTTCCGGGGGGCAGTTGGACTGCTGGATTATCACTCTTTTTGTTTAAATGCTCCTTAGCAAATACTTGGAACTATTCACCGAGGACATTCGTTCCCTTGAGAGAAAGATGCAAACCATCTTTCTTGTACAGTTATTTTCCATTCCAACAAGAGCTAACATGAGACACAAAGCCAAACCCTTGGTTAAGACACCATTCACCAAGCCATACATTGAATTCCTTAATGCGCATCTTCCTGTCATGCTGAAGGTTATGCACAGGCAAAACTGCAGAGAATGAAACAGTTGATGCAACCTCCCGTATATCCTTTCCAAGTGTGTGAAAAGCTTCTTTCACCTTTAAAACCTCATTGCAAGCCAGATCATTTGTCCCAAGATGGACAATAACATCCACCTCCCTTTCCTGCTTTGCTTGCCTAACTTTTCCTGCTTTGCTGCCTTGGCCTTTTCTGCACATACAGTGTATCTAATCCATATCTATCTGTCTCATATACTGTATACCCATGTACAGGTATATACTACATATACTATATATCTAATCTCTATCTATCTATTTACTGTATATACCCTGTATCTATTCCATATCTATTTGTCTGTCTATCTATCTACTCCATATCTATCTGTTTATCTATCTACAGTGTATCTAATCCATATCTATCTCTCTCATATACTGTATACCCATGTACAGGTGTATACTACATATACTATATATCTAATCCATATCTATCTATCTATCTATCTATGTATCTATCTATTATCTATCTATATTTCATATCTAATAAAAAAGTTTGTGTAGGTAAAAGGAACCCTGGTTTCGGCACTGTCATTCATGGACTTGGAAGCCAGTAAGTATAAAACTATAGATGTTTTATTCTGCAGCGCATTTCGGCAGCAAAGATCTCTCTTCGTCAAGCTCAATAACAAAAAAATATCTAGCTACCACATACACTATATATCCATGTGTCTATATATCTAATCCATACCTATCCATATCTAGCTATATTTCATCTATCTCATATACTATATATCTATGTATTCTATCCATCTATATGTTCTATAGCTATCTATTCTATACCATCACTATTATACATGTGTGCACTCCCAATATTCCCCCGCTGTGTCATCACAAAGCTCATGAGTCCTCTTAATAACTAGCACGGCACTCTCCAAGACTGATGCAGAATTGGGTATTCCTTATGAAGACAGTTACTATTCACATTTAGTCTCAGATATTGAAATCCCTGGTTATGAGTCTCATGTAATGCAAATTAGTCCATAGTAAGCATAGAACGCTAGGTCATGCTATCTTTTGATCCATGGGCTCCTGATGATGTAGAGAAACGCTTCGAGCCAGATGATGTTACAGATAGCTAGTTAATATAGATACAATGCAACAACTAGCATGTCAGTATAGGAGGATGTGGTTGGGGTGATTGGTCTCTCTCAAGCTTCAGACGCCTAAGCCTTGGGAGGGAGCCACACTCATCACTCTCTTGAGTAAATCAAGTGATGTGACTACATTGTAACTGAATTAGTTTCCACCCTATATTTCCTCTACATAGGACTGCATTATTGGCAGATGGACACTACATTTCCTGAATAAAAGGGGCATGTGGAGATAATTATCTGCCTTTTCATGGCCTGAGTTTGCTCCAATGTCTCCTGTGGCTATTTAGCCTCTGCCTCTGGGGGGTTAAGTGTTTGCCTTTGTGGCTCTGAACGCAAGGGGATTGTTGATATAAGTTGAAGCAAACTTTTCAGACCAAATGTTTTTAGGATAATTTGGATTAATTCCCTTGCCCATAATTTTTAACATTGATATATCAATAAAGATTTGTTATTTTTAGTTTTAGCACTGACATTATGTGTGATTAAATACATGAGAGTTCGGCGCATACACAATCAATACAGTCTACTTGTGAGCCATAGTAGGTATAGCCTCCGTCACTGCAGTTAATAGTGCATTCATTACCATTTATCACGGTTTCCCCTCTGCAGCTCCTTCTCTAATTGCCAGTTTTTCTTGAACTAGTGGTTAGAGACTATTATGTTGGCCATCCTCAGAAGTAAAGTTAGCATGGAAGTGATTATCTATCAGAAATGGGCAGTATAGTTGTGAATCCAGCACTGGGGAGAGAGAAAACTTACTAGAGCCATCAGCAACGCCCCTGTGTGTCTTTGCCTCTGTCTCTCTGCAGCAGTTCCTTCCTCCTCACTCCTTACCTTTCCTTAGACTTCTATGGACAGCAAAGTAACTTCCGATCCATCTGTGAGCTGATAGGCTGCCTTGTCTGTCAAGATAGACTTTAGCTGTGGATTGAGGGTGAATGTTAAGTCCAGGAAGAGGGAGAGAAATGACTCAGAAGTGGAGAAAGAGGTGTTTTCTCTATTGAGATATACTGTATTATACTTTATTTATTTTTTAAAATAAAAAATACAATTATAAAAAAAATACAAAAATGCAGAGATGACACTTAGAATTAGGGCCAAAAACTTAGTAACATAGTACATAAGGCCGAAAAAATACATTTGTCCATCCAGTTCGGCCTGTCATCCTGCAAGTTGATCCAGAAAAAAAGGCAAAAAAAAACAACCTGTGAGGTAGAAGCCAATTTTCCCCAATTTAGGGGAATAAAAAATTCCTTCCCGACTCCAATCAGGCAATCAGAATAACTCCCTGGATCAACGACCCCTCTCTAGTAGCTATAGCCTGTAATATTATTACACTGCAGAAATACATCCAGGCCCCTCTTGAATTCCTTTATTGTACTCACCATCACCACCTCCTCAGGCAGAGAGTTTCATAGTCTCACTGCTCTTACCGTAAAGAATCCTCTTCTATGTTTGTGTACAAACCTTCTTTCCTCCAGACGCAGAGGATGTCCCCTCGTCACAGTCCCAGTCCCGGGGATAAATAGATGATGGGATAGATCTCTGTACTGTCCCCTGATATATTTATACATAGTAATTAGATCTCACCTCAGTCATCTTTTTTCTAAAGTGAATAACCCTAATTTTGTTAATCTTTCAGGGTACTGTAGTAGCCCTATTCCAGTTATTACTTTAGTTGCCCTCCTCTGGACCCTCTCCAGCTCTGCTATGTCTGCCTTGTTCACAGGAGCCCAGAACTGTACACAGTACTACATGTGTGGTCTGCCACTTATCTGCCCAAGCCTACAATCTATCCAGATCCCTCTGTAGTAGTATACTGTCCTCTTCAGTGTTAATTACTTTACATAGTTTAGTGTCATCTGCGAAAATTGATACTTTACTATGCAAGCCTTCTACAGGATCATTAATAAATATATTGAAGAGAATAGGGCCCAATACTGACCCCTGAGGTACCCCACTAGTGACAGTGATCACTCAGCCAGTTACTTACCCACATACAGACATTTTCTCCCAGTCCGAGCATTCTCATTTTATATACTAACCTTTTATGTGGTACAGTGTCAAATGCTTTGGAGAAGTCCAGATATACGACATCCATTGATTCGCCGCTGTCAAGTCTAGAACTTACCTCCTCATAGAAACTGATTAAATTAGTTTGGCATGACCGATCCCTCATGAAGCCATGCTGATATGGCGTTGTTTGTTTATTTCCGTTGAGATTCTGTCACCACCAGACATCTGAGAAGCTCTGACAGATGCCTTTCAGAACCTCCTCCTTGAGCTTCCTTTGTTTTTGTTTTCAGTTCCTCATCTCGTTAGCCTCTCTCAGCTGTCATGTAGTTGGACTGATTGCATCCCTTTAAATTCCTCCCCATAATGCATTAGTGTGCGGTTATACAACTTCCTGGAGTGTGTGTGCATGCTGATCCTATTTCCCAGTCTTCTACAAGATAAGTGTTGTACATTCATTTGTGATTTTCTGTTTGCTGGATCCCAGGTGACCCTGACTCCCTCCGTGTCTTGTGTAGGGAGCCGGTGGTCGTGTCCCCTCACTATTATAGGGTGTTCAGGTGTTATACAGTCGAGGTACGAGGATATGCGATCATCTACTATTGGGATTTTCGCATAGGCTGAGCAGTCAGGGAGAGTGCCAGGTCTGATGCAGGGGTCTCCCTTTTTGTTCCTTAGTTTTGGATCCAGTGAGTCATATATTCATTTTGTGTTGTCTTGTTTTCTGTACACCTTACGTGACAGATTCAAACAGTTTACCCACAACAGATGTTAAACTTACCGGCCTATAGTTTCCAGGCTCTGTTTTTGGACCCTTTTTTAATATTGCCACCACATTTGCTATGCGCTAATCCTGTGGGACATTCCCTGTCAGTATAGAGTCCGCAAATATCAGAAATAAGGGTCTGGCTATGACATTACTTATTTCCCTTAGGATACGGGGGTGTATGCCATCCGGTCCTAGCGATTTGTCTATTTTAATCTTTTTAAGTCGCTGTTGTACTTCTTCCTGGGTCAGACAGGACACTTTTAATGGGAAATTTATTTTTACATTCAGCATTTCATCTGACAGTTTATTTTCCTAAGTGAATACATTGGACAAAAAAATATTTAACAGCTTTCTCCTCGTTGCTCTCTGCGACTCCCCCCTCAATACTCTTCAAAGCGCCGACACCTTCAGATTTATACTTTTTAACATTTATATAATTGAAGAACATTTTAGGGTTAGTTTTGCTCTCTTTGGCAATTAATCTCTAATAAGTCTCTAGTTTGTCCGCTTTTATTTTTTTTTTTACATATTATTTTTT
Organism: Bufo gargarizans; assembly: GCF_014858855.1. NCBI lineage: Eukaryota > Metazoa > Chordata > Amphibia > Anura > Bufonidae > Bufo > Bufo gargarizans. The sequence continues at coordinate 78,623,833 of NC_058084.1, forward strand.
TCCTTATATTTTTTCAGTGCTTCCGTGCTACTCTCCTGTTTTAGTGATTTATATGCTTTCTTTTTGTCATTTATTGCTTTCTTTACAGTTCTATTCATCCACATTGGTTGCTTTTAAAGATATCCCATTTTGTGGCTGTATTTTTATTCTGAGTTTTATCAAACCAGAGAATCTTGTTTCTCACAGTCTAGGAGTATTTTAGGTGCTTTTTCTTGCAAAGTTTCATACTTCTTTTACTGAGGAGAAGCTTTGTTCTTGCCACTCTATCATAAAGCCCAGATTGGTGGAGTGCTACAGTGATGGTTGACCTTCTGGAAGTTTCTCCTATCTGCACACAAGATCTTAGGAGCTTAGCCAGAATTACCATTGGGTTCTTGGTCACCTCTCTTACCAAGGTCTTTTTTCCACAATTGCTTAGTTTGGTGGGGCAGCAAGCTCTAGGCAGAGTCCTGGTTGTTCCAAATCCTATCATGTGTGATATGGTCTGCTGAGCTATGTATCTAATACTATCCTGTGTGACACTATCTGCCGAGCTGCTTATCTAATCCTATCATGTGTGATACTACCTGCTTAACCGTGCATCTAATCCTATCATGTGTGATACTACCTGCTTAACCGTGCATCTAATCCTATCATGTGTGATACTGCCTGCTGAGCCATGTATCTAATCCTATCATGTGTGATACTGCCTACTGATCCTTGCATCTAATCCTATACTGTGTGACACTATCTGTTGAGCTATTTATCTAAAAAAAATCACAGAATAAAGTGGTCAAAAGGCAAAAGATGCTCAATACCCCTAATGCTGTAGTGCATTTTTACCCGGGGGAGCAAATCCTGCCCATGTGATCCATTGCTAACAGCAATCCCCAGCAAAAATGCATACAATGGATGATGCCCACAACGGACCCCATGTAAGACAAAGGTGCGAATGGGGCTTATAAGAAACAGAAAACCACTGAAAATGGTGCACTACAATGGTAGATGCAATTGACAATATATGGCTAAACCCTTACACTGATATTAAAATGAGTCTTTCACGAATATATTCTTATATCAAGAACATACCGGAGCCTATGCACCCCGTCAAGGTATCTCAATGTGGCATGGAACCTAATGCTAACCTACCTATGCGTATGGACAATTTATGATAGGTGCATAAAGCCTGACACACAGCCAGCAGCTCCCAGTTACCTCCAGCGTGAAATCATGCATACAATGGGAGAAGGGAGAAGGCTGTGAGTCCCGCCTATAACTGGGTCATGTGATGCAGGCTGCCCAGGCTACCTGAATGTTACCCATAGATCAAAATTAAGGCACATTCAAACCTGAAGTTGAGCTATGTATCTAATCCTATCATGTGTGATACTGTCTGCTGAGCCGTGTATCTAATCCTATCCTGTGTGATACTGTCTGCTGAGCCGTGTATCTAATCCTATCCTGTGTGATACTATCTGCTGAGTTGTGTATCTAATCCTATCATGTGTGATACTGTCTGCTGAGCCATATATCTAATTCTATCTTGTGTGGTACTATCTGCTGAGCCGTGTATCTAATCCTATCCTGTGTGATACTGTCTGCTGATCTGTGTACCTAATCCTATCATATGTGATACTGTCTGCTGAGCTATGTATCTAATCCTATCATATGTGATACTGTCTGCTGAGCTGTGTATCTAATCCTATCCTGTGTGATACTGTCTGCTGAGCTATGTATATATTCCTGTCCTATGTGACACTGTCTGCTGAGCTGTGTATCTAATCATATCATGTGTGATACTGATACTGTCTGCTGAGCTGTGTATCTAATCCTATCATGTTTGATGCTGCCTGCTGAGTTGTGTATCTAATCCTATCATATGTGATACTGCCTGCTGAGCTGTGTATCTAATCCTATCATGTTTGATGCTGTCTGCTGAGTTGTGTATCTAATTCTATCTTGTGTGATACTATCTGCTGAGTTGTGTATTTAACCCTATCATGTGTGATACTGTCTGCTGAGCTATGTATCTAATTCTATCTTGTGTGATACTATCTGCTGAGCTATGTATCTAATCCTATATGATACTGTCTGCTGAACTATGTATCTAATTCTATCATTTGTGATACTGTCTGCTGAGCTATGTATCTAATCCTATATGATACTGTCTGCTGAACTATGTATCTAATTCTATGATTTGCGATACTGTATGCTGAGCTGTGTATCTAATCCTTAGGGTTGGGAGTGGAACTGAGGGAGGTGGGATTTTTTTTAAACAGTGGCTCATTTTAAATTCCTAGCTTTTCCTGTCTCTATCATTCTTAAAATTCCCTCTAGAGAGGAAGGTTTTATGTTAAGGAACAGATCTGAGCAGGAGGTGAGATGGAGGGAGATGTAAGAAGTTCCTTGCTGGGTGCAGGGGTTTTAGGGTGTATTAGGCAGTGCAGGAAATAGGGTTGATAGTTGTGGGAAGCAGAAACATTGTTTGCAGTAAATATTTCATTAGTTACAATTCTGGTATAATTTGATTTTGTGCACAGGAAGTTTTGGATGAAGACCAATGTTTCAGAAGAACTAAAGCCTTTAGGGCTCATGCACATTGACGTATATTCTTTCCGTGTCCATTCTGTTTTTTTGCGGACCATACGCAGAATCATTCATTTCAATTGAAGTTACTCCGCGTGCATTCCATTTCTGTATGTCCGTATTTCCGTTCAGCAAAAAAATTGAACACGTCCTATTATTGTCCGCATTACAAACAAGGATAGTACTTTTCTATCAGCGGTCAGCTGTTCCGGACGTCATCCATATTTTTTGCGGACCGCAAAATACATACGGTCGTGTGCATGAGGCCTTACATTTACACTTCTAGGTGTGAACAATAGAAGAGGGTCTGTATATCTCTTAACCCCTTAAGGACCAGGCTCATTTTCACCTTAAGGACCAGGCCATTTTTTGCAAATCTGACCAGTGTCACTTTAAGTGCTCATAACTTTAAAACACTTTGACTTATCCAGGCCGTTCTGAGATTGTTTTTTCGTCACATATTGTACTTCATGACACTGCTAAAATTGGGTCAAAAAAGTTGCCATGTACAACTTTAATTAGCAAATTTCAAAGTTTCAGTTTCTCTACTTCTGTAATACATAGTAATACCCCCCAAAATTGTGATGACTTTACATTCCCCATATGTCTACTTCATGTTTGTAGCATTTTGGGAATGATATTTTATTTTTTGGGGATGTTACAAGGCTTAGAAGATTAGAAGCAAATTTTGAAATTTTTCAGAAATCTTCAAAATCCCACTCTTTATGGACCAGTTCAGGTTTGAAGTCATATTGTGAGGCTTAGATAATAGAAACCTCCCGAAAATGACCCCATTCTAGAAACTACACCCCTCAAGGTATTCAAAACTGGGTTTACAAACTTTGTTAACCCTTTAGGTGTTCCACAAGAGTTAATGGCAGATGGAGAAACAATTTTGAAATTTCAATTTTTTGGAAAATTTTCCAATATAATCAATTTTTTCCAGGAGTAAAACAAGGGTTAACTGCCAAACAACACTCAAAATGGGTTGCCCTGATTCTGTAGTTTGCAAAAACACCCCATATGTGGTCGTAAACTACTGTTTGGCCGAACGGTAGCACATAGAAGGAGGGGAACACCATATGGGTTTTGGAAGGCAGATTTTGCAGGACTGGTTTTGTTTATACCATGTCCCATTTGAAGCCCCCTGTTGCACCCCTAGAATAGAAATTTCAAAAAAGTGACTCCATCTAAGAAATAACACCCCTCAAGGTATTCAAAACTGGGTTTACAAACTTTGTTAACCCTTTAGGTGTTCCACAAGAGTTAATGGCAGATGGAGAAACAATTTAGAAATTTCAATTTTTGGGAAAATTTTCCAAAATAATCAATTTTTTCCAGGAGTAAAACAAGGGTTAACTGCCAAACAACACTCAAAATGGGTTGCCCTGATTCTGTAGTTTGCAAAAACACCCCATATGTGGTCGTAAACTACTGTTTGGCCGAACGGTAGCACATAGAAGGAGGGGAACACCATAAGGCCTCTTTCACACGGGCGTCATGTTTTTTGCCCGGATAAGAGGCGGGTGCGTTGCGGGAAAATGCACGATTTTTCCGCGCGAGTGCAAAACATTGTCATGTGTTTTGCACTCGCGTGAGAAAAGTCGCGCATGTTTGGTACCCAGACCCGAACTTCTTCACAGAAGTTCGGGCTTGGGATTGATGTTCTGAAGATTGTATTATTTCCCCTTATAACATGGTTATAAGGGAAAATAATAGCATTCTGACTACAGAATGCATAGTATAATAGTGCTGGAAGGGTTAAAAATAATAAAAAAGTTAACTCACCTTCTCCTCTTGTTACCGTAGATCCCGGTCTGTTCTTTAGCTGTGGACTGAATGACCTGAGGTGACGTCAGATCACATGCTCCAATCACATGGTCCATCACCGTGGTGATGGAGCATGTGATCTGACGTCATCAAAGGTCCTTTAGCCACAGCTAAAGAACAGACCGGCATCTACGCTAACAAGAGGAGAAGGTGAGTTAACTTTTTTATTATTTTTAACCCTTCCAGCACTATTATACTATGCATTCTGTAGTCAGAATGCTATTATTTTCCCTTATAACCATGTTATAAGGGAAAATAATACAGTGAATAGACTGTCACCTAGAACCCATGTGTGAAAATCGCACCGCATCCGCACTTGCTTGCGGATGCATGCGATTTTCACGCAACCCCATTCATTTCTATAGGGCCTGCGTTACGTGAAAAACGCACAAAGAGGAGCATGCTGCGATTTTCACGCAACGCACAAGTGATGCGTGAAAATCACCGCTCGTGTGCACTGTCCCATAGAAATGAATGGGTCAGGATTCAGTGCGGGTGCAGTGCGTTCACCGCACGCATCGCACCCGCACGGAAAACTCGCCCGTGTGAAAGGGGCCTAAGGGTTTTGGAAGGCAGATTTTGCAGGACTGGTTTTGTTTATACCATGTCCCATTTGAAGCCCCCCCTTGCACCCCTAGAATAGAAATTTCAAAAAAGTGACTCCATCTAAGAAAGTACACCCCTCAAGGTATTCAAAACTGGGTTTACAAACTTTGTTAACCCTTTAGGTGTTCCACAAGAGTTAATGGCAAATGGAGAAACAATTTTGAAATTCCTATTTTTTTGAAAATTTTCCAATATAATCAATTTTTTCCAGGAGTAAAACAAGGGTTAACTGCCAAACAACACTCAAAATGGGTTGCCCTGATTCTGTAGTTTGTAGAAACACCCCATATGTGGTTGTAAACTACTATTTGGCTAAACGGCAGGACATAGAAGAAGGGGAACGTCATATGGTTTTTGGAAGGCAGATTTTGCTGGACTGGTTTATTTACACCATGTACCCTTTCAAGCCCCCTGATGCACCCCTAGAGTAGAAACTCCATAAAAGTGACCCCATCTAGGAAACTACGGGATAAGGTGGTTGTTGTTTTGGGACTATTTTTGGGGTAAATTAGATTTTTGGTTGCTCTATATTACTCTTTTTTGAGGCAATGTAACAAAAAATTCTAAAATTGTTTCTACATTCGCTATTTAGTTTTGTGGAACACCTAAAGGGTTAACATAGTTTGTAAAGTAACTTTTGAATACCTTGAGGGGTGTAGTTTCTTAGATGGGGGTCACTTTTTTGGAGTTTCTAGTCTAGGCTACATCAGGGGGGGCTTCTAATGGGACATGGTGTCAAAAAAAAAACTGTCCATCAAAATCTGCCTTCCAGAAACCGTATGGAGTTCCCTTCGTTCTATGCCCTGCCGTGCGGCTATATGGCCATTTACGACCACATATGGGGTGTTTCTGCAAACTACAGAATCGGGGCAATAAATATTTAGTTTTGTTTGGCTGTTAACCCTTGCTTTATTACCGGCAAAATGGATTCAAATTGAAATTTTGCCCAAAAATGGGTGTTTTGGCACAGTTTTTATTTTATATTTTTAACACCGTTCATCCGAGGCGTTTGGTCAAAGGTTATTTTTATAGCGACGACTTTTACGCACGCGACGATGCCCAATATGTATGGCTCTCAGACTTTGGAGACACTAAGCAGGCATCCTAAAACTGCGGCCCTCCAGATGTTGTAAAACTACAATTCCCACCATGCCCTGCTGATGGCTGTAAGTTGTCTGGGCATGCTGGGAGTTATAGTTTTACAACATCTGGAGGGCCGCAGTTTGAGGATGCCTGCACTAAAACTAATATTTTTTGGGGAAAGAAAAATTGTTTCTGTGTCTCCAAAGTCTGAGAGCCATAGTTTTTTATGTTCTCTAGTGAACTGTTGGGGATTATAAAAATTTAGTACTCCATGGAAGTGTGATACTCCCTGAAGCAATCGATAACGCAGAGACCCGGATGATCGGGGCACGTGTCACATTGAGTAGTGGTGTCCTTCCGTATCCCCCTCTTGTGACACACTCTGCACTTTTTTGGGGTTCGTCCCTTCTTTCCAGTATGGGGGACCACACCCGGAAAGTGTTGGCCAGGGACGATCCGGGCGCCTCCAGTTCCCGAAGGTACTCCGGCCTGCTCTTTCCCGGTCCGAAAAGATCAGGTTCTTGAGGACTGCCTCATAGAACTGAAGGAATGTCCCTGTGCTGCCAGCGCTTCGGGATAGTACAAAAGAGTTGTACATGGCAACCTGCACCAAGTAGACCGCAACTTTTTTGTACCATGCCCGGGTTTTGCGCATGGCGTTATATGGCGTGAGGACTTGATCAGAGAGATCAACTCCTCCCATATACCGATTGTAGTCGACGATACAATCGGGCTTGAGGACCGTTGCCGCGGTACCTCGCACAGGGACAGGGGTGATGCCGTTACCGTGAATTGTGGACAGCATAAGGACATCCCTCTTGTCCTTATACCTGACCAGCAACAGGTTTCCACTGGTAATGGCACGGGTCTCACCCCTGGGGATAGGTACCTGGAGGGGGTAGGCAGGGAGGCCGCGTTGATTTTTCCGCACGGTCCCACAAGCGAACGTGGATCTGGCGGCGAGGGACCTGAACAAGGGAATGCTGGTATAAAAGTTATCCACATACAAGTGGTAACCCTTATCCAGCAGTGGGTACATAAGGTCCCACACGAGTTTCCCGCTAACACCCAGAGTGGGGGGACATTCTGGGGGTTGAATACGGGAATCTCGCCCCTCGTACACACGAAATTTGTAAGTGTACCCTGAGGTACTCTCACAAATTTTGTATAGCTTCACGCCATACCTCGCCCGCTTTGTGGGAATATATTGGAGGAAACTGAGTCTCCCCTTGAACGCAACGAGCGACTCATCAACCGCGACCTCCCTTCCAGGTACGTAGGCCTGCTGAAATGTGGCCCCAAAGTGATCGATGACCGGCCGTATCTTATACAGCCGGTCATAGGCAGGATCACCTCGGGGTGGACATGCTGCATTATCAGAATAATGCAGACATTTCCGGATGGCCTCAAACCGGGAACGTGTCATGACCATACTGTACAGTGGGGGGGGGGGGGGGCAAGTGGCAGGGGGGGGTCTGAGTTAGTGTTAGATGGATAGATGGAAGTTTGGAATAAAAGTACTTTTTTTTTTTTTTCCTAACTAACTTTTCCCTTCTTTCCCTGCCTAACGGTGCCTCTCCCTCACTGACCCTAACCTACCTGGGTGGCGATGGGTGCAGGAGGGTGATGGATGGCGATTAGGGGGACACAGGAGCTGGTGCTGGACGATGCTGCACGGTCAGGGTGCTGGACAGGAAGAGGAGGGGAGAGAGGAGCGCAGGAAGTTTGAATCTCGCGCCTCTCTCCCCTGCACCAATCAGCACCCTGGACAGCAGCGTTCAGCACCAGGGCCAGCACCGCCTCCTCAAATCCTCGGACTGCGATTGGTGGTGTATAATTATGCCACCGATCGCAGTCTTTTTCCGTTTTATCAGGTCACAGGACACCCGAATGGACCGGAAACGCAGAAAACCGCAGGTCTGAATTGACCTGCGGTTTTCTGTGATCGCCGATACGGGGGGTCAAATGACCCCCCCCCCCCCTGCGTTGTTACGGGATGCCGGCTGAATGATTTAAGCCGGCGTCCCGTTCCGATTTACCTGTCCTGTGTCCTTAAGAACTCGGGAAATAGGGCGTACCGGTACGTCCTATGTCCTTAAGGGGTTAATCAGGGACTAATCAAAGAACTGCTGGATACAATGGTGAATAGTCAGAGCAAACAAACAGCTAATAAAGACACAGGGAATGGAGACCGGAAGGTTGACATAAGCAGTAAATATGAGGCCTGGACACTTAGATGATAGGAAAGTTGTGAGAAGCTGTGATGCTGAATGCTGACATACTAGGGCTAAAGACAGACGAAGTGGATACAGCAGGACGGAGAAGTAGAAATCCTTCCTTTATATTTTTAACTCCTTTCCAATCCATTTCTGACTTTGGTTGAAAGTCCTGTAGGCAGGTCTGCTTCAAATCCTCAAAAAACTCCATGTGAATTTAGCATTAGTGCATTCACTTGACCATATTTTTGGTCTGCATCCGATCCACTTTTTTTGAGGAGCCATTCATTTCAATGGGGGGAAAAAAGATGTGGACAACACCATGTGCTGCCTCCATCTGAACGTCTGTTTCGTGGCCCTGCCAAGAATATAGAACCTGCCCTATTCTTGTCTGTCTTGCAGAGGGAATTCTCTATTGGCAATACAGTTTGGGCAATATATATTTATTGGCAATGTAGGCAATATGAGGAGGGAGGGTGAAAGAGGATTATATACTGGCACTACTGGTGGAAATGGAGGAGCATTATACACTGGAACTATTAAATATATATACAGACACTTCAGGGGCATTATAATACAGGGCACAGGGGAGTTATAACTGCAGAGGGCATTAGAACTACATGGGGACCTGCAGGGCGGCATTATATATACTCAGGGCACTATGGTGATATTATCACTTGGGAATCGCTGTGTTGCTCATTAGTGAAGGAGACCGCTGCTATTACATGCATCTCCTTCATACTATTGGTAGAAGCAAACCCTAATGCCATCGCTCCTCCCCAGGGGCGTAGCTATAAGGGATGCAGAGGTAGCAGTCGCTACCGGGGCCGGGAGCCTTAGGGGGCCCAAAGACCCTTGTGCCACATAAGACACTGGCATTATAGAAAGTGCATGCTGGTCTATTTACACCTGTGGTTGTAGAGAAGTGGTTAGGTCAAGAATTTGGCATGAGGGGGTGCCCTTTCAATGTTTGCCTCAGGCAGCAGGAAGGCTATGTGCTCCCCTGCCCCTTGCCAACAAGCACTGAGGGACGGGGGCCCAAGCTGAGCTTGCACCAGGGCCCATGAGCCTTTAGCTACGCCCATGCTCCTCCCCATATAGAATAGGTTGGGAAAGGGTTAAATCACTCATTAGCTGCACAGTCCCAAAGTTGTATTTTACACTTCTGATTGTAAAGTACTTTTTTTATACCATTCACTATATTATTTTATTTACTGTCCTTCTGTGTTCAGTCATATTTGTACTTTACACTAAAAATATAAAACCAGATACATGCGGTTATTTTGTTTAAATACACCAGCAAAAACAATCACACACATCTAAGCACATTCTGTACGACCACACACTATACACTATATCTGCAATGGGCAGGTGCTTATGTAGCGTGCTGGTTTATTATTCACTACACACATCACATCCAGACAGATAACTCTCTTCTGTGAAAAAGGGGGATGGGGGGGGGGGGACTGAAATACAGCAGCACCTCCCCCACCTCTTATCTCAGCAGTGTATGTACAGATACATACAATCGCTTCATAGACAGTATCACACCTGCTAGGATTAGATACACAGCTGAGCAGACTGCATCACACATGACAGGATTAGATACACAGCTCAGCACACTCCTCCTGAAATACTCAGTGCTGCTAGGGACCCTGCTCCTTCCACTATGTAACTCTCAGCCTGTGGCCCACCACAAGATCAGCACACTCCTCTTCTGAAATCCTCTGTGCTGCTTGGATTCTGCTCCTTCCACTATGTAACTCTCAGCCTGTGGCCCACCACAAGATCAGCACACTCCTCCTCTGAAATCCTCTGTGCTGCTTGGATTCTGCTCCTTCCAGTATTTAACTCTTACCCTGTGACCTGCACAAGATCAGCACACACCTCTCCTGAAATCCTCTGTGCTGCTGGGAGGACCCTGGTCTTTCCACTATGTAACTCTCATCCTGTGACCTCCACAAGATCAGCACTCTCCTCTTCTGAAATCCTCTGTGCTGCTGGGACCCTGCTCATCCCACTATGTAACTCTCATCCTGTGACCTCCACAAGATCAACTCTCTCCTTTCCTGAAATCCTCTGTGCTTCTGGGACGCTGCTCCTCCACTATGTAACTCTCATCCTGTTACCTCTGCAAGATCAGCACACTCCTCTCCTGAAATACTCTGTGGTGCTGGGAGGACCCTGGTCCTTCCACTATGTAAGGGCTCATGCACATGACCGTATGTATTTTGCGGTCTGCAAAAAAGGGATCCTCAAAATATACGGATGACGTCCTGATGCATTCCGTATTTTGCGGAATGGAACAGCTGGCCCCTAATTGAACAGTCATATCCTGATATGTAATGCGGACAATAATAGGACATATTCTATTTTTTTGCGGAACGAAAATACGGACATACGGAAACAGAATACAACGGAGTACCTTCTGGTTTTTTTTGTGGACCCATTGAAATGAATGGTTCTGCATATGGTCCGTAAAAAAAACTAACGGACACTGAAAGAAAATATGTTCGTGTGAATGAGCAATAACTCTCATCCTGTGACCTCCACAAGATCAGCACTCTCCTCTTCTGAAATCCTCTGTGCTGCTTGGACCCTGCTCCTTCTGTAACAGGATTAGATGCAGCCGCTCAGCAAACATTATCACATATGACGCTATTAGATACACAGTTTAGCAGCTCAGCAGACAGTATCATACATGATAGGATTAGATACACAGCTCAGAGGACAGTATGACACATGATTGGATTAGATACACAGCTCACAGGGCAGTATCGCAAATGATAGGATTAGATACATTGGCTTAGCAGACAGTATCATACATGTTAGGATTAGTGTTGATCACAAATATTCGAATTTCAATTTTTTATCGCGAATATAGGTACTTCGAAAATTCGTGAATATTTTGAATATAGTGATATATATTTTCGTAATTTCAAATATATATATTTTTTTAATCAGTACACATGATCCCTCCCTGCTTCTAGCTTGTGGGCCAATGAGAAGGCTGCAGTATATTTGACTTTAGGAGTAGTGTTGTTTAGAATTTTCGTAATGAGAATTTTTTAACTATTAGACAAAGAAGATTATAGCACTATATTAGCTAAATTGCTCTATATTCGTTTTTTTTCGAATATTCGCTATATTGCTATAACTTTGTTTTTTCGAATATTCGTAATATTCTAAAACAAGAATATATAGCGAATATTCAAACGAATATAGAGCAATTTAGCTAATATAGTGCTATAATCTTCTTTGTCTAATAGTTGTAAGTTGAAAAATTAGCATATAACACGATCATTACCTTGCCGATTTTTCTAGTAAAAAAATCGTAGAATATAACAAATATTCGAATTTACGAATATTCTACAAAATATTCGTGAAATATCGCAAATTCGAATATGACCCCTGCCGCTCATCACTAGTTAGGATTAGGTACACAGCTAAGAGGACAGTATCACATATGATTGGATTAGATACATAGCTCAGCAGACAATCAATAAGTATGTTAAATGTCATGCAAAAATTGCGGTATATACTGACACCCAATGTGTCTGAATTGTATTATGTACATTTGTAACATGTAATGGGACTGTTAAAAATATAGAATAATCTCTGCACAGTACTTTGGTTGGTGTGTGTTATTTTAAATATAATAAATATAATACTAGACTAGCACTATATACTGACACCAAGTGTATCTAAATCATAGTATACGGCACATAGAATTGTAGTGAACAATGGCACAGGTCAAAATATACGGTAATCATTGCACAGTAAAAAAAAAAAGAGCATCCGTCGGAGGGATTTGTTTAATGTATACAATATATATTTTTATATATGTTAAATGTCAGACAAAGACCTGATAAACTCGGCCAAATTTCACAATTGTAATTCCATTACCAGGTCTTGACCTTATGTTCAGGTATTTAGCTAGTAACACAATGCGCCACCTGCTGTCTAAACATTGTATAGCTAGTAACACAATGCGCCACCTGCTGTCTAAACATTGTATAGCTAGTAACACAATGCGCCACCTGCTGTCTAAACATTGTATAGCTAGTAACACAATGCGCCACCTGCTGTCTAAAACATTGTATAGCTAGTAACACAATGCGCCGCCTGCTGTCTAAACATTGTATAGCTAGTAACACAATGCGCCGCCTGCTGTCTGAACATTGTATAGCTAGTAACACAATGCGCCGCCTGCTGTCTAAACATTGTATAGCTAGTAACACAATGCGCCACCTGCTGTCTAAACATTGTATAGCTAGTAACACAATGCGCCACCTGCTGTCTAAACATTGTATAGCTAGTAACACAATGCGCCACCTGCTGTCTAAACATTGTATAGCTAGTAACACAATGCGCCACCTGCTGTCTGAACATTGTATAGCTAGTAACACAATGCGCCACCTGCTGTCTAAACATTGTATAGCTAGTAACACAATGCGCCACCTGCTGTCTAAACATTGTATTGCAATGTATCCAATTTAGATATAACGTCATTTCGTGACACACATCTCAGGACATGTTGGGATAAGTGAGCAGTTAAGTGTGGACACATCTGTATATATATATATATATCTATATACTACCTCAGTGGAGGTAGTCCATTCTAATAATGGGGATCGTAGCTTTAAAATCAAAGGAAACCTTTCATGCAATAATATAGGGGTAATATATGTACTGGAGGCCCATGTGGCCTCCAGTACGGAGGTAGGACAATCCGTAGTTTAAAAACTAGAATAAAAGAACATATACGTAACATAAAGAGAGGTTTGGAAATGCATAGTGTGTCCTTACACTTTAAACAGGTTCACCAAAAGAATCCTGGAGGGTTGCGGTTTGTGGGGTGGAGGTTGTGAAGGCTCCCTCACGAGGTGGGGATCCCATGGTGAAGATTAACAGACGTGAGGTGGAATGGATGTAGGACCTTTTTGGTAGGTGGAGTCAGAATAGGGATTGGTTAGGATCGCACACGTGTCTGACAACACGTGATATGTGACGTAGGAGATGGTTTTTATGAATGAAGAGAAAAGTAACCTGTACGAATGAATAGCTGGAGGTTTGTGGAAGGTAAAGGAATCAGGGTACTTTCACACTTGCGTTGTTTGATTCCGGCAGGCAGTTCCGTTGCCTGAACTGACTGCCTGATCAGGCAAACCGTATGCAAACGGATCAAATTTTTTCTGACTGACCAGGCATTTTTCTGAATGATCAGGATCCTGCTCAGTCTGAAAAATGCATTGCAGTACCGGATCAGTTTTTCCGGTGTCATCAGGCAAAACGGATCCGATTATTTATTTTTTTCTCATTTTTAAAGGTCTGCGCATGCGCAGACCGGAAGGACAGATCCGGCATTCCGGTATTTTGAATGCCGGATCTGGCACTAATACATTTCTATGGGAAAAATGCAGGAGCCGGCATTCTAGCAAGTCTTCAGTTTTTTTTTGCCTGATCAGTCAAATGCATGGGGATATGCCTTATCAGTTCTTTACCGGTATAGAGCCCCTGTGACGGAACCCTATGCCGGAAAAGAAACCCGCAAGTGTGAAAGTACCCTTAGTGCAATAAAGGAATATAAAGGTTTATTATGCTAGTGATCTTATATAGAAATTAGGGTATGAATTGTGTTCTATTTAATGGTATTTTACAATGTCATTTTTTTACTGATATTTGGCAGGGATTTAGGTGGGGCGGCATTATATTAGGGTTTCAAACAGCTGTGTTTGGAGCATGCTAGACGCCCCTGACGAAGCTTCATTGTGAACCCCGGGTCGGGCAGCGTGGAGATCTTTTATCTTTGATCTTTGTGACATGCCTGTTACAAGTGGAGACTTGTGAGTATAATAAACCATTTTATCTAAAACGGACGAGGCGGTGCTTCACTATCTTGCGAACCCCTTGGTATCCTACAGGTTGTGTGGTTTGGGGGAGTGAGTTCTGGTGGATTCAAGCCCTTGTTCCCATGTCCGGGTTATCAGAAATGAGCCCTATGGTGTAAAGAGGAACCGGATGAGAGAAATTTGGCAGCGCGGTCCTATACAAGATTTACAGTGAATTACATGGTGACTTTGACCCACGTCACTTCTTAGGATCAGCGGCGCCAAGATTCCAGGCAACGTATCAGAGACTTCTGTTTTGTGACTAATACAATTGCTGAGATGTGATGACCTGTAGTATCTGTTCGTCTCAATTTAAGATCTCATATGTCCCCTATCTGGGGAACATATAATAAAGAAATTTCCTCTCCTACTACAGTTGGGCTACTTTCACACATTTTGGGCGGATCTGTCATGGATCTGCAAAAACCGTCATGAACGGATCCGTTTGTATTATCTGTAACGTAGCCAAGACGGTTCCGTCATGAACTTCATTGAAAGGTAATGGGAGACGGATCCGTTTTCTATTGTGCCAGATTGTGTTACAGAAAACAGATCCGTCCCCATTGACTTACATTGTGTGTCAGGACGGATCCGTTAGGCTCAGTTTCGTCAAGTGAACAGCAAAACGCTGCAGGCAGCAATATGGTGTCTGATCGGAGGCAAACTGATGCATACTGATCGGATCCTTTTCCATTCAGAATGCATTAGGGCAAAACTGATCAGTTTTGGACCGCTTGTGAGGGCCCTGAACGGATCTCACAAACGGAAAGCCAAAACGCCAGTGTGAAAGTAGCCTTAGACGTATGCAAAAGTGCATTTCTTAATAAAAAAAAAAAAGGCACACTCCACAGAAGAATTTCCTTTCCTACAACAGTTAGGCCTCATGCACACGACCGTTGTTGTGTTCCGTTCCGCAAAATGGGGTTCCGTTGTTCCGTGATTCGTTTCCGTTTTTGTTTCCGTGTGTCTTCCTTTATTTTTGGAGGATCACCAGACATGAAGGAAAGTAAAAAAAAGTCTAAGTCAAGTTTGCCATGCAAATGATAGGAAAAAAACGGACGCGCGGACGCGGATGACAATCCTGTGTGCCTCCGTGTTTTTTCACGGACACATTGACTTAAATGGGTCCGCAAACCGTTTTCCGTGAAAAAAAATAGGACAGGTTATATTTTTTGGACGGACTGAAACCACAGATCACGGATGCGGATGACAAACGGTGCATTAGCCGAGTTTTCAACAGACTCATTGAAAGTCAATGGCTCCCCAGAAAATCACGAAAAGCGTAACAACGGACACGGAATGAAACAACGGTCGTGTGCATGAGGCCTTAGACGGATGAAGGGGGTGTTCTTAATTTGAAAAAAAAATTGGCAAGTACAGTGTTTTTAGCCAAAAAATAGGTAGGTCTCACCGACCCAACTAACCGGCTGATTTGCTATTATATTTCCCTGTGACAGTGGCAAGTAAAGGTTTTTTCACCAGAAAAATAGGTATGTCTCACCTACACAATTAACAGACTGATTAACTATTATATTTCCCTGTCACTGGTGCAAAGGAGTAGGATTGCACCGGAAAAAAATGCCAACAGGTCACCCTCAGACTGAACAGCACGATTTAGTTCTCCCTGTGGTGATGCTGCAGGGTTACATTTTTGCAATTCTGGGGTCGCAGCTGCGGCACACATGCGATTCGTGCTGCAACCTCATTCATTTCTATGCAAGCACCACTACACTGTGATCCTTGGATGCAACAGCTGTCTCACGACCAACACCGGATTACCGCATCAATGACACCTAGAGATCGGCTTATCATCAGTCAACTTTTCTAGTCCATAGTGGATAATCTTAAAACTATGGACATCATATTTTGCTGCTATTATATTGGAGGCTATAATGTACAGTATAGCAGTGCATAAATGAAGACTACGTTTTACTATAATAAAAATTACATTGAACTACATAGAGCATGGATGTCAAACTCATGGCCCTCCAGATGTTGCAAAACTACAACTCCCATCATTCCCTGATAGCTGTAGCATGCCCAGGCATGATGGGAGTTGTAGTTTTGCAACAGCTGGAGGGCCACGAGTTTGACATCCCTGACATAGAGGAACTGTTTGCCCCACTGTTGTCTAAGGCACAGCTCATAGGTAACAACATTATTTATTTCAGCTATAATCTTTGGTTGGGTGCTGTTTACATCTGCATTGTTCATTTCCATTGTTCTGCTCTGTCACATGATGGCTGCTTACAGCACTTGATTGACCCCGTTGGTGTCTAGCATTTTACGCTGCATGTGGCACCGTTTTGTCGGTTTTGATGGAATCTGCACTGGAGGCTCCTTCCAAAGCCTCCTGCATAGATATGATACAGCCTTACTTTAGAAAGAGTTAAGACTAGGCAGTAGGCTACAATCACTAAAGAGGGTTTGTACTGTGTAATTACCATTGATTAAAATACAGAACTGTTCCTTTGTTGGGTTATTCACGTGTTCCACTAAACATTTTATTTGTTGTAAGGGTACTAGTTAAAGGATGTTTTGGATGTTCTCCATAAGGACACAAATACTTGTATTTTCTCTGACACTGGAACAATATAATAAATTCTTCTGAATTTGATCATGTCCTCTCCATACCGCGTTCACAATGGCTTCTTAGTGCTGATGGAAAGCTGAGTGTGACCATTATGTGAAGCATATCTTTTAAGGATTTACTACAACTGATTTATATGGGTATTCCCATCTTGGGCAATTTCACTGGATATGCCAAAAATTTCCGATAGTAAGTCCCATAGTATTTTGAGAGCAAGGTCTAGTCTCCTGGCTGCTGAGACTGGAGAGGTGGTCACGCATGCATAGCTCTCACCATCCACTTCTATGAAAACTCCAAAAATAGCTGAGCACACTTGTTTATCACCTGAAGATGAAGGGGGGCTGGGTGATGCAACAAGACAATGACCCCAATGACACAAATAAATCAACGAAACTATGATAGAAAACGTAGAAGATTTGTGTTTTGGGATGGCCAAGTCAGAGCCCCGACCTTAACCTTATCGAGAATCTGTGTGAAGATCTGAAGAGGGTTGTACATACGAGGCATTCCATCAAATGAGGAACTGCAACACATTTTCAGGGAGGAATTTTCCGAAATTCCCCCTCAACATTGAACAAATCCCATTTGCAGCCACAGGAAATTCTTGAGGGAAGTGAATGCTGCTAAAGGGACATACAGGATATTAAACTGAAAGGTTAAGGGTTCACTTATTTTTTTCTGCTGCACTGTGGATCTTTTCTCAATGTGCTTGGACGGTACAACTGTTTGTGTCTTATTATTTTAGTTAGATTGTATTTATCTATAATTATGACGTAGATCAGACCATGTGGTATTAGTAATCAATGCAGAAATCCAGGGAATTCTGAGGAATTCATTTACTGTGTCTTGCAACTTTATATCTTAAAGAGGTTCTCCAGGAATGATTTAAAATGGCCACCAGCAACCTGTCCTAGAATGTGAGCAGAGCTGGTTACCTCCACTTACAGAGATGCCTATGAGGGTGAAGGGGACAGGGCCTCACTACACACTCTGCTCTGGCACTTACATATACTGTATACTACATACTGATGAATTTTCCTGTCAGGCTGCTCAGCCATTATTGTATATCGTAGGCAGGATCACATCATTACCATCTATTGTATAGCAGTAAAGCCTCACCCCTCTGCAAGTGATAGTAACCAGTCTTGTTCACATTCTAGGATAGGTTGCTGGCGGCCATTTTATATAATTCTCAGAGAACCCCTTTAATAAGACACTCATAATGATGTTGAAATGAGAGGAGGGCACCTAAGGAGAGACTAGGAGGAGGCTGTAGAAGGTGCTGGATGTTATAAGAAATGTGCCACAACATTTTGCTTTATTTTGTAAGAACAAAGAAACATTTTAAAGCCACACATGACCTAAAGTAGTCAGCAGAGTCTAGAGACTGGACAGTCTGCTTTAAGGCACCTGAGATATTAATCCGGTATTGTGCAGATTGATATTTACTAGGTTGGCTGGACACCCAGTGCTGGGCAGTCAACGCAGAAAAAGAAGGGTTTGGGGTTGGCAAGCTTGATCTACAGGGACAAGTTGCCAGCCTCCTTGACTTCCAACCACTCATTAGCATTTGACGGGAACAATGAATATACTATGGCCCTGATTTATCATGCCTTCACTCCAGAATTCTGACTTCACAAGTTTGCGACTTTTTGCATTTTTACACCACTCCAGTTTTGAAATATGGGTGGAAAAGTAGATGTGGTTAGCTACAGTCGTGGCCAAAAGTTTTGAGAATTACATAAATATTGGAAATTGGAAAAGTTGCTGCTTAAGTTTTTATAATAGCAATTTGCATATACTCCAGAATGTTATTAAAGAGTGATCAGATGAATTGCATAGTCCTTCTTTGCTATGAAAATTAACTTAATGCCAAAAAAACCTTTCCACTGTATTTCATTGCTGTCATTAAAGGACCTGCTGAGATCATTTCAGTAATCGTCTTGTTAACTCAGGTGAGAATGTTGACGAGCACAAGGCTGGAGATCATTATGTCAGGCTGATTGGGTTAAAATGGCAGACTTGACCTGTTAAAAGGAGGGTGATGCTTAAAATCATTGTTCTTCCATTGTTAACCATGGTGACCTGCAAAGAAACGCGTGCAGTCATCATTGCGTTGCATAAAAATGGCTTCACAGGCAAGGATATTGTGGCTACTAAGATTGCACCTTAATCAACAATTTATAGGATCATCAAGAACTTCAAGGAAAAAGGTTCAATTCTTGTTAAGAAGGCTTCAGGGCGTCCAAGAAAGTCCAGCAAGCGCCAGGATCGTCTCCTAAAGAGTATTCAGCTGTGGGATCGGAGTGCCACCAGTGCAGAGCTTGCTCAGGAATGGCAGCAGGCAGGTGTGAGCGCATCTGCACGCACTGTGAGGCGAAGACTTTTGGAAGATGGCCTGGTGTCAAGAAGGGCAGCAAAGAAGCCACTTCTCTCCCAAAAAAACATCAGGGACAGATTGATGTTCTGTAGAAAATAGGGTGAATGGACTGCTGAGGACTGGGGCAAAGTCATATTGTCCGATGAAGCCTCTTTCCGATTGTTTGGGGCATCAGGAAAAAGGCTTGTCCGGGGAAGAAAAGGTGAGTGCTACCATCAGTCCTGTGTCATGCCAACAGTAAAGCATCCTGAGACCATTCATGTGTGGAGTTGCTTCTCATCCAAGGGAGTGGGCTCACTCACAATTTTGCCCAAAAACACAGCCATGAATAAAGAATGGTACCAAAACACCCTCCAACAGCAACTTCTTCCAACAATCCAACAACAGTTTGGTGAAGAACAATGCATTTTCCAACACGATGGAGCACCGTGCCATAAGGCAAAAGTGATAACTAAGTGGCTCGGGGACCAAAACGTTGACATTTTGGGTCCATGGCCTGGACACCTCCCAGATCTTAATCCCATTGAGAACTTGTGGTCAATCCTCAAGAGGCGGGTGGACAAACAAAAACCCACTAATTCTGACAAACTCCAAGAAGTGATATGAAAGAATGGGTTGCTATCAGTCAGGAATTGGCCAAGAAGTTGATTGAGAGCATGCCCAGTCGAATTGCAGAGGTCCTGAAAAAGAAGGGCCAACACTGCAAATACTGACTCTTTGCATAAATGTCATGTAATTGTCGATAAAAGCCTTTGAAACGTATGAAGTGCGTGTAATTATATTTCACTACATCACAGAAACAACTGAAACAAAGATCTAAAAGCAGTTTAGCAGCAAACTTTGTGAAAACTAATATTTGTGTCATTCTCAAAACTTTTGGCCACGACTGTATGTTAATGAGTTTCACTCTAGATTTATTGAGATTTTTTAAAACGTTGCTATCTCACTCCAGGAAGAGGATGGAGTAGGAAAACTGGATTAGCATTTCTAGACAAAAGTGTTAGGTTTAAAGCCTCATGCACACGACCGTTCAATTTTTTGCGGTCCGCAAACCACATATCCTCAAAAACCAGAAGCCGCCCGTGTGCCTTCCGCAATTTGCGGAACGGAACGGGCGGCCCATTGTGGAAATGCCTATTCTTGTCCACAAAACGGACAAGAATAGGACATGTTCTATTTTTTTTAAGGGGCCACAGAGCGGAGCAACGGATGCGGACAGCATACGGAGTGCTGTCCGCATCTTTTGCGGCCCCGTTGAAGTGAATGGGTCCGCATCCGAGCCTCAAAAACGGAGGCTCGGATGTGGACCCAAACAACGGCTGTGTGCATGAGGCCTAATGATAAGAAATTTATCAAACATGAGACATTTGATACATATGGCATAAAGTACTCCATATAGACTCAAGCAAAACTGACTTTAAATATTCCCCTCATGATAAATCCCCCCATTATTTTTACTGCTTTCACATGTCTGAGGAAGGATATAAGACCACCATCAGGGACAACATCAGACTGTTACATCGTTAATCTGGTTGGTTTGGAAGGTGAAATTGTGCTGACAGGCTCCCTTTAAATTGAGGTTTAAGATGTGAGAACGCTGGGAATTATTCTTAGAATACTAAATGTAATATAATAAAACCTAAGGATTTACGGTGACCCTCTATAGCAGACGCTGTCATGAAAACCATACAAATATTTACATGCATGCAGCGCTGATCTGATAATGTGCTTAGGATCCCCAGGCGGTAGTAATACTGTCATTTCAATGAGACCGAAGAGAGCTGACACTAAACATTATCCTAAGGAGCCGTGAAGACAGACACATTATTACTTTGAAGTACGTGCATGGCCAGGACAATATATAATTTTATGATATTATCATTATTTTGCAAAGATGAGAGGTTTTATTTTCAGCAGTAATAACATTTTATAGACTGCATCTTCTATCCAATTGATACAAGCTAGAAACCTAGAGAGACCTCTTCTGCAGTAATACATGTTTCCAGTGACCTGCAGCTAGGTAGTACGGGGGATTACTATATATAGTGTCTATTATTCAAATTCTAATATATCATAAATATGCAATATGAAAAGTAGTTTCAAATCAAGGTTGAAAATTGGACAACCCGGTTTTAAAATTGTCTTATATGTCATTGTCTTTCCAAGTGCTGAATGCTGGGGTTGTAGTTATAGGTGATTCTTTGAAGGAAGACGACATCCCTGTAGTTCCTTGTACTGAGAGTCCTTCTGATCAGTTCAGCATTGTGAACCCTTTGGAGAACTGCTCAAATCCATAACCTGTTCAGGATACATCTGTCATGTTCAGGGCCGTCTTTAATATTGATTGGACCCTGGGCAAAAATTTACTTGGGCCCCCTGGATCCCGCCTTCCCACACCTTAGCAGGCAATCACGCCCTCCACCACAACACACAAAAAATCCAGACACCTGGTAGAGTACAGTGAATGACTGTAAATACTTCCAGTTCTGAAGACTCCAGCGGCTCAGGATCAGTGCTCTGGGCAGATGGGCTCAGGCTGGAAGTGGGCACCACTCTGCAGGAAGGAGACCAGGGCTCGGCTCACCCTAGCGTTACAGTGCACCCCAGCACCCCACAGTATAGCACCCTATAGTATACAGTACCACACAGTATGCAGTATAGCACCCCACACTATACAGTACCCCACAGTATATAGTAGAGCAGCATAGCAGCCCACAGTATACAGCACCCCACAGTATACAACACCCCAAACTATACACGATACAGCCCCCCACACTATACAGTACAGCAGTATAGCACTCCACACTATACCGTACCCACAGTATACAGACCCCCACAGTATACAGTACAGAAGTATAGCACTCCACAATATACAGCCCCCCCCACACTATACAGCCCACCACAGTATACAGCCCACCACACAGTATACAGGCCCCCACACAGTATACAGCCCCACCACACAGTATACAGCCCCACCACACAGTATACAGCCCCCCACAGTATATTAGCCCTCCATGTCACATTTCTCCCCTTACATCCATGTCACATTTCTCCCCCTCCTTGTCACATTAATGTCACATTTCTCCCCTCCATACCATGTCACATCACCCCCTTTGTGTCACATCATGATCACATCATTACCCCCTATTGTGTCACATTTCTCCCCCATGGAACAACATCCCCCCTGGCCCTTCCCCATGTCACAAACTACAGACATTGCCCCCCCTCCCATCATGTCACGTTTACCATCCCCCTCTCCATTTATGATTGTTACTCCATTACTACCCCCCTGGCCTGACCATGTGACTGTCACAACCAGACAGCTGAGAAGCTCTGACAGAAGCCTTTCAGAACCTCCTCCTTGAGTTCTCTTTGTTGTGGTATTCAGTTCCTCATCTCGTTAGCCTCTCTCAGCTGTCATGTAGTTGGACTAATTGCAGCCCTTTAAATTCCACCCCATAATGCATTACTGGGCGGCTTATACTTCTTCCTGGAGTGTGTGTGCATGCTCATCCTGTTTTCCTGTCTGCTACAAAGTTAAGTGCTGTACATTTATCTGTTATTTTCTGTTTGCTGGATCCCAGGTGACCCTGACTCCCTCCGTGTCTGGTGTAGGGAGCCGGTGGTCGTGTCCCCTCACTATTGTAGGGTGTTCAGGGGCTATATAGTCGAGGTACGTGGCTATGCAACCATTCACCTCTGGGATCTTTGCATAGGCTGAGCAGCCAGGGAAAGTGCTAGGTCTTGTGCAGGGGTCTCCCCTTGGTTCCTTAGCTTTGGATCCAGTGAGTCATATATGCATGTTGCTTTGTCTTGTTTCCTGTACACCGTCCGTGACATTATAAGCCGCCAAAACCGTCTCAAGCATGGATCCGGTTTCACTTTTGGCTGAACGCCTTCAGGGTCTTTCATTGGAGGTAGCTGATCTCCGCAGGACTTTTTCTCAGCTTCAAGTGACCGGTTCAGCTGGCGTTCATGGAGTTTGTTCTGAGCCCAAGATCTCGCTCCCGGATACGTTTTCCGGGGGTAGTAAGAATTTTGTGCGTTTTAGAGAGGCTTGCAAACTCCATTTTCGCCTTCTTCCCCATTCCTCTGGTGATGAGGAACGGAGGGTGGGGATCATTATATCGCTGCTCAGGGGTAACGCTCAGTCCTGGGCCTTTTCGCTGCCTTAGGGGGCCCCTTCGTTCAGTGGATGAATTATTTTTAGCCCTGGGTCAGATATATGATGATCTGGATCGTATTGCTCTGGCTGAGTCTAGACTACGTCTATTATGCCAGGGTAAACAATCCGCAGAGATATACTGCTCAGAATTTTGGAGATGGGCAGCTGATACTGGTTGGAATGATGCTGCACTCCGAAGTCAATTTTGCCATGGTCTTTCAGAGGGATTGAAAGATGTATTTACCTTTCATGAAAGGCCTATTTCCTCAGGCCATTCGTATTGACAGGCGTCTTAGAGAGAGAGGAGAGATCTCTCCTTCCTGTCCCAGGACAGTGCAGCGGTCCCATTCTGTGCGCAGGGGTCTCAGTCGCTGTCAGCCCCTTCTGAGCAAGAGCCCATGCAGCTGGGGTTGATTGCCTCTGACAATAGAAGATTCAGCCCGCATGGGAGGGTTTGTTTTTGTTGTGGAGGTATAAATCATTTGGCAAATATTTGTCCCTCTAGGAGATTCAGGCAGTTCTCTGGGAGTAATAAAGAAACAAACAGGAAAAAATCTTTTAAAAATGTTCCGTCTGCTACTATTGGCAGGGTTGAGACGGAAATTGAAGGTTTTCCGTTTGCTTGTAGTTCCCGTTTTGTCCTGCCTGCTAGGGTGGCGCTAGAGAGCAAGAGCATTTTTTGTGAGATTTTTGTGGATAGTGGAGCAGCTGTCAATCTCATTGATAATCAATTTGCAATAACTCATGGTTTCCAGGTGCGCACTTTGGGAAAGGATATACCTGTTTTTGCTATTGATTCCGCTCCACTTTCTCAGAAATCATTAAAGGGCATAGTTCACAATATCCGTTTAATTGTGAGTGATGCTCATGTTGAGGATGTGTCATGTTTCGTCCTTAGCAGGTGGCCTACTCCTCTAGTGTTGGGGCTACCCTGGCTCACTAAACATAACCCCACCATTGATTGGCAAGCGAGGCAAATAAATGGTTGGAGTGACTTTTGCAGAGAGAATTGCCTCACGACATCTGTTTCTGAGGTTGCTACTAAGACTGTACCATCTTTTCTCTCTGAATTTTCGGATGTCTTCTCTGAAAGTGGAGTTCAGGATTTGCCTCCGCACAGGGAGTATGATTGCCCTATTAATCTCATCCCAGGCGCCAAGCTGCCTAAATCTCATTTATACAATCTTTCCCAACCTGAAGGGATCGCTATGCGTGCTTATATCTCTGAGAGTCTGAGAAAAGGACACATACGACCCTCGAAGTCACCTGTTGCCGCTGGTTTTTTCTTTGTTAAGAAAAAAGATGGTTCTTTAAGACCTTGTCTGGATTTCAGGGAGCTGAACAGTATCACTATTCGTGACCCTTATCCGCTTCCTCTGATCCCGGACCTGTTTAACCAGGTTGTTGGGGCTAAAGTCTTTTCCAAATTAAATCTAAGAGGGGCATACAACCTGGTCAGGGTCAGAGAAGGAGACGAATGGAAGACGGCCTTCAATACCCATGAGGGCCATTTTGAAAATTTGGTTATGCCTTTTGGTTTGATGAATGCCCCAGCCGTTTTTCAGCATTTCGTGAACAGCATTTTTTATCATTTGATGGGAAAATTTGTATTAGTGTATTTGGATGACATTTTGATTTTTTCTCCTGATTTCAAAACTCATAAGGAACATTTACGTCAGGTCTTGCTCATCCTGCGGGAGAATAAATTATATGCAAAACTGGAAAAATGTGTCTTTGCGGTTCCAGAAATTCAATTTCTGGGGTTTCTTCTCTCCGCTTCTGGTTTTCGCATGGACCCCGAGAAGGTCCGCGCTGTGCTTGAGTGGGAGCTTCCTGAGAATCAGAAGGCGCTGATGCGTTTTTTGGGCTTTGCCAATTATTACAGGAAGTTTATTTTGAATTATTCCTCTATTGTTAAACCACTCACTGATATGACCAGAAAGGGGGTAGATTTTTCTTCTTGGTCGGTAGAGGCGCGTAAGGCTTTTTCTAATATCAAGGAGAGTTTTGCTTCCGCTCCCATCTTGGTGCAACCTGATATTTCTTTACTCTTCATAGTTGAGGTTGATGCTTCTGAGGTGGGTGTGGGTGCGGTCTTGTCTCAGGGTTCCTCTCCTGCCAAATGGCGACCGTGTGCCTTTTTCTCGAAAAAACTCTCCTCCGCAGAGAGAAATTACGATGTGGGAGATAGGGAATTGTTGGCCATCAAGTTGGCTTTTGAGGAATGGCGCCATTGGCTAGAGGGAGCCAGACACCCTATTACCGTGTTTACTGACCATAAAAATCTGGCCTACTTGGAGTCAGCCAAGCGTCTGAACCCGAGACAGGCCAGATGGTCTTTGTTCTTTTCAAGATTTAATTTTGTTGTCACGTTCTGCCCTGGGGTTAAGAATGTGAAGGCAGATGCCCTGTCACGTTGTTTTCCGGGAGGTGGAAATTTTGAAGACCCGGGTCCCATTTTGGCCGAAGGGGTGGTGGTCTCTGCTCTTTTTTCTGAATTGGAGGCAGAGGTGCAGGCAGCCCAGTCAGAGGCTCCTGATCTTTGTCCTCCTGGGAGGTTGTTTGTGCCTCTCGCTTTAAGAGACAAGATTTTTAAGGAACACCACGATACGGTCCTTGCTGGGCACCCGGGGGCAAGAGCCACACTGGATCTCATCGCTCGGAGATTCTGGTGGCCTGCACTTCGTAAGTCGGTTGAGGGTTTTGTGGCAGCCTGCGAGACTTGCACTCGTGCCAAAGTCCCTCATTCACGGCCATCAGGTCCTCTCCTTCCCTTACCCATTCCTTCCCGTCCTTGAACACATCTGTCCATGGACTTCATAACGGACCTGCCTCGTTCCTCGGGGAAGACTGTGATTCTGGTGGTGGTGGACCGTTTTAGCAAAATGGTGCATTTCATCCCTTTTCCTGGTTTGCCCAATGCTAAGATGCTGGCGCAGGCATTTGTTGATCACATTGTCAAATTGCACGGTATTCCTTCAGACATAGTCTCTGATAGGGGCACGCAGTTTGTTTCCAGATTCTGGAAGGCTTTCTGTTCTCGCTTGGGGGTTCGGTTGTCATTCTCTTCTGCTTTCCACCCACAGTCGAATGGCCAGACGGAGCGCGTCATTCAGAATCTGGAGACATATCTGCGCTGTTTTGTGGCGGAGAATCAAGAGGACTGGTGTTCTTTTTTGTCCCTTGCTGAGTTTGCTTTAAATAACCGTTGTCAGGAGTCTTCTGATAAGTCACCATTTTTTGGTGCATATGGGTTTCATCCGCAGTTTGGGACTTTCTCGGGAGAGGGGTCTTCTGGTTTACCTGATGAGGACAGATTCTCCTCGTCTTTGTCATCTATTTGGCAAAAGATTCAGGATAATCTAAAGAGCATGAGTGAGAGATATAAGCGTGTGGCAGATAAGAGACGTGTGCTTGGTCCGGACCTGAATGTTGGTGATCTGGTGTGGTTGTCTACCAAGAATATCAAATTGAAGGTTCCCTCCTGGAAGTTGGGTCCTAGGTTTATTGGGCCTTACAAAATCCTGTCTGTCATCAATCCTGTTGCCTACCGTCTTGATCTTCCTCAGACTTGGAAGATCCATAATGTTTTTCATAAGTCCTTTTGTACCCTCGCCTTTGCCTCCTCCTCCTCCGATTATGGTTGATGGGAATCTTGAATTTCAGGTCTCTAGGATTGTGGATTCTCGTCTTGTCCGCGGTTCTCTCCAGTACCTTGTTCATTGGGAGGGTTATGGTCCTGAGGAGAGGATGTGGGTCCCAGTGAAGGACATTAAGGCCTCTCGTCTCATCAGGGCTTTCCATAGGTCCCATCCTGAGAAGGTGGGCTCTGAGTGTCCGGAGTCCACTCGTAGAGGGAGGGGTACTGTCACAACCAGACAGCTGAGAAGCTCTGACAGAAGCCTTTCAGAACCTCCTCCTTGAGTTCTCTTTGTTGTGGTATTCAGTTCCTCATCTCGTTAGCCTCTCTCAGCTGTCATGTAGTTGGACTAATTGCATCCCTTTAAATTCCGCCCCATAATGCATTACTGGGCGGCTTATACTTCTTCCTGGAGTGTGTGTGCATGCTCATCCTGTTTTCCTGTCTGCTACAAAGTTAAGTGCTGTACATTTATCTGTTATTTTCTGTTTGCTGGATCCCAGGTGACCCTGACTCCCTCCGTGTCTGGTGTAGGGAGCCGGTGGTCGTGTCCCCTCACTATTGTAGGGTGTTCAGGGGCTATATAGTCGAGGTACGTGGCTATGCAACCATCCACCTCTGGGATCTTTGCATAGGCTGAGCAGCCAGGGAAAGTGCTAGGTCTTGTGCAGGGGTCTCCCTTTGGTTCCTTAGCTTTGGATCCAGTGAGTCATATATGCACGTTGCTTTGTCTTGTTTCCTGTACACCGTCCGTGACAGTGACCCTGTTGCAGTGCTGCCGGGCTCGTGCTGTTCTTTGAGTGAGTGCCGGGGGCCGCACGGTGCACGCAGGCTGGGGCGGGTGGCCGGCAGCACAACTCACAAGTAAGTGATTTTAAAAAAATTAAATAAAAAAAAATGTAAATTTTTTCCGCCCTCCCCCAGGGTGCGCCCTAAAGCAGCCATATGGTCTGCCTTATGGTAGCACTGACACTGCTCTCAGGAGCCATGGAGAGTGGTCAACACCCCAAACCATAGGAAAGAACCAAGAAAAATATTGGGCCACGATGGCCAGAACATGGTAAGGCAGAGGCTTCGTCCTGGGTCAGACTGGCCGGCCAGAGTATTAGAGGATGTTTGAAGGCTCTGAAACAGTCTTTGATCCTCAGCAGAAGAAACTTCCATTTGGA
Organism: Bufo gargarizans; assembly: GCF_014858855.1. Taxonomy (NCBI): domain Eukaryota; kingdom Metazoa; phylum Chordata; class Amphibia; order Anura; family Bufonidae; genus Bufo; species Bufo gargarizans. The sequence goes on from NC_058084.1 coordinate 78,651,968, forward strand.
AATAACTTTAAAGCCATTCACTAGCCACCAGGGTAGTTATCAAACCCACTGCTTCTGTAGATTGTCAGATGACTATGTTATGATTAATCTTGAGCGAATTGAAGCATCTTAAGCGGAATTCGATCTGAAGTTTAGGAAAAATTAGATTTGCCACAAAGCCGAATTTCCTCACAACTTATGGTAACAAATCATTTTTCCTAAAATGGCGGCTAGAGTTTTCTTGGAAAGAACAGAAAAAAAAAAACTCCTCTACTTGTTTGCGTAAAGGCAGTCTGCTCCTCTCTTGAGTGGAAAATACCTATCACAGGACACCGCACGCTCCCAGTGTGATCACGTGGTGACATCCTCATGCTCAGGGCAGGTCTTTTCCACTCAAGAGAGCAGCAGACGAGGTGCAAGTGGATGAGGTGAGTGAAATTATTATTTTTTAAAGCCAAAAGGCTATAATGAACTAGTATATTACCGTTTTTAACGGCCATTAGATGGGTGCACTACTGTCTCAGTGGCCGTTAAAAACTGTCCCATTGACTGAGAGGCTGAATGGTATTTTAACATAGCAATTTTTGACTAATTAATTTGTGACAAATCTAATTTCTTGTTGAAGTTTCGGCAAATCTTTAAAAAGTTCGCTGATCTTTAGCTATGATATATGTCTTACTGATAAGAATGTGGCTTAAATAAGTGTTTATCATGACCTCTTAGGCTACATGCACAGTGTGACAGCCATGTGACAGACATTTTTAGCATTAGTGAAAGTCTATGGGGCTATTCACATGGGCGTTCTTTTAACGGCCAGTGAATAGCGTTCGTCCAAAAATAGGACATGTCCTATTTTTGGCCGTTTTCACGGCTGGACGTACCCCATTGAAATCAATGGGACCATTTTTAAAGGTCGATTGACAGGAGTGCACCCGTCTAACGGCCGTTAAAAACGGGTACACAGGCCATTTAGGGGTTTAAAAAAAAAAATCACCTCATCCACTTGCTCGCGGTGCAGCAGTCTCTTCTCTCTTCATTAAGCAGGACCTGCCAAAGGACCTGCGATCTGCGTGGTGACGTAACCATGTGGGAGCGCGTAGTGACGTCATTGCGCACCTTCGGCAGGTCCCGTTCTATGAAGAGAGAAGAGACTGCTGCAGCGCGAGCAAGTGGATAAGGTGAGTTTTTTGTTTTTGTTTTTTGGCTGTAGGACTCTATGGGGGCATTATATAGACCATTGGGGGCATTATAAAGTTGGGGGCCCTAAAAAAAACACACACACTATGGGGGACATTATTTAAGATGGGGCTCTACATTAGGGGCATTATTAAAGCTGGGGGTAGCAACAACAAAAAAAATCCTACACTATGGGGGACATTATTTTAGCTGGGGGCCTACCATCCTGTGGCTGTTCTCAGAAGGGTCGGTCTATAAATAACTGCCAATCAAATTCATCCATTTTTCATGTCCGTTTTTAACGGACATGAAAAACGGATGCAAAACGGACATTAAAAACGGACACATGGCCAGAAAATGGATGCACACACTAATGCAAAATGGCCATGAAAAACTGACAGTGTGTCAGTTTTTAACTGACTTTTTTGTCACTGCCTTGTGCAGGCCTATGTAGTTTAGAGATAAGGTTTATTACAAAGTGAAAGTGAAAGCACCAGTCACACAGCTAGAAATACAGTTAATCCTTTGTGACTGAACAGCTAAATATTTTTTAATAAAGGCCAATTTTAAATATGATTTTTAGCCAAAAATCAGTTTAATGCAGTCATTAAAAAAATTGACTCCAAAGATGTACATAGTCTTTAACCTCTTAAGGACATAGGGCGTACAGGTACGCCCTTGTGCCCTGGCACTTAAGGACACAGGGCGTACATGTACGCCCTGTGTATTTCTGATCACTGCCGTGCGGCTGGCAGTGATCGGAACCCGGTGCCTGCTCAAATCATTGAGTAGGCACCTAGGCTAAATGCGCCGGGGGGTCCCGTGACCCCCCCATGTCGGCGATCGCGGCAAACCGCAGGTCAATTCAGACCTGCGGTTTGCTGCGATTTCTGCAGTTTCTGATCCCCGCGGTCCCTGACCGCGGGGATCAGAAACTTTAGTATTCCTAAAATGCATCTGTATCCCCCCCCTGCACCCCTTAGTGATTTTTGCCGGGTGGGAGGTGCAGGGGGAGGGTTGCGGGCGGTGCGGGAGGCGGGCGGTGCTGCAGGCGGGATCGCGATCCCCCGCCCGCCTCCCATTGCGTAATCGTTGGCGTCTAGTGGGTATACCAGGGTGCCAGCACATTGCTGGCACCCTGGTATAAACGGCTGACATCGGTGATGCGATGTCAGCCGTTTAACCCTTTCCATACAGCGGTCCGTACGGACCGCTGTATGGAAAAGGTTAACAGCGCAGGGAGCTCCCTCCCTCTCCCATCGGGGGGCTGCTGTGCCTTTGCAGCCCCTCCGAATGGAGAGGGAGAGAGCTCCCAGGCAGCCCCCCAAGCCCCGTCCTTACCCTTCCCCGTCTGCGCAGTTCTGACCATAACTGAGCAGACGGGGAAGGTTCCCATAGCAACAGGACGCCTTCACCGGTCCTGCTGTCCATGGTGCTGAACAGATCTGTGCTGAAAGGCATAGATCTGTTCAGACAAAGTGTAAAATACAGTACAGTACTATATATTGTACTGTACTGTATTATACAGACATCAGACCCACTGGATCTTCAAGAACCAAGTGGGTCTGGGTCAAAAAGAAAGTGAAAAAATTTGAAAATAAAGTAAAAATCAAAAAACACATTTATCACTGATTAAAAATAAAAAAAATGAAATTCCCTACACATGTTTGGTATCGCCGCGTCCGTAACGACCTGATCTATAAAACGGTCATGTTACTTTACCCAAACGGTGAACGCCATAAAAATAAAAAATTAAAAACTATGATGAAATTGAAATTTTGCCCACCTTACTTCCCCAAAAAGTTAATAAAAGTGATCAAAAAAGTTGTATGTACTCCAAAATTGTAACAATCAAACCGTCATCTCATCCCGCAAAAATCATACCCTACCCAAGATAATCGCCCCAAAACTGAAAAAACTATGGCTCTTAGACTATGGAAACACTAAAACATGATTTTTTTTGTTTAAAAAATGAAATCATTGTGTAAAACTTACATAAATAAAAAAAAGTATACATATTGGGTATCGCCGCGTCCGTATTGACCGGCTCTATAAAAATATCACATGACCTAACCCCTCAGGTGACCACCGTAAAAAAAAAAAAAAGAAACGGTGTAAAAAAAGCAATTTTTTGTCATCTTACTTCACAAAAAGTGTAACAGCAAGCGATCAAAAAGTCATATGCACCCCAAAATAGTGCCAATAAAACCGTAATCTCATCCCGCAAAAAATGAGACCCTACTTGAGATAATCGCCCAAAAACTAAAAAAAACTATGGCTCTTAGACTATGGAGACACTAAAACTTTTTTTGTTTTAAAAATTAATTCATTGTGTAAAACTTACATAAATAAAAAAAATTGTATACATATTAGGTATCGCCGCGTCCGTGACAACCTGCTCTATAAAATTACCACATGATCTAACCTGTCAGATGAATGTTGTAAATAACAAAAAAAAACGGTGCCAAAAAAGCTATTTCTTGTTACCTTGACGCACAAAAAGTGTAATATAGAGCAACCAAAAATCATATGTACCCTAAACTAGTACCAACAAAACTGCCACCTTATCCCGTAGTTTCTAAAATAGGGTCACTTTTTTGGAGTTTCTACTCTAGGGGTGCATCAGGGGGGCTTCAAATGGGACATGGTGTCAATAAAACCAGTCCAGCAAAATCTGCCTTCCAAAAACCGTATGGCATTCCTTTCCTTCTGCGCCCTGTCGTGTGCCCGTACAGCAGTTTACGACCACATATGGAGTGTTTCTGTAAACTACAGAATCAGGGCCATAAATAATGAGTTTTGTTTGGCTGTTAACCCTTGCTTTGTAACTGGAAAAAAAATATTAAAATGGAAAATCTGCCAAAAAAGTGAAATTTTGAAATTGTATCTCTATTTTCCATTAAATCTTGTGCAACACCTAAAGGGTTAACAAACTTTGTAAAATCAGTTTTGAATACCTTGAGGGCTGTAGTTTCTTAGATGGGGTCACTTTTATGGAGTTTCTACTCTAGGGGTGCATCAGGGGGGCTTCAAATGGGACATGGTGTCAATAAAACCAGTCCAGCAAAATCTGCCTTTCAAAAACCGTATGGCATTCCTTTCCTTCTGCGCCCTGTCGTGTGCCCGTACAGCAGTTTACGACCACATATGGGGTGTTTCTGTAAACTACAGAATCAGGGCCATAAATAATGAGTTTTGTTTGGCTGTTAACCCTTGCTTTGTAACTGGAAAAAAAATATTAAAATGGAAAATCTGCCAAAAAAGTGAAATTTTGAAATTGTATCTCTATTTTCCATTAAATCTTGTGCAACACCTAAAGGGTTAACAAACTTTGTAAAATCAGTTTTGAATACCTTGAGGGGTGTAGTTTCTTAGATGGGGTCACTTTTTTGGAGTTTCTACTCTAGGGGTGCATCAGGGGGGCTTCAAATGGGACATGGTGTCAGAAAAACTGTCCAGCAAAACCTGCCTTCCAAAAACCATACGGCGCACCTTTCACTCTACGCCCCGCTGTGTGGCCGTACAGTAGTTTACGGACACATATGGGGTGTTTCTGTAAACGGCAGAGTCAGGGCAATAAAGATACAGTCTTGTTTGGCTGTTAACCCTTGCATCCCCTATTTCAACAAACCATAATAGAGTGAATAGGGATGCTAAAAGCAAAAAATAAAAAATATTCAAAAATAGACGTTAGAAATACAAGGTGAAAATAAAACCCAACTAACAATCGGTAGCAGAAAGGAAACTACCAGGAGAAAGGACACACTCTCTGAGCTGTGATACGGAGAGAGAGCTGCGGCAGAATGGACACGCCCTCTGAGCTGCCAGCTTGAAATAAATCTACCAGGGCAATTGTTGCAATAATTGTGGAGATATCTGGACCCATGTGAGGTAAAGGGCTGGTTCTAGCTTTGTTAGAAATTCTCATGTACTATATGATCTCTGATTTTCATTAAAAATGGGATAAGGCCTTTAAGGTTCACCTTGGAAGTGTTTTTAATAAGAAACCGAGCATGGGAATAAGGGGGCACATTCAGAATCATAAGCAATGTCAGAAATTATTATTGTACAAAAAAAGTAGTAGATACCTGAAGCAAGCTTCCAGCAGAAGTATTTGGGAAATCAACAGTAAATAAATTTACACATGCCTGGGATAAACATACTGTATATCTATCCTTAAAAAAAACTGACAAAAAAAATCTGGTTGTTTTTATACTGTGACAATACATTCTACAGTGGATATAGAAAGTCTACACGCCCCTGTTAAAATGTCAGGTTTGTTTCTGTGATGTAAAAAATGAGACAAAGATAAATAATTTCAGAACTTTTTCCACCTTTAATGTGACCTATAAACTGTACCACTCAATTGAAAAACAAACTGAAATCTTTTAGGTAGAGGGAAGAAAAAAATATAAAAATAAAATGATATGGTTGCACAAGTGTGCACACCCTTAAACTAATACTTTGTTGAAGCACCTTTTGATTTTATTACAGCACTCAGTTTTTTTGGGTATCAGTCTATCATGGCACATTTTGACTTGGCAAGATTTGCCCACTCTTTGCAAAAACACTCCAAATCTGTCAGATTGCGAGGGCATCTCCTGTGCACAGCCCTCTTCAGATCACCCCACAGATTTTCAATCGGATTCAGGTCTGGGCTCTGGCTGGGCCATTCCAAAACTTTAATCTTCTTCTGGTGATCCCATTCCTTTGTTAATTTGGATGTATGCTTTGGGTCGTTGTCATGCTGAAAGATGAAGTTCCTCTTCATGTTCAGCTTTCTAGCAGAAGTCTGAAGGTTTTGTGACAATATTGACTGGTATTTAGAGCTGTTCATAATTCCCTCTAGCTTAACTAAGGCCCCAGTTCCAGCTGAAGAAAAACAGCCCCTTGGCATGATGCTGCCACAACCATGCTTCACTGTGGGTATGGTGTTCTTTTGGTGATGTGCAGTGTTGTTTTTGCGCCAAACAAATCTTTTGTAATTATGGCCAAAAAGTTCAACCTTGGTTTCATCAGACCATAACACCTTTTCCCACATGCTTTTGGGAGACTTCAGATGTGTTTTTGCAAAATGTAGCCTGGCCTGAATGTTTTTCTTCGTGAGAAAAGGCTTTGGTCTTGCCACTCTACCCCATAGTCCAGACATATGAAGAATACGGGAGATTGTTGTCACATGTACCACACAGCCAGTGCCTGCCAGATATTCCTGCAGCTCCTTCAATGTTGCTGTAGGCCTCTTGGTAGCCTCCCAGACCAGTTTTCTTCTCATCTTTTCATCAATTTATGAGGGACATCCAGTTCTTGGTAATGTCCCTGTTGTGCTATATTTTCTCCACTTGATGATGACGGTCTTCACTGTGTTCCATGGTATAGCTAATGCCTTTTAACAATAAGATCCCTCTGATGCTTTGGAAGCTCTCTGTGGACCATGGCTTTTGCTGTGGGATGCGACTAAGGAAATTTCAGGAAAGACCAACTAGAGCAGCTGAACTTTATTTGGGGTTAATCAGAAGCACTCTAAATGATGGCAGGTGTATGCTGACTCCTATTTAACATGATTTTGAATGTGATTGCTTAATTCTGAACACAGCTACATCCCCGGTTAGAAGAGGGTATGCACACTTATGCAACCACATTATTTTAGTTTTTTGTTTGTTTTCTTCTCTCCACCTAAAAGATTTCAGTTTGTTTTTCAATTGAGTGGTACACAGTTTATAGGTCAGAATAAAGGTGGAAAAAGTTCTGAAATGATTTATCTTTGTCTCATTTTTTTATAGCACAGAAACCTGACATTTTAACAGGGGCGTGTATACTTTTTATATCCACTGTATATAGATACTGTATATTTGATTTACATGTATGGTTCTCCATACACTTGAATTGCATTCTTACGGCACTATAAAGTTAAAGGCCCTTTCAAATAATAATAATAATTTCAGCACAAACAATAAAAAAATAAGAAATTTCCCCTAAAACAGGTACTTACACAGCAACTCGACATCTAAAACAGCATTATGTAATACCACATTGCAGTCCAGCTTTCACTACTAAAACTGTTCTGGTTCCACCTGGTGGATAGGAAGCAGACGATCTCTCGATGCATTTCTCTATTTGCATTCTCATCTTTTATTTGAATGTAAAGTGAACATATTGTATGGTGACAGCCAAGTACAAAGGGTTCGGTACACCCCACCTGTCGGTAGCGATTTAAGAGGCACGGACAGCCCCTATAACTTGAAAAAATAAAGGTGGAAAAAGTCCAGCTTCCAATAAAACAATTTATTCAAATATGAAGATAAAACCAACAAGCACAAACCATAGCACCGTCTACGCGTTTCGGGTCATTACTTTGCGATCCTCACTCATGACGTGTGTATGTGATGACACGGCATTTGATGTAAATGAATCTACATTTATTATAATTTATAATGATTAAAGACCTATTGAGAGAGGCAGATAATCTGTCTGCATCAGGCAGCAACCGGCTATTTAGCAAGTCAGTAGGTACTCGATTACTTCCATTTACATGGAGAAATTCATATGATGAAGGAACCCTACGAGGTATTATGATTAGGTTGATTTTTTTTTGTGATTTTTGAGCTGACAGGTTCTCTTAACCCAAAAATTTAGATTCCACCAGAATCCAAATCTTTAGCAATTTAATTTGGATGAATCTCTCAATGCCAGCCAACCTTTTATGGGTAAGAAGATAGAACAGGGCATCTGCCACCTAAAAGGGATAAAATGTTGACAATGTTTTAATAAAAAAAATAATAATGATAATCTAACAGTGCAATCCAAGAGTCCGGCTACCATCCGTTTGCCCATAGCCATGTATGTAATTGTCACCTTCTCATTACTAATAATGTCTTGGCATTAAAGACCTTGAAAGGACTTATACTTCTAAGAGACCTCAGCGTGTCATACACGACTTTTCAAGACAATCTGAGCACTTTTGATTCTGGTCAAATTTATTTGTACCTGAACCGAATTTGTCAACTAATTTATTAGTATTGGACCCAAATCTGTTGTTCCCTTTAATTGATGGGATTTTGGAGTAATATGAAACTAGGGCAGATTTGTTGCGGAAGTGTCTGCAGCTGAAAATGAATTCCATTTTGAGGTTGTTTCAGCAGCATGTTCATGGATTTGTGCCCTTGGCATTCTGTTCTAAAGATAAGTCTTACTACAAAAAGTCTTTGGGGCTCAATTACAAACAGATATATGCCACTTTTGTGGCATAGATCTGGCTCAGATTCTGTTGCACACCATGTTGCGGCAGAATCTGTGACTACTACCCCGCTCACGCCAGGTCTAAAAAAGGGGACGGGAGGTGGGCAGGAAGGGGGCAGGCCGGTAGGCCCATCTCATTTATCATTTTCTACGCTTGTTTTAGGTGTCGAAAAATGGTCTAAATGTAAGACAGCAAGGAAGCTGTCTTACATTTTGAATCGGCAGTGGATACGCTGAAGTTATTTAGAGGCCTGCGCCTCTACATAACTTTGGCGATCCACTGCCAACGCAGCAGCTTATTAAGACCGGCGTCTAAAACATCAGTTTTAATAAATGTGCCCCTTTGTGTCTCCTCAGCCTAAAAGAGTTTTTCCCATTTGGATATTTATGGCATATAAATAGGAATACCCTAAATAAACAGATTCCTGATAATTTACAGCTTATTTTCAAAAGTTATTACTTAGCAGTGAATCCCCCCCCCAAATGCTGAAGCCTTGAACAGACAGATTTTATATAAAGTAAGGGACACTGCAGATAAGCAGCACCATCTGGGCAGCCGTTCTGGCATGGTACGTAAAATACATAAAGGTTTTACTTTTCCGTGATAAGAGAAGCTACTATCAATAAATACAGCAAGAGATCTCTACACAATATAAAACATCAATATCTAACAACCATGTCGGCATCAAAGGGTCTAGTAATGACTGCAATTTCTTCGGCCGGGTGCTGCTCCTGCTGTTCCTCTCCTATGTATTCATCTCAATGCATTTTGTAAGAAAAAAGTTTGTTGGCAGTGTAAATGCTCCTTCTATTATGGAGCTGGTAATGATACCTAAAAGTCTGATGAGAGGACGGTTGTGACAAGACGAAGGAATCCGCACAATGCAGCTTCTGATTTCTACACAACCATTAGGATAGGGGAGGAATAAAAGGTAAGGTTGTCTCCTACTAATAGGGTATGCTGTCAGACATGTCCTGATAACGTACACTTGGTGACAGAATTTTCCAAATTAGAAATAACCAAGGTTAACATCTGACTCGGGCTGTTAAAGGGATTCTGTCATGAGATTTTAGCCCTATAAGCTAAACATATGCCCATGTCCATACTAATAACATGAATCCTAAATTGGCCTTATTAAACCTGCTTGTGGCTCTATTAGCCTAAAAAAATGGTTTTTATAACCGGTCAATCGCCTACCTAAGGTGCCAAAGGGGACATCAGTTAATACAGGGTGCCCGGCCGTCTGTTGCCCAGCGCCTCCTTCCCAGTCTTAATCGCCGCCCTCCCTGTCTACAGTGACGCCTTCCTTATTAGTACAGACATGGGCATATGTTTAGCTTATAGGGCAAAAATCTCATGACAGAATCCCTTTAAGGTCCACTAGAGGAACTGATTCTGGGATCCCACCTTCCATCTATGAAGAACATCTAGTGCACATCCACTTTATAATTACATTACATATTTTGTTATTGTACACATGACAGTTATGTTTGGTGCAATGCCAATACTACACATCACCAAAAGAACACCATACCCACAGTGAAGCATGGTGGAGGTAGCCTTATGCTTTGGGGCTGATTTTCTGCAGCTGGAAATTGGTTTTGGTCAAAGTGGAGGAAATTCCAAATATCAGTCAATTTTGGCTCAAGACCTTCAAGCCTCTGCTAAAACACTGAAGATAAAGAGGAATATTACCTGGAAGCACTATAAACCAAAGCATACCGCCACATTAACAGAAGAATGTCTTCCTCAGAAGAAGATAAACGTTTTGTAGCGGCCCAGCCAGAGCCCAGACCTGATTCCAATTGAAGATCTGCAGATTATAGCTGACAAAGGTGGAGAAAGTTCTGAAATTATTATTTTGGTCTGATTTATTTACATGACAAAACCTGGCATTTTAACAGGGGTGTGTGTCCAGTGGCTGGGTTTGGGGTGGACCCAATGTTACGCTGGGTCCCCCAGACACAGTCGAAGTGTTACCTCTGTTGACTCTGGAAGGGATGGTGAGGCGTTGTGCACCCCAATGGGAAATAAGTCCAGAGAGTCAGGGTCTGCAGTAAACCAGTGTGATTCTTTATTGGAGGAATTCAGGTACAAAACAATATAGGCAAGGCATAGGGCTGGCTTCTCCAGTCTCCTCCCTTGCAGAAGAAGGGTTTGATGGTGAGAAAAAGCTTGAGCTAGCTGTTCCTCTCTCTCTCTCAGAAGGTCAGAAGGCTGGTGATCCAGGATCTGTTGCAGAGTATCCCCATCTCAGGGTCACTCAGTAGTCTGGCAAAGTCTCCTATTCTAAGCACTGTTCCCTAACTGCAGAACACTAAGGGGTCTGACTGTCTCCTTATACAGTATAGAGTTTTTGGCTAAACTACAACCTTCTAGTGAGAGGGGTGAAGTGGAGAAACTCAGCACAAACAAATACAATGTTACAACTCCTATCTCTCATAGACTTACATTGGAGCTCCAATGATACTCAATGGCAATGACATAATAACATAGCTAAAACAGGCATTTAAAAGGCCAATCTGTCTGGTTTTGGTGGTTAATAAGTCTGGCGTTTTCCTTTCAAAGCATGCTTTTCTTTAAACCTTATGGTAGCTGTGGAAAATTACCAGCTTCTCATTATTAGCAGAAAGTCCCAAAAGTCTCCCAGTACTCATTAACCCTTTCCACAGTGCTGTGCATATACAGTGCAAATGAGCAGAGTATATGCCACAACATACATATAAAATGCAGTTAAACAGTATAAGTCAATGCACGTTAACCCTTTCAGTGTGAAATAAAGTGAGGAGTTGATGACTTTGCATAGGGGAAACAGGCAATTGTCCAGACTTCCAGACAAGTGCCCCTGCTCCAGGGAACTACATGTAGACATGTTATATCTACTGTGCCACCTTCAGCATCTCTGGTTTAGCTTTACTAGAACGTCTAATTTAAAGTCATCTGAGTGAGACGGAGAAGCACCACTGAGCTACTGTTCCGTATCACTGCTGCCAACAAATTTAAAGAGAATCTGTCACCACCATTATTCTGCATAATGAAGTGACAGACTTGCCGCAATGCCGACTTCAGCGTTGTGTCTGCTGTGTTTGCTTTTGGTGTCCCTTTTGTGAAATGTACACTTTATGAATTGCAGTGCTTGCATCACACTGTGAGACAGAAGTCCTCATTGTCCTTGAGCTGTGGACTAACCATGCCTACCCCTGCCCTCCCACCACTGATTGACAAGTTTTATCCCTATGCACAGTAGTAGGAAGAAAGCTCTCGATTGGCAGTGGAAATGGAAGGGGAACCCACAGCTGAGCATCAGGGAGCAGTTAAGCATGCTTCCTTCCGCAGTCCCAGCAGGAGTGAGGGGATGACAAAAAAAGTGTTAGAAAAGTGGACAACCCTTTTAGGTGCATTGTTAATACTTTTATCCAAGGTAGTCTTCCACTCAGGTCACCTCACTCTACAAGCAAGAGTGCCTCCTCCTATGGTCAGTATGGCTTGTTGTAGAAATTTTCCTGTATCAAGCTCTTTTGTGTAAGGAAAGGTAAACCTCCTCAAGAGTCAGACACGGTGCTTCATTGTAGACTTCTGCTGAGCACTGCCCCCTCCTCCTGCCCAGTCTCTTCACTTTTATTTCTTAGCCACGAAAAGGGTGTAACAATAGAAAGGGGCAGGCCCGTCACCCGACCACTTTATTCATGTAGCAAACATACAGGAAGTGATGATATAGGAAGATGAGAAACCACCATCATTTAAAATAACATAGCCAGCTAACAAAACACATGTATACAATAATCTCCCATTCCATGGGCAGCTATTTATTGCATGGTTGGCATGTAATACTGTGGGTCAATAAAACATCCCCTCAGTAGTGGCCTTTTCACATTTAAATGTAGTGTCCCCCAGTAGTGCAGTAGTGGCTTTCTTAAACATAGTGCCCCCCTTGGAATGGTCTCTTTAAAAATGCCCCTCCAGTAGTGCCTCTTTACATAAAGTGCCCCCCCCCAGTAAATAATGCACCAACTCCCGCTGTCTGCAATGCAGGCCTCTTCCAGCCTGCTGCCCCGGCTGCGGTATTGGTACATGCTGTGGCGATTGTCATTGCAACCTCCTGCGTCAAGTCTCTGTCTGGCATGATGCAGCCATCACGCCGCCTGTGACCGGACTCAGTAGCGTAACCAGCCTACATCTTAGCACTGCCTCATAGGCCTCAGGGCTAGCGATCTTTAGTCTATGAGCCTCACAGCTGGGAACTAGAGATGAGAGAATTAAAAAAAAACTCAATTCGGCCGGTTCACTAAATTTTCCAAAGCAATTATTTCCTGGCTGCAGAGAGCCTGTATAGTGGTGTAGAACACTGTGCCTTGCAGTAACACGCATAGGGAGTCTATGGCAGCTGTGGTAGTGAAACGATACTGTGAGTCAGTATGACAGGCGTCGCTCTTAGAATCACTGTACACTTCACTTATTTGGGCAGTTAAGGGGCCAAAACTGACCAAATAACTAAAGTATGAACTCAGCCTTACAGGTCAATGTTAGCATCAAGAAGAAGTGCCTTCCTTTTACACCGTCGCCAGCTGATTCCACATAGATGTCTACAGAACCTGTTCTATTAAACGCTAATACAAGTAGAGCCCCCCAACAGAGTGGAGAGGGTGTCAGCAGTAAGTTTGTGTTGACTTCACTGATTATGATCTGTCAGAACAATAACCCCCCAAAAACGGATCCTGTCTGTTGAGCATCCGCCTTCACTAGGTCAGCATTTGGTCAGTAATCCATCAGTATTGCTAATGCCAAAAAAATAAAAGTGGATCCAAAACAGAGATGACATGTGAATGGAATATTTGCACGTCTTCTGTGTTTTGTACCCACTCCTGCTTTTGGCTATCAAATCATAAGCCAATTCAGGCCTTACAGCTGCTACACAGACAGGATGTGTTGTGCATCTCATTTTTCCTTCCTTCTGACAGATCAGAAGAAGGGTCAAATAAATGGTGATGTCATCCAGTCCGAAAAGGCAAAATAGTGGCCCAGTCATGGAGTGGGGAGGGTGGGAGAACAGCTTGAGAAGTCCACAGAGTGGCCCAATGGCATAGTGGTGAGGTGGAAACAGCATGAGGAGACCACAGAGTGGCCCAGTGACATAGTGTTGAGATGGCAGCAGCAGCAGCATGAGGAGGCCACAGAGTGGCACAATGACAGAGTGTAGAGGTAGAAGCAGCAGCATTCGGAGGGCACAGAGTGGCCCATCGACATAGTGTTGAGGTAGCAGCAGCATGAGGAGGCCACAGAGTGGCACAATGACAGAGTGTGGAGGTAGAAGCAGCAGCATTCGGAAGCCACAGAGTGGCCCAGTGACATAGTGTTGAGGTAGCAGCAGCATGAGGAGGCCACAGAGTGGCACAATGACAGAGTGTGGAGGTGGCAGCAGCATGAGGAAGCCACAGAGTGGCCCAGTGACATAGTGTTGAAGTAGCAGCAGCAGCATGAGGAGGCCACAGAGTGACCCGGTGACAGAGTGCGGAGGTGGGTGGCAATAACAGTACCTGCTGATGATAGTGGGTGTAAAAAGGAGCACTTGGCATCAGATGTGTGGCATCAGGTGGGCGGCAGCATCAAAAGTAGCTGAGGCAGGTAGCCAGAAGAAACCGGTCTCTTCTTTTGTCAAGGTTTGGGTGAGGCAGCATGGATGATCTAATCTGATGCATCAGGCATTGGTGGGTGGAAATCCTGGATGATCCACGTCTGATTCATCTTGACAAAGGTCAGTCTCTTCACATTTTGTGTGGACAGGCGAGTTCTCCTTGGGGTAACTATGGCCCCAGCCACACTAAACACCAGCTCTGATGCCACACTACTGGCCGGGAAGGACAGCTTTTCCAGGGCAAACTCGGCCAGCTGTTTAGCTGCCCAGTAGTCCAGAATATCTTCGATGAAGGGTGGCAGGGTGCACTCCAAGTATGCCACCACCTGCTGGTTCAGGTTCTGCTCTATGTCTAGCTGCTGGTGAGTAGTTTCTTCACTATGCGGGTGAAGAAAGCTGCTCATCAGCGACTCTAGACTCGGGCTGCTGCTGATGGAGCTGTTACTGCTCCTGCCACCCCCCCCAGCAGCCATGGCAGTGGAACCTGAGCGCAGAGGGCCTGCAAGGGGATGGACGATGGCGCAGATAGGCAGTGGCTAAATGAGTACATAGGATGTCTCTATAGTAGTTCAGTTTGTCCTCCCTCTCAGCGGGTGTAAAAAAAGGCCCCCATTTTGGACCGGTAGCGAGGGTCTAACATGGAGGAGAGCCAGTAGTCATCCCTCTGGTGAATGGTGACAATTCGGCTGTCACTACGCAAGCAAGTGAGCATGCATCGGGCCATTTGCGCAAGTGACTCGAGGGACTCCCTGCCTCCATCTCCACTACATCTTCCTCATCTCCCTCTTGCTCCTCCGGCTGCTCCTGCTCCTCCTCTCCTGTCACCTGTGTAGAAAAACCACCCATTTCGCTACACATTGCTTGTGCTCCAATGTCTTCCTCCTCCTCCAGTTCAGCTCATGTGGCCGTGAGATGTAGGCGCCACGTCTTCAGTCCCTTGACAAGCCAGATTTACCAGCATCTTTTTCCAGGATATGAATCAGTGGAATGACGTTGTTCATCCCGTAGTCCTGGCGACTGGTGTCACGCATGTGCTGCCACTGGCTAACATCGAAGTTACACAGGGGAGTACCTCTGTCTGCTTGGATCATCAAGAATTTGTTTATGGCCTTTCTCTGTTCGTATAGTCGGTCCAACATATGGAGGGTGAAATTCCAACAGGTGGAAACGTCGCGTATCAGCCTATGTTGGGGGACGCCGTTCTGCCACTGCAGCTGAAGGAGGGTGTGCTTGGCAGTGTACAAGTGGCTGAAGTGCATGCAAAGTTTCCTGGCCATTTTTAGGATGACTTGCAGATGAGTGGAAGACTTCAGTAACCACTTTACAATCAGATTGAACACGTGCGCCATGTAGGGCGCATGGCTCAGCCCTCCTTGATGCAGCGCCAACACCATGTTGTTCCCGTTGTCGGTCACCACGGTTCCGATTTTGAGTTGTCGCGGACAAAGACAGGATTTGATTTCTTGATGAAGGACACAGAACAGTTCCTCTCCTGTGTGACTCCGTTTGCCCAGACAAATGAGACATGTGGTATGCTGGAGGAGCACTGTGAATTGTCCCTGCAGTGGAGGCTGAGGACACGGTGGAGGATGAGGAGACAGAGGCGGAAGCGGCGTCACCTGGCCAATTTGCTGGTGTGGCTGGGCAGGAACTACATTTACCCAGTGGGCCTTAAAGGACATATATTGTCCTTGACTGTACTTACAGCTACCGACCAATTTTCCCATCACAAACAAATTTCACCACTGAAAGGCTAATCGACGCAATTATTCAGTCCCTACAGAAGAAAGTCTACATTCACCAACCAATTTTCCCCAAAAAGGCTGTATAACAAAAAAATGTCACCACTGAATGACAATGTAAATTCACAGCAGAACGGCTAATAACGCATACTTATTTTTACTAATAATACAGCGCAACAATGTCTGTATGAAAATGTAAATTCACAGCAGAACGGCTAATAACACATACTTATTTTTACCAATAATACACCCTCACAATGGCTGTATAACAATGCCGGTTCACTGCAGACCGGCTAATAAGACGTATTCTTTTTCCTATTAATACACCCCAAAAAAATAACGTATCATAATTCGCAGAACGGCTAATAATAATTATTTTTGCCACTAATACATGCCAAAAAGGGCTTTTCTCACTTCAACACACAACAACTAGTAAGCCCTTTTTCTTTTTCCCTACTAATACACGCCAAAAAGGGCTTTAGAACATATAACTGTGGCCGTGAACGGCAAATAATAATTTTTTTGCCACTAATACACGGCAAAAAGGGCTATAATTTTCTCATTTCACCACACAACAGCTAATAAGTCCCTCCCCCCCCCCCCCCCCACTAATACACAGCAAAAAAAAGACTTTAGAACATATACGTAACTGCGGCCGTGAACGGCAAATAATATATATTTTTTGCCACTTATACACTCCAAAATGGGCTGCAAGTTTCTCACTTCAACATACAACGGCCAAAAAGCCCTTTTTCTTTTTCTTCACAATTACACACCAAAAAGGGCTTTAGAACATATAACTGCGGCCGTGAACGGCAAATAATATATTTTTTTTGCCACTAATACATGCCAAAAAGGGCTGGAATTTTCTCACTTTAACAAAAAAAGGCTTTAGAACATATATATAATGGCACCACACAAGGGCTAGTAAGACCCCAATAACAAGTGCAGTTTGCTGGAATTACAGAGGTATCATCTATTGCAAACCTGAAATGACCAGCAGTATAATGGCAATTTGGATCCCCAGTCAGTGCAGCAAGGTGTAATAGGATTGTTCCTATTACCCAGGCTGTACACTCCCCTCCTGAACCCTGTTCTGCTTCAATACTGTGGAATAATTCCTCCCTATCCTTTCCCTACACTTCTAATGCTCTTTCCCTAAACTTCTATTGAGCAAAATATAAGTTTTTAAGTCTTTCCTAGCACTGTCCCTAGCGTCTGCTGACGTCTCTCCCTGCACTAAGTACACTGGAAAATGGCTGACTCCAAGATGGCTGAGGCTATTTATAGGGCTGTGACATCACAGGGCTGGCTGCTGATTGGCTGCATGCATGGCATTGTGGGTGATCCCTCGTTCCCAGAGTTCCTTGCTCCATGTCCTAACATGTGCAGCAGCAATTTTAGGAAAAAATGTGATTCGTTACCACGAAGCGTGAGGAAATTCTGATTCGGTGCTAATCGAATAATTCCTGAAATTCAGATCGAATTCCACTTTGTCAGCTTCGATTCGCTCATCTCTACTAAGAACTATTTGCCATCCTCACAGTTCAACTCTGCCGCTCCCCATGGACCAGTACCAGAAGATTCATGGCCCGATACTGGTCTGCAGCCCGGTGGTTGGGGACCTCTGATTCAGAGCATCAAAGCCTTATAAATGCTTGCACTTTTGAACCATGAAAAATGTCTCACATTAAACGTTACAACCATTTTGTCACACACAAGCATTTATAACTTGTGGATTATTGCATTTATTTGTATAGACCAGATAATATATGGCAGCCATAATAAAACAGGAAGAATAAAGACAGGTACAATGCTGTAATCCTATTTAACAACACGCTGCTTATAGATTGATAGATAGGAACTTGACACTTTATATAATTAGCCTTTGCAGATGACGGTAACCAATGCTGACAGTAATGTAGATAGCTGATTGTTTCCATGTGAGATCTGATCACCTTCAGTCATTGTGTCACTTCTGTACTGCATGGTTAGGACAATGGCATCGCTATGACCGCCTAGGCTAAAGAATCAGTGTGAGTACATTTTTTGTAACATTGCTACCTCTTTATTGGACCATGTAACTTCACCAAGTCTCTCACCAGTTTTCATCATCCCTAGGTGTCAATCAGACCCTGCTTCCAAGCACTCCATCTCCTGATCACAGTTAGGGCTGTTTCACACGAGCGGAAGCCGTGCGTGGCATCCGCTCCGTGAAAGAGTGCCAAGACCCGATGCAGACTGCAGAGGCACGGAGCAGTAACATGACTGATAATGCTCCGTGCCTCTCTGTGATCTCTTTACTACGAAATCACAATGAGATAAAGTTGTCACTGTGATTTCGTAGTAAAGAGATCACAGAGAGGCACGGAGCATTATCAGTCATGTTAATGCTCCGTGCCTCTGCAGTCTGCATCGGGTCTTGGCTCTCTTTCACGGAGCTGATGCCACGCACGGCATCCGCTCGTGTGAAACAGCCCTTAGGGCTCTTTCACACTTGCGTTCTTTTCTTCCGGCATAGAGTTCCGTCGTCGGGGCTCTATGCCGAAGAATCCTGATCAGTTTTATCCTAATGCATTCTGAATGGAGAGAAATCCGTTCAGGATGCATCAGGATGTCTTCAGTTCCGGACCGGAACGTTTTTTGGCCGGAGAAAATACTGCAGCATGCTGGGCTTTTTGCTCTGGCCAAAAATCCTGAAGACTTGCCGCAAGGCCGGATCCGGAATTAATGCCCATTGAAAGGCATTGATCTGGATCCGGCCTTAAGCTAAACGTCGTTTCGGCGCATTGCCGGATCCGACGTTTAGCTTTTTCTGAATGGTTACCATGGCTGCTGGGACACTAAAGTCCTGGCAGCCATGGTAAAGTGTAGTGGGAAGCGGGGGAGCAGCATACTTACAGTCCGTGCGGCTCCCGGGGCGCTCCAGAGTGACGTCAGGGTGCCCCACACGCATGGATGACGTGATCGCATGGCACGTCATCCATGCGCATGGGGCGCTCTGACGTCATTCTGGAGCGCCCCGGGAGCCGCACGGACGGTAAGTATACCGCTCCCCACTACTACTATGGCAACCAGGACTTTAATAGCGTCCTGGCTGCCATAGTAACACTGAACGCATTTTGAAGACGGATCCGTCTTCAAATGCTTTCAGTTCACTTGCGTTTTTCCGGATCCGGCGTGTAATTCCGGCAAGTGGAGTACACGCCGGATCCGGACAACGCAAGTGTGAAAGAGCCCTAAGTCATCCAGTCTGTCCGGGAGCGGACAGCAGCTGCAGCATCAAGCCACGTCTGTCTGAACGCTGCGTCAAGAAGAGACATGTCATGACTTTGAACCTCCAGACAACGAACTACAGAGCTGCTCCCCATTGAAAACAATGGAAGGCAGATACCACATGGTCGCCGGTGCTGTGTCCATGCCAAGATTCTGTCGTGTGAATGGGCCCTTAAACTGCTTTCATACAGTCAGTGTTTAGTCAGTGTTTGGTCAATGATTTTCATCAGTGATTGTGAGCCAAAACCAGGAGTGGGGCCTACATAGAGATAATGTATAATGGAGAGACTTGCACCTGTTCTGTTTTTGACCCGCACCTGGTCTTGGCTCACAATAACTAATGGAAATCACTGCTCAAATACTGACTTAAAACTAACCTTACTTGCATACAAAGACTGTCAGGCACCTCTCACATTAGGACTTCAACTTCCTCAGAAGCTTGGAATACACATAACCCTCCAACTGTGATGAAGTGAAACGGTAAACATTTTATTCACTCATGGCATGCAGCAGTATTTAAGTCTCTCAAGGTGGTGAAAACTGTGCCATTAAGGGGCCAAAACATTGCTGTACACTATGGGTGAATACATTTTGTAATGGAGTCCTGCTTCGTTCTCCGTTAATCTCAATGAGGAACGTCCTTTTGGAAAGGCACAAATTCGGATGTACACTGGATATAAAAAGTCTACACACCCCTGTTAAAATGTCAGGTTTCTGTGATGTAAAAAAATGAGACAAAGATTAATCATTTCAGAACTTTTTCCACCTTTAGGCCTATTGCACACGACCGTATGGCTTTTTCAGTGTTTTGCGGTCTGTTTTTCATGGATCCGTTGTTCCGCTTTTTGTTTCCGTTGTGTTTCCGTTTCTGTTCCGTTTTTCCGTTCCGTTTTTCCGTATGGCATATACAGTATACAGTAATTACATAGATAAAATTGGGCTGGGCATAATATTTTCAATAGATGGTTCAGGAAAAAACGGAACGGAAACGGAAGACATACGGATGCATTTCCGTATGTGTTCCGTTTTTTTTGCGGATCCATTGACTTGAATGGAGCCACGGACTGTGATTTGCGGGCAATAATAGGACATGTTCTATGTTAAAACGGAACGGAAAAACAGAAATACGGAAACGGAATGCATATGGAGTACATTCAGTTTTTTTTGCGGAACCATTGAATTGAATGGTTCCGTATACGGACCGTATACGGAACGCAAAAAACGGCCAGTAAACGGAAAAAAAAAACGGCCGTGTGCAATAGGCCTTAATGTGACCTATAAACTGTACCACTCAATTGAAAAACAAACTGAAATCTTTTAGGTGGAGGGAAGAAAACAAAAAAAAAAACTCAAATAATGTGGTTGCATAAGTGTGCACACCCTCTTATAACTGGGGATGTAGCTGTGTTCAGAATTAAGCAATCACATTCAAAATCATGTTAAATAGGAGTCAGCATACACCTGCCATCAATTAAAGTGCCTCTGATTAACCCCAAATAAAGTTCAGCTGCTCTAGTTGGTCATTCCTGAAATTTCCTTAGTCGCATCCCACAGAAAAAGTCATGGTCCACAGAGAGCTTCCAAAGCATCAGAGGGATCTCATTGTTAAAAGGTATCAGTCAGGAGAAGGGTACAAAAGAATTTCCAAGGCATTAGATATACCATGGAACACAGTGAAGACAGTCATCATCAAGTGGAGAAAATATGGCACAACAGTGACATTGCCAAGCACTAGACGTCCCTCCAAAATTTATGAAAAGACGAGAAGAAAAAGGGAGGCTACCAAGAGGCCTACAGCAACATTGAAGGAGCTGCAGGAATATCTGGCAAGTGCTGGCTGTGTGGTACATGTGACAACAATCTCCCATATTCTTCATATGTCTGGGCTATGGGGTAGAGTGGCAAATCGAAAGCCAGGCTACATTTTGCAAAAACACATCTGAAGTCTCCCAAAAGCATGTGGGAAAAGGTGTTCTGGTCTGATGAAACCAAGGTTGAACTTTTTGTCCATAATTCCAAAAGATATGTTTGGCGCAAAAAAAACACTGCACATCACCAAAGGAACACCATGCCCACAGTGAAGCATGGGGGTGGCAGCATCATGCCGAGGGGCTGTTTTTCTTCAGCTGGAACTGGGGCCTTAGTTAAGCTAGAAGAAATTATGAACAGTTCCAAATACCAGTCAATATTGGCACAAAACCTTCAGGCTTCTGCTAGAAAGCTGAACATGAAGAGGAACTTCATCTTTCAGCATGACAACGACCCAAAGCATAGATCTAAAACAACAAAGGAATGGCTTCACCAGAAGAAGATAAAAGTTTTGGAATGGCTCAGCCAGAGCCCAGGCCTGAATCCGATTGAAAATCTGTGGGGTGATCTGAAGAGGGCTGTGCACAGGAGATGCCCTCGCAATCTGACAGATTTGGAGTGTTTTTACAAGGAAGAGTGGGCAAATCTTGCCAAGTCAAAATGTGCCATGCTGATAGACTCATACCCAAAAAGACTGTAATAAAATCAAAAGGTGATTCAACAAGTATTAGTTTAAGGGTGTGCACACTTATGCAACCATATTATTTTATTTTTATATTTTTTCAAAAATATGCTTCTCTTATCTTGTGGCCTGTGATCATGTTGCGCGAGCCATCACGTGACTGTTGACCATGTGACCGCTACACGTCCTGGGGATCTAGTTACGGGCCTGTTTATGTGTATGATCACTTGACTATGACGCGGGCGGTCACGTGACTGGCCATCACGTGCCTGCCGCACGTCACAGTGACCGGGTCACGCGGATGATCACCTGACTGCCCATCGTGTGTTTGGCATGTGCTTCCAGTCCTATGTGGGTGGCGTTAGGTTACGCAGGTGCATATAGATGAACATTTTTAAATATACACATGAGGATCCACTTATGTTTATTTATTGATGGTTATTGATTGGTGGGTTGAGCCCTTAAATGGAGCACATTTCCATGGAGAGCCATACCCCCAGATGAAGGTGTTGCCGAAACGCACGTCGGGGTGTGCTGTTCTCCTAAGGTGATTTCCCCATTAATGAGTATATGATAGATTGATGTTACATTCTGTATGAGGGGTGGTTTTTGTGTATAGCTTTTTATGCATTGTGATGCATTAGCAGTTACTTGATACATTTGACCACCTATTTACCCTTGGTCAGGGGATGTATAATTATTGCATCCCTTCCCCTTATATGAGATTTGTACTTATGTAAACTTCCCTCAGGTGTATACCGCACTTTTGTCTTGATGTATTTAGTTTCTATTTTTATCATGTCTTATATACCGTATATATTTAATAAAGATTATTATTTATATGGAGCCTTCTTAGCTTTTTTTATATAGGTGTAACTGTTCCATGTTGAGTGGGCTTGTTGAGGGGTTTGTGATGCTGCCCATTATTGGCTTTGGGCCTCTACTTAATCTAATTTTGTGCAACCTGTGTTTATTAACAATAGGACACCAGCAGCACTGATTGGACAGAGTCAGACACACCCACTACTGGTAACACCCAACAGTACCCATACTGCAGACTGCCGTCAAATTTATTTGTAAACTTCTAGCAGAAATAATACAGGAATGGCACAGCATAGAGTAACAAGAATAGATGCTCCAAAATTGGTATTACATGGGGAATGCAAATAGATACTGAACAGTCATGTCAGAAAAGGTGACAGGTAGAGTTGAGCGAACCCAAACTGTAAAGTTAGGGTTCGTACCAAACTTTAGGTTTTTCGGCACCCGGACCCGAACCTGAACATTTACGTAAAAGTTCGGGTTTGGGGTTCGGCGCTTTCTTGGCGCTTTTTGAAAGCGTCATACTACAAGCGTCATACTACTTGCCCCAAAAGGCCATCACAGCCATGCCTACTATTGGCATGACTGTGATTGGCCAACTGCAGCATGTGACCCAGCCTCTATTTAAGCTGGAGTCACGTAGTGCCGCCCGTCACTCTGCTCGGATTAGTGTAGGGAGAGGATGCAGCAGCTGTGAGGGAGAGATCAGGGAGAAATCTTATGAAAAACTGCTTTTTTACTCAGCGATCTACAGCAAATGTGTTTTGTGGGTGCAGTGCACAATTTTTTTAAGCCTGCCCTGAGCGAACTACTGCTAAAAACTAATTTTTTTTACTTCAGTTTGTCAATATCAATACATAATCGGCAGCCATTTTATGCAACGATAGTGCACCAGCACAGGATATCTGCATGTCTGCAAGCACAGAAATACTGCTTTTTGCTTACTGGGGTTAGTATAGTACACATCTGGGATTAGACGTGCATAAGTGACTGTCACATTTAGGCCACAAATACGGCTTTGTGCTTACTGGGGTGAAAAAACCCTCTAATATACTGCACATCTGGGATTAGACGTGCGTAAGTGACTGTCACATTTAGGCCAGAAATACGGCTTTGTGCTTACTGGGGTGAAAAAACCCTCTAATATACTGCACATCTGGGATTAGACGTGCGTAAGTGACTGTCACATTTAGGCCAGAAATACGGCTTTGTACTTACTGGGGTGAAAAAAAAACCTCTGATATACTGCACATCTGGGATTAGACGTGCATAAGTGAGTGTCACATTTAGGCCACAAATATGGCTTTGTGCTTACTGGGGTGAAAAAAAACCCCATCTTTTTTATATACTGCACATCTGGGATTAGACGTGCATAAGTGAGTGTCACATTTAGGCCAGAAATACGGCTTTGTGCTTACTGGGGTGAAAAAAAAAACTCTGATATACTGCACATCTGGGATTAGACGTGCATAAGTGAGTGTCACATTTAGGCCAGAAATACGGCTTTTTGGTTACTGAGGTGAAAAAACCCTCTGATATACTGCACATCTGGGATTAGACATGCATAAGTGACTGTCACATTTAGGCCAGAAATACAGCTTTTTGGTTACTGGGGTGAAAAAACCCTCTATAATACTGCACATCTGGGATTAGACATGCATAAGGGCCGCTTCACACGAGCGGATGCCGTGCGTGGCATCCGCTCCGTGAAAGAGTGCCAAGACCCGCTGCAGACTGCAGAGGCACGGAGCGGTAACATGACTGTTAATGCTCCGTGCCTCTCTGTGATCTCTTTACTACGAAATCACAGTGACAACTGTGATTTCGTAGTAAAGAGATCACAGAGAGGCACGGAGCATTAACAGTCATGTTACCGCTCCGTGCCTCTGCAGTCTGCAGCGGGTCTTGGCACTCTTTCACGGAGCGGATGCCACGCACGGCATCCGCTCGTGTGAAGCGGCCCTAAGTGACTGTCACATTTAGGCCAGAAATACGGCTTTGTGCTTACTGGGGTGAAAAAACCCTCTAATATACTGCAGATCTTGGATTAGATGTCCATAAGTGAGTGTCACATTTAGGCCAGAAATACGGCTTTTTGGTTACTGGGGTGAAAAAACCCTCTGATATACTGTACATCTGGGATTAGACGTGCATAAGTGAGTGTGACATTTAGGCCACAAATACGGCTTTGTGCTTACTGGGGTGAAAAAAAACCATATTTTTTATTTACTGCACATCTGGGATTAGACGTGCATAAGTGACTGTCACATTTAGGCCAGAAATACGGCTTTGTGCTTACTGGGGTGAAAAGAAAACTCTGATATACTGCACATCTGGGATTAGACATGCATAAGTGAGTGTCACATTTAGGCCAGAAATACAGCTTTTTGGTTACTGGGGTGAAAAAACCCTCTGATATACTGCACATCTGGGATTAGACGTGCATAAGTGACTGTCACATTTAGGCCAGAAATACAGCTTTTTGGTTACTGGGGTGAAAAAACCCTCTAATATACTGCACATCTGGGATTAGACGTGCATAAGTGACTGTCACATCTAAACATCTAATAAGGTACGTGGTCATGGTCGTGGTGGTGGTGTTGGTGGAGCCTCTGGTGCAGGGAGAGGACGTGGCCGCTCTGCCACAGCTACACGTCCTACTGAACCTACTACCTAAGGTCCCAGTAGCCACCAGAATCTACAGCGATATTTGGTCGGGCCTAATGCTAAGGATGGTAAGGCCTGAGCAAGTACAGGCGCTAGTCAATTGGGTGGCCGACAGTGGATCCAGCACGTTCACATTATCTCCCACCCAGTCTTCTGCAGTAAGCGCACAGGTGGCACCTGAATCCCATGCCCATCAGTCTGTCACATCATCCCCATGCATATTGGGGAACCTGTCTGAGCTTCAAGTCATGCAGCAGTCTCTTATGCTGTTTGAAGACTCTGCTGGCAGGGTTTCCCAAGGGCATCCACCTAGTTCTTCCCCGGGGGGGGAAGACATAGAATGCACTGACGCACAACCACTTATGTTTCCTTATGAGGACATGGGAATCCCACCTCAGCACGTCTCTGATGATGACAAAATACAGGTGCCAACTGCTGCGTCTTTCTGCATTGTGCAGACCGAAAAGGAGGCCAGGGAGGAAGACTGGGTGAAAGACGATGCAGGGGACGATGAGGTCCTAGACCCCACATGGAATGAAGGTCGTGCCACTGACTTTTAGAGTTCGGAGGAAGAGGCAGTGGTGAGACTGAGCCAACAGCGTAGCAAAAGCGGGAGCAGCGTGCAAAAGCAGAGCAGCCGTCGCCAAAACAGTTTGCCTGCTACTGGCCACCGTCACCAGTGACCGAGCACACCACCGTCACCAGGGACCGAGCACACCAAAGGCAGCTTCAAGGAGTTCCCTGGCATGGCACTTCTTCACACAATGTGCTGACGACAAGACCCGAGAGGTTTGCACGCTGTGCCATCAGAGCCTGAAGCGAGGTATTAACGTTCTGAAACTTAGCACAACCTGCATGACCAGGCATCTACATGCGAGACACGGGCTGCAGTGGAGTAAGCACCTTCAAAACCAATAAAGGGCTCAGACCCCTCCTGCTCCCTCTTCTGCTGCTGCCTCGGCCTCTTCCTCCGCTTCTGGGGGAACGTTGGCACCTGCCGCCCAGCAAACAGAGGATGTGCCACCAACAACACCACTTCCGTCACCAAGCATCTCCACCATGTCACACGGAAGCGTTCAGCTCTTCATCTCACAAACCTTTGATAGAGAGCGTAAATTCCCACCTAGCCACCCTCGATCCCTGGCCCTGAATGCCAGCATTTCTAAACTACTGGCCTTTGAAATGCTGTCATTCAGGCTGGTGGAGACGGACAGCTTCAAACAGCTCATGTTGCTTGCTGTCCCACAGTATGTTGTTCCCAGCTGCCACTACTTCTCCAGGAGAGCCGTGCCCTCCCTGCACAACCAAGTATCCACCTAACCACAGATACGTGGACCAGTAAGCACAGCCAGGGACGCTATATCTCCCTAACTGCACACTGGGTAAATGTAGTGGCGGCTGGGCCCCAGGCGGAGAGCTGTTTGGCGCATGTCCTTCCGCCGCCAAGGATCGCAGGGCATCATTCTTTGCCTCCTGTTGCCTCCTCTTCCTACTCGGCTTCATCCTCCTCTTCTACCACCTCCTCATCCGGTCAACGACAGACCTTCACCACCAACTTCAGCACAGCCAGGGGTAAACGTCAGCAGGCCATTCTGAAACTGATGTGTTTGGGGGACAGGCCCCACACCGCGCAGGAGTTGTGGCGGGGTATAGAACAACAGACCGACGAGTGGTTGCTGCCAGTGAGCCTCAAGCCCAGCCTGTTGGTGTGCGATAATGGGCAAAATCTCATTGCAGCTCTGGGACTAGCCGGTTTGACGCCCATCCCTTGCCTGGCGCATTTGCTGAATTTGGTGGTGCAGAAAGTCATTCACAACTACCCCGACATGACAGAGCTGCTGCATAAAGTGCGGGCCGTCTGTGCGCGCTTCCGGCATACTCATCCTGCTACTGCTCGGCTGTCTGCTCTACAGCGTAACTTCGGCCTTCCTGCTCACTGCCTCATATGCGACGTGCCCACCAGGTGGAACTCCACCTTGCACATGCTGGACAGACTGTGCGAGCAGCAGCAGGCCATAGTGGAGTTTCAGCTGCAGCACGCACGGGTCAGTCGCACTGCGGAACAGCACCACTTCACCACCAATGACTGGGCCTCCATGCGAGACCTGTGTGCCCTGTTTCGAATACTCCACCAACATGGCCAGTGGCGATGACGACCATTATCAGCGTTACAATGTCTCATTGGGAAAACACTTAGGGCGATGATGGAAGTGGATGTGGCCCAGGACGAGGAGGAGGAAGAGGGGTCATCTCTAACACTTTCAGGCCAGTCTTTTAGAAGTGGCTCAGAAAGAGGATTTTTGCAACAGCAGAGGCCAGGTACAAATTTGGCCAGCCAGGGCCCACTACTGGAGGAGGAGGAGGAGGAGGAGGATGGGGATGAAGTATGTTCACAGCGGGGTGGCACCCAACGCAGCTCCGGCCCATCACTGGTGCTTGGCTGGGGGGAAACGCAGGACGATGACGATACGCCTCCCACAGAGGACAGCTTGTCCTTACCTCTGGGCAGCCTGGCACACATGAGCGACTACATGCTGCAGTGCCTGCGCACTGCAGCATGTCTTTTATGTTTTTTTAATTCATTTCCCTATCCACATTTGTTTGCAGAGCAGTTGCCATGCTCTGAAGCACATTTTGCTGCCTTTTACAGCCCTCTAGCTCTTTCCATGACATTTTTACAGCCATTTTAGTGCTCAAAAGTTCGGGTCTACATTGACTTCAATGAGGTTCGGGGTCAAGTTCGGGTCCCGAACACGAATTTTTTTTTCAAGTTCGGCCGAACCTGCCGAACCCGAACATCCAGGTGTCCGCTCAACTCTAGTGACAGGTCCTCTTTAAGGAAAAGATAAAACCTGACTATTTGCATTTTCACTGATTCTGGCTTTTAGGAAGACAAATAACAACACATAACCTTGAACTGCAACCCTAGGAGATCTCTCAGATTGATTTTGTACGTATAGTTATCCTATTGTGACCTTTTAAAGAACCACCACGACCTCTAAAATATGTGACAGTGCCTTTAGATGACGTAAGTTTTGGAACAGAAAATAAGCTTCTCGGGTCCCTGTGCTGCTTATATCTTCTGGAATCATTTAATTTATAGTAAAGTAAACATTCTCATAAACCAGATAAAAAACACTTTAGAGGCACGTCGGTGATATCCGGTGATCGTCCTAACTCCAGAGAGAGAAAAATAATGGATTTACGCTTCCCAGTCCTCAACGCAACGACATTGTTCTAAAGGAATTATAACCAACATCAGTGTCTCATTTCCTAAACTGAAGCGTTGTGTAAAGCGGCTATTACAGCTACGAGGTAATCCATACTCGGCTATTGTATGACATCAGATTCACCACCAATAATGTACAGTGTTTACCAAATACTAAATCTAATGGCTGCATGTTGCCTTTCTCTCTAGATAGGCGGAGAGACATCATCATTGTATCAAGTGCAGCATCTATTGGGTATGATTAAAACGGTCAAAAAAAAGGTCTGCTTTTTTTTCCCCTCAGAAATAGTATTGAGCGCGAATATTCGAAAAGCGAATTTTGAGAATTCGCGAATATTTAAAATATAGTGCTATATATTCGTAATGATGAATATTCTTTTTTTTTTTTAACACAGAACACATCAGGTGATCATCCCTCCCTTCTTCTAGCTTGTGGGCCAATGAGAAGGCTTTGTCACAGCTTAGCAACATACCTAACAACCAATAGAAAAGTCGCCTACCCCTTACTATATAAAAACCTCATCAGCAGCCATTTTCTAAAGTTTATTGCAATAAGGCCGAATGCACACAGCCGTGGAACACGGACGTGAGCAGTCTGTGGTGTCCCGGCCTGGCATCCTGCTGACAGCAGGAGCGCACGGCGTCATTGGTTGCTATGATGCCGTGCGCTTCATGCCGCCGCTGCTCTACACTAATACACTTGTATAGATCATACGAGTGTATTACTGTAGTGCAGCGGCGGCATAAAGCGCACGCCGTCATATCAACCAATGACGCTGTGCGCTCCTGCTCTCAGCAGGATGCCAGGCTGGGATACCACGGACCGCTCACGTCCGTGTTCCACGGCCGTGTGCATTCGGCCTTATGAAAGAGACAGCAGTGGCATTGCTGTGCTCTGTGCTTTGTTGTATAATTCAGATAGTTAGGGGGAGATAGTCAGTGTAGGTTAGATAGTGATATAGTGTAGCTGATAGGTTCTGCTGTCCATACATACATGCTACAGACATAGTGCTGTGATGTCAGAAGTTGCACGTATTGCAAAAAAATATGTGCATCGTTAATTGCCGAAAATTTGCGAGTGCAAATATATTGGAGCACCCTATCTGCATATAAAGCTATTCTAATGTTCTGCCGTGCCAACCATTTTCTCCAGTCTCAGAAAACTTATACCAGCTTGAAAAATGTAGCATAAGTGACCCACGCCTGTATTTTGCGCGCATTACACGAATAATACATTGCCAATTTTCGCAATCAAGAATATAATCTCGAATTCTCGAATTTGCGAATATATGACAAATATTTTACTAAATTATTTGCGAAATATTGCGAATTCGAATATTGCTCCTGCCGCTCATCACTATTCAGAAACACTGCCATTAATGTTGAACGAAGCGAGGCATTCAAAGCGGAATTTGGTCAGTTTAGGAAAACTTCGATTCAAAATTAATCCGAATTTCCTTGCGCAGGTTTTTGTAAAATGCCGGTTACACGTGTTACAAAGTGTAACTTAGTATAGAGGAGACAAGCCAGGGAATACAAGATCATCCATAATGCTGTGCAGCCAGCTCATCCGCAGATAGCCATCCCCTATGATGTCACAGCCCAAAAAAAACTCATTCTGCGCAGTCTTTGCAATTGTCCTGTGAGTTGAGCATAGGGAGAGATGTGGAAAATGCTCATGCACTAGGGACAGTGTTTCTGAAAATGATTAATAGAAGATTATTGAAGAGGGAGACTGCAGAGAGTGTGCAGGGAGAGAGCAGGGAGACTGCAGAGAGTGTGCAGGGAGAGAGCAGGGAGACTGCAGAGAGTGTGCAGGGAGAGAGCAGGGAGACTGCAGAGAGTGTGCAGGGAGAGAGCAGGGAGAATGCAGGGACAGTGCAGGGAGACTTATTCTGCGTCAGTTTTATTTGTTTACTCCTACATTTACTTATTTCTACATCAGCCGTAAATGTAATCTACAAGGAAATTTGGTTTTAATTAATAGCTTGCAGCATCAGCTCCAAGTTGTCCTTTGAATGTCACGGCTGTCAAGAATAATATTCTCCCTACTTCATCTGATACCTAGATATACGTTTTTTCTGTTATCACTGCTGTTGGTTGGATAAAAATAACCTAAAGCCCACAACAACTCCTCTACTCTGTATAAGTGTATGTGCAAATGCAGTACTACATCCCTGGGGTTATCTGCAAATGTATTGTAATGTATTATACTTTTATGTGTTGGCTGTGCATCCCAGCAGAGGAAGAACAGATGGTAAAGGTGGGCATTAATAGGACTAACCACCCTGGTCCTGCTTCCTGCCAGGAGGGGGAATTCCTGTGTAGACTTAGGAAGCACACTGCAGAGCTCCTTGAAAAGATTCTCCAGAGAGATCAACTGAATTCAGTCTCAAGTAAGCACTTGAGAGACAAGACAGCAGAGTTAACAGCAAAAAAAAAAATGTTTTTTTTCACTGATGTAAGGTGAGGGACTACAGCTCAGACACCCATCACCCAAAATTTCAACTAGACCAGATAAAGTCCAAGTCTGAACCTGACAATGGACACCTATACCCACAAGGTGCCATTTGCAGCCATCCAACCTGCCTCCATACCTCCTTGACTGGTACCAGAAACTGCACTTTTTGCTGCTATTGGATGTACCACAAGTTACATTTGTCACTTAGTAAAAAGAGACTGTTATATGTTCACTTCTGGCTTCATTCTTTATACTTCATTTCCACTGCACCGATCCCCAGGGAGCAATGGTCTGAGCGAGTACACCATGACACAACACTTCATTAGGGCGACTATCACTCCCATCCTCAGGGACTTGTTGCACAAAGCAAGGCAAAAATCTATATCATTTAGGTTGGCCAAAATGTATCAGGCAGGTTGAAGACCAGACAACCAATGGACCATCTTTAAGTTTATTAAAGTTTAATAGAAAATTGAGCAGGAAAAGACTGATAGTACTGTGATAGTACTGTTAAGAAAAGGTGGATGGGGCTAGGTGCATCAGTCCACAGAGTCTAGTGTTTTGGTTCCTCTCCTTCTATTAAAACACTAGTTGCCTTGAATTGTTGTAGTCCTTGGTAGCTCTCCTTGGTGGCTAAAGTAAGCAGTTCTGAGCATGCAGAGAAGTTTCAGTATAAAGTACCATCTTTAGACCTCGGATTCATGTGATCAGGAGTTTTATATCTGTAAATACTTTGATCAGTAGGTTCTGCCATAATTGTTTGATTGGTAGGTTGACTAATTTCTTCCAAATGAAAGTGAGTACACATCCTATTTCCACCATTTGCAGAAGAAATGTGACCATGAATGCCTCATCAGGCAGTGGTGCCACCTAACTGTGGTATTCAGTTATTTCAATGCCATAGTCAGGGTTGTAGAGCTGCCAGGGCATGGTAGGGTGTTTTGAAAATAGGTCCCCAGTGCCCTGGATGTATTTTTGGGGGCGTTGCTACTGCACATAACCATGCTGCATGGCATCACCGCACATCATACCATCTGCCAATCTGTGATTATAGAAAGCATCCTCCAGTCTTTACAGCACGTACCTCTCTTATTTCACTGGTTTCAGTCAATATCAATTAGTTGTTTTGTCAGTTCCTATGTTATTTAGGGACAATTCAGGTGATTGAAGCTTATTCATTGTACGGGACATTATAGAAGAGGAATGGAAAGCCATGCCATAATTCATTTTTGTTTGCTTCAGAGAGGCTCATACACATATAAACGATTGCTACAGGAAGCCTACTCTTCAAGGGTTATCTGACTCTTTGTAACTGATGACTTATCCATTCTGAATGGGGCTGAGCTGCACCAATGGTTGTGATGTCACTGGCCTAGGGTAAGCAGTCAGAAGGCTGCAGCAATCACAGGAACACCAGGGCCTTCTCAAAACAGCTGATCGGCAGGGGTCCAAGGTGTCAGACCCCACTGATCAGATGCTAATGACCTACCTAGAGGATCGGTCATCAGCTACAAATAGTCGGATAACCCTTTTAATGGTCGTTCAGAAAGAGGTACAAAGCATACAGTGTAGACAAGTGCAGAGTTTGTAGTGGATAGATTTGGCAATGGCAGCATTCTCCCCAGATTTCTCAGGCTAACTTGTGGAAGGCACTGCTACTCCTCTTCAACTGCCTGGTCAACTCTTCCTTAAGGGGCGTTCTTTGTGCCGCATTTGTGCCCAGGCGCGCCTCAACTGCCGGATCCTTAGACACGCCCATCTCATTAGAATTCACTTCGCTGGGCGGTATTTTCCTGTCCCTGACATTCGGAGATCCCTCGCATGGGACGCGGCTGGGCACAAATGCGGCACAAAGAACGCCCCTTGGGCAGAAAGGACAGGTGATTATAAAGATTATTTTTCACGTTTTACAATGCGCACAGGAATAATACTTATATGAATTGGAAACTTATTATAAGACCTAGGGGGGGCATATAAAGATCTAATTATGCTCATAAGGCCTGTCAGTGTCCCTTTAAGGTCA
The DNA here is from genome assembly GCF_014858855.1 of Bufo gargarizans. Lineage (NCBI taxonomy): Eukaryota > Metazoa > Chordata > Amphibia > Anura > Bufonidae > Bufo > Bufo gargarizans. Next base: position 78,684,703 of record NC_058084.1, read on the forward strand.
ATGAACCTCAACTGAGATCCAGCTTGGACTAAGCTGCTTGAAAGCTCTCCTGCACCTACCAGTACTGCAACACTGTGCCAAAAGCACTGCTCCTACCACCCCCTCCTCATATATATATCTACAGGATGGACCTATTATAGAAATTCCTTCAATTTTTTTTCCTACCACTGCACTTATCAAACTTAACAAATTCCCACCAACAAGGGGCTTCAAGATCCTTCTGAACCCCCCTTCCCTCCTAACATTAAGGAAATGTCTCTCCATACCTTTCAACTGTATGTCACAAGTCTGCCTTCTACAGGAATGCAGAGGCTGCAGGTCTACCATGACCCTTCATATAGCACACATTGCTATCAGGACCACCTACACATAACTGTAATGACCGGCGTCATGCACAGGGAGGGAAAAGGGAAAGCCCTGCCCAAGGGAGAGGGAAAGGTGGTGACCCCTGACTCACCTTGCGGCTGGCTCCTGACTGCCCTGACGTCCCTAGACGGGTTCCTCACCTGTGCGGCGATCACGTGCCTAAACCCTGGCTTTCCCTAAAATGAGCCCTAGATAGTGAACGGGCAGGTGGGATCGCTAGTCCGCACCACTGACACTAAGAGGGAAACACCAGGGAGAGGACAGACAATACAGACAAACACATAAACCAAGGTGGGCGACCACAGCAAACCACAAAGGTCCAACAGGTATCCGGAGGGAAACGTTCTGGACCAACAACCAGAGAACGCAGCAACACAGCTCCAGTGGGTCAGTATAGAGGTCCAGGCAGGAAGCTCTATATCTGGCAGAGAAGTGTGAGAGGGGAATATAAGGAGGTTGGGAGTGCTGGACAAGGAACAGCTGAGGAGAAGGAGCTACGGTCCCTGAGTGAGCCAAAAAGGGTTGCAAAGCAAACCCAGAAAGCTACCATAAGGAAACAGCCCTATCTTACAGTTGGCTGCGACTTCCTGACCCCGGGTATAACGGAGTCAGGCGTGGTTCTTGACACCCTCGTGACAATAACACCCCTTTAGTTTTATACCCAAGCCTATAAATATGATGGTAACCAGATAGTGCCACCTTTCTAACTACTGTAGCTTTGTAGCTGGCCAGCTAAGACCTCTCCGAAGTTGCTAATATAGCTTATATTTTTATACAACTAGACCTGCCAATAACCTTAATACAGTTCCTATGTTTGTGTTTTAAAAACAAAAGCAGAGTTATTTACAGTGACATCATGTTTGGATGTCATACAACTGTTATATATATTGTGTTTACAGAAGCAGAAAAGATAATATGCCTTTAAGATCCATTATATAATGTAAGGTAAGCTCAATGACACAACAGAAACAACAGAAAGCATAGAGTTAAACTGTTGTTGCTGGGCAGGAGTCTAGACCAATCACAGCCAGCCTCACACACAGCAGGAGTTTTGACCAATTGCAGCCAGCTTCACACACAGCTTGTGTGGGAAATTCCCCTAGCAGGAACTGCTGGAATCATTATTCATCAGAGAGAGGAGCTGAACAGACACACAGGTATTTAAAACAGTTATATAATGTTCCTACTGTTAATATAGTGATTAGAACTGTATACTGAACTGGTTATATGTGTGTTTACTTACCGTTCCATCATACAAACTACTGAGCCAATTATATAATCCCTAAAAATTGAATACAAATGCAAACTGCTCATACCAGATCATAAACAATTGTATAGAGCAAACTGCAAACCAAGTAGAGCAAGTGAACTATTGGTTAACCCCAGATATACCTCTCAGAGAGATCATAAAGTGCTTCAATAACTTAAAGTGAGAGTACAGATACTCAAGAGAGAAATATATCCACCATTTTATGTTGAATGACCAGATTGAACAGTTGAACCACCATCTTATTCATACCGCCATTTTATGATACTTTATTTAAAACGTGTTTTGTACATGGACTATCTGCTGTGGAATATATAGAGAAAAGTTGAAGTTAATAAAGAAGTAATTTTAAGCATTTAGTGTGCTCTAAACCTACTGCTTCCATAGAACGGCGCTAGAGGAATTACAGAGTAATAGACAGTCTGGTTAGACTAAAAAGTCAGAGATATCAAAAGGCACTTCATAGTGCTGCGCCTTCCACAAGCTTCACCTACACTGTCTCACAGCCTCATACCCTAGAGTCTTGCCGCTCTTTTTAGTGGGGGGGGGGGAAGGTGACCTGTTTCTAGTCCTGTTGCTAGTGCAGAGTCTAAATCTCTGGTATCAAGTATTTTAAAAACCCCATGGTGTTCATTATTTGGTACATAAGTCCATGGTGTGATACATTACTTCCTTTTACAAGACCTTTAGCAGGCAACAGATACAGTAAGCAGTTCATAAAAAGAAACCGAAGTAGAAAAAGAGTAACAATCTGCCGAATTTAGAAGCGTATTTATTGCTCTGTCAATCTGAAATATTTGTTGGCTTCCATTGAGGGTTAGTTATTAGTGATGATTGAGCATGCTAGACAGTGTAGGGAGTGATTTAAGAATATTTTTACCACCAAAACTTTTCAGAGACCCAAAAGTGCTTTTAAGGACTATTGTGTGTGGCAGCAGCAATCTATATTTTTAGGGCAACCTGCGCTAAATTGCTAAAACTTTACAGACCCTAAAGTCCTTCTAAGGACTATTGTGAGTGGCAGCCATATCTAGACGTAGATGGTGTCCGCTGTGGACGTTGACATTAGCTGCGCCACATCTCCAGTGTAAAGTGTGCGCATCCAAAAAATATCTGTGACATACAGTGTGCTTTTTCTGCAGATGGTGTCCGCCGCGGACAGTGACATTAGCTATGCCACATCTCCTATGTAAAGTGTGCGCATCCCAAAAATATCTGTGACATACAGTGTACTTTGTCAATAGACGGTGTCCGCTCCTGACAGTGACATTACCAGGGCCACATCTGACATACAGTGTACTGTTTTGCGTAGACGCTGCGGACAGTGACCTCTCCTGTGTAACGTTTCCTCATCCCAAATACCCGTGACATTCCCTGTAATTTTTAATTAGCCGCTGGTGACAGCATTGACATTACCTGTGGGATATCTCCTGTGTGAATTTTCCACATCCCAAATACCTTTTTAAATTTGTTTGCGCATACACTTCCAAATTCTACGCTACTGTATGCGTGACAGACTTTCAATCATTATAACATTTAATATGAAGAAGGCGAGCAGTATGGGACGTGGCAGTGGCCGTGATGCTGATGGTAAATGCAGAGGCTGTGGCCCTGGGCGCGGTGAAACTGTGCCTGCTGCCAGAGCACAAGAAAAACAATCATACACGATACCTAGCCTCATGTCCCAGTTTGCAGGGCAGCGCAGGACACCACTCTTGAAGTCAGACCAGTGCAACCAGGTGGTTGGTTGGATTGCAGCAGATAATGCTTCCAGTCGGTTAAGCACCACCCTGTCTTCCACCAAGTCCAGTCTCAGTAGCCAGGAGTCTGCTCAACCCAATCCTCACCCTGATCCTCCTTCCTCCCACCATGGAGAGTCTGGGAAAACAAGTGATCCCACACTCGGATATTCTGAGGTGCTCTTTTCAGCACCATTCCTTGATTTGGCCCTCTCGCCAAGCACGCTTGAAGAGGGACAGATCTTGTGCCCTGATTCCCAAACTATTGAGCATCCACAATTACAAGATGACGGTGGGGAACAGAAATTACTGTTTAACCGCCTCCGGACCGCCTAACACAGGATCGCAGTCCGGAGGCGGCAGCGCTGCGCACAGTCACGCATATACGCGTCATCTCGCGAGACGCGAGATTTCCTGTGAACGCGCGCACACAGGATCGGAAGGTAAGCGAGTGGATCTTCAGCCTGCCAGCGGCGATCGTTCGCTGGCAGGCTGGAGATGCAATTTTTTTAACCCCTAACAGGTATATTAGACGCTGTTTTGATAACAGCGTCTAATATACCTGCTACCTGGTCCTCTGGTGGTCCCTTTTGCTTGGATCGACCACCAGAGGACACAGGCAGCTCAGTAATAAGTAGCACCAAACACCACTACACTACACCCCCCCATCACTTATTAACCCCTGATCACCCCTGATCACCCCATATAGACTCCCTGATCACCCCCCTGTCATTGATCACCCCCCCTGTCATTGATCACCCCCCTGTAAGGCTCCATTCAGACGTCCGTATGATTTTTACGGATCCACGGATACATGAATCGGATCCGCAAAACACATACGGACGTCTGAATGGAGCCTTACAGGGGGGTGATCAATGACAGGGGGGTGATCACCCATATAGACTCCCTGATCACCCCCCTGTCATTGATCACCCCCCTGTCATTGATCACCCCCCTGTAAGGCTCCATTCAGACGTCCGTATGATTTTTACGGATCCACGGATACATGAATCGGATCCGCAAAACACATACGGACGTCTGAATGGAGCCTTACAGGGGGGTGATCAATGACAGGGGGGTGATCACCCATATAGACTCCCTGATCACCCCCCTGTCATTGATCACCCCCCTGTCATTGATCACCCCCCTGTAAGGCTCCATTCAGACGTCCGTATGATTTTTACGGATCCACGGATACATGGATCGGATCCGCAAAACACATACGGACGTCTGAATAGAGCCTTACAGAGGGGTGATCAATGACAGGGGGGTGATCACCCATATAGACTCCCTGATCACCCCCCTGTCATTGATCACCCCCCTGTAAGGCTCCATTCAGACGTCCGTATGATTTTTACGGATCCACGGATACATGGATCGGATCCGCAAAACACATACGGACGTCTGAATGGAGTCTTACAGGGGGGTGATCAATGACAGGGGGGTGATCACCCCATATAGACTCCCTGATCTCCCCCCTGTCATTGATCACCCCCTGTAAGGCTCCATTCAGACATTTTTTTGGCCCAAGTTAGCAGAAATTTTTTATTTATTTTTTTTCCTTACAAAGTCTCATATTCCACTAACTGGTGTCAAAAAATAAAATCTCACATGAACTCACCATACCCCTCACAGAATCCAAATGCGTAACATTTTTTAGACATTTATATTCCAGACTTCTTCTCACGCTTTAGGGCCCCTAAAATGCCAGGGCAGTATAAATACCCCACATGTGACCCCATTTCGGAAAGAAGACACCCCAAGGTATTCGCTGAGGGGCATATTGAGTCCATGAAAGATTGAAATTTTTGTCCCAAGTTAGCGGAAACTGAGACTTTGTGAGAAAAAAAAAAAAATCAATTTCTGCTAACTTGTGCAAAAAAAAATAAAAAATTCTATGAACTCGCCATGCCCCTCATTGAATACCTTGGGGTGTCTTCTTTCCAAAATGGGGTCACATGTGGGGTATTTATACTGCCCTGGCATTTTAGGGGCCCGAAAGTGTGAGAAGAAGTCTGGGATCCAAATGTCTAAAAATGCCCCCCTAAAAGGAATTTGGGCCACTTTTGCGCATCTAGGCTGCAAAAAAGTGTCACACATGTGGTATCGCCGTACTCAGGAGAAGTTGGGGAATGTGTTTTGGGGTGTCATTTTTCATATACCCATGCTGGGTGAGATAAATATCTTGGTCAATTGCCAACTTTGTATAAAAAAATGGGAAAAGTTGTCTTTTGCCAAGATATTTCTCTCACCCAGCATGGGTACATGTAAAATGACACCCCAAAACACATTCCCCAACTTCTCCTGAGTACGGCGATACCACATGTGTGACACTTTTTTGCCGCCTAGGTGGGCAAAGGGGCACACATTCCAAAGAGCACCTTTAGGATTTCACAGGTCATTTTTTACACATTTTGATTTCAAACTACTTACCACACATTAGGGCCCCTAGAATGCCAGGGCAGTATAACTACCCCACAAGTGACCCCATTTTGGAAAGAAGACACCCCAAGGTATTCCGTGAGGGGCATGGCGAGTTCCTAGAATTTTTTTTTTTTGGGCACAAGTTAGCGGAAAATGATGATTTTTTTTTTTTCTTACAAAGTCTCATATTCCACTAACTTGTGACAAAAAATAAAAAATTCTAGGAACTCGCCATGCACCTCATGGAATACCTTGGGGTGTCTTCTTTCCAAAATGGGGTCACTTGTGGGGTAGTTATACTGCCCTGGCAATTTAGGGGCCCTAATGTGTGCGAAGTAGTTTGAAATCAAAATCTGTAAAAAATGGCCGGTGAAATCCGAAAGGTGCTCTTTGGAACGTGGGCCCCTTTGCCCACCTAGGCTGCAAAAAAGTGTCACACATCTGGTATCGCCGTACTCAGGAGAAGTTGGGCAATGTGTTTTGGGGTGTCATTTTACATATACCCATGCTGGGTGAGATAAATATCTTGGTCAAATGCCAACTTTGTATAAAAAAATTGGAAAAGTTGTGACGAAACCAACCTCGCCACGGTGTTTTGGAGGGGGCTGTTTGCCAGCCTCTTGCCTCAGGATTATGGCCCATACTAACTTTAAAGGAGAAGACAGACCAGCCGCACAGCTTAAATCTGTCTTTGGAATTGTATTTTATTATTATGCATTCGGTTAAATTGTATGTTATGTGAGGGTACCCAGCTAGCTAATATTATTGTATTCGTGTATACTGAGTGCCATTCACCTAATGATATGCACTCAGACTTGAGCTATCTGGGGATATGTTAAATGTCTGTGTTTGCTGTGGGGGTGTGACATTTTGTGTTTGGGTGGTGATTCCTGTCCTGTTGTCTCCACATGTGTATTGGCGATTTCCCTTTGTCCTGAGAGATAATTGGATTGCTCCTCGGGTGTCACCAGGGCAGAGGAGGAAACCATGATGCATTGTGGGGATGTGTTGTATCTGTGTATCCTGAATTGCTGCATATCTGTCCTGTGTCACACTCTCCCTTCTGGTCCCCTAGGGGCGTGTCCACCAGATGGGGACCTGCAAAAATACGGGCGAGTAGCCCTCAATAGAGAGTTCCTGTTTTATCCTTCATCATGTTGAGACTGGTGTTTGGATAACTGATCAAAACTGGGGGATTGCTATACGCTGAAGATTTGCTATACTCCCCTAGCATAACTACTAGCTCTTGTAAGAGCTGTTCCTGCTCTCGGGATTTAGGAGAGGTTCACCCACTGGAGCCTGGAGCCTTGTCGTAGGTCCAGGGTGGGTAGGAGACGGTGAGACCTCAACCAAACTTCGGCGGTTCGTGGGGTCTGCAGTGCGTACGGTGTCAAGTGGAGTGCTTGGAGTCCTCGGAAAGCACTAGGAGCATCTATCGACGGAGGTGCCAGGTGATCCGTTACATTTGGTGGCAAGCAGTGGGATGGCGTCCTAGTGTGAGGAGAAGCAGCTTGGAGACACCGTTCGTGGAGTATATTGAGGGCAACGCTAGTATCCGTACAGCGCCACTGGCTACAGCAGCAGGATGGAATCAACTAGTCTTTGGACAGCAATCTATGACGAGGAGGAGGAGGCAGTCGCAGACTACAGGGATGCAGACAGAAGGGAAGTCTGGTATGATGCCCTGGAAAATGCCCAGCGCCGGCGAGGTGAGAGTCTCCCCAGTTATGAGCAGCAGCTTCAGAAGCGTGTGGCGATGCGGATGGGTCTCTTGGGAGAGCAGCCCCTGGATGACTGGGTAACAGAGCTCCAGAGCCTGGTATGTAAGGAGCTTTGGCAAGAGGACGCTTACCAGGCCCTAAGGTGGCATGTCATTCAACATTCCCCCTGGGCAGCTGAGCATGACAAGCCAGAGGGAGAGGAGTTTTATGGTCCTGGCTTGTTATGGGAGTCTTTTGCAGAGCCTGACTTCGGGAGCCCTGCACAGTCTAGACTTCCGAACATTTTCTACGAGAGGGAGGCTAGGCTGGATTGGGAGGACCCCCACGAGGTAGAGAAAGACCTGGCTCACCTAGCAACCCTGGAGTGGGAACTGGAGCAGGACTACCGAGATCTCTTCCACTCCATTGAGAAGGATCAGCGAGAGAGCAGAGTGTCAGACCCAGGTCCAGAGCTCTTCAGCTGGGAGGATATTGTGGAGGTGTACTGGGAGGACCAGACTGAAGTATCCCCTGTCTCAGTACCAGCTACAGAGGTAGGGGACCTCATAGACTGGTCCTGGGGGGAAACCCATATGGCAGGTGGAGATGGGACCGAGATCTCTCCACCGGCCATACAGGGATGCTGGACAGTCGGCCCAGATCCCCAACGGCAGCCGGAGTTTCAGGGAGTAGGGACAGTTGGTCCTGTTCCCCAGCGGCAGTATGTTTTGCAGGGAGAGGAGAGCATCGTCTCCATTCCCCAGCGGCAGTGTACTTTGAAGGGAGAGGAGACAACCGGTCTCTCTCCCCAACCACAGGGGGACAGCACCCCTAACTCCGATGGTGCAGATGGGACCGCGGTCTCTGCATCAGACCTACCGGGATGCTAGACGGCCGGTTCAGATCCTCCACCAACCCTGCAGGAATGCCAGGAGGAGGAGGTAAGCGATTCCTCCTCTCCACAGCCGATCTGCAACAAGGTCCTGGGGATAGGATTCCCTGACCACATCCCAGCGGAAGAGCTGGCATCTGGGCAGAGCGCAGTCGGCCTCTGGCCTCCCCTATCCTCTTATCCACAGCCTGACTCCCCACAGGCTACCCTAGCAGAAGAGCTGGCATCTGGGCAGAGCGCAGTCAGCCTCTGCCCTCCCCTATCCTCTTCTCCAGAGCCGGACATCCCACAGGCTACCCCAGCGGAAGCGCTGGCATCTGGGCAGAGATCAGTTGGCCTCTGCCCTCCTCTTCTCCAGAGGCTGACTTTCCACAGGCTACCCCAGTGGAAGCGCTGGCATCTGGGCAGAGCGCAGTCGGCCTCTGCCCTCCCCTATCCTCTTCTCCAGAGCCGGACTTCCCACAGGCTACCCCAGCGGAAGAGCTGGCATCAGGGCAGAGCGCAGTCGGCCTCTGCCCACCAAGTACCTACAGCTCCAAGCTAGAGAGCAACAAGGAAGCAAGGAGTCACAGATGCCCACTCAACAGCTGGGGATATACAGAACAGAGCCAGGCCCCAAGATTCAACAGGTCCAGTATTGGGTTGTGGTTGGACTGCCAGACTAACTCAGGTGCTGACCGTGAGGTCAGGTATCTGGTTAGTCTTCCCTGGGAGGGGGAGATGTGTGACGAAACCAACCTCGCCACAGTGTTTTGGAGGGGGCTGTTTGCCAGCCTCTTGCCTCAGGATTATGGCCCATACTAACTTTAAAGGAGAAGACAGACCGGCCGCACAGCTTAAATCTGTCTTTGGAATTGTATTTTATGTTATTATGCGTTCGGTTAAATTGTATGTTATGTGAGGGTACCCAGATAGCTAATATTATTGTATTCGTGTATTCTGAGTGCCATTCACCTAATGATATGCACTCAGACTTGAGCTATCTGGGGATATGTTAAATGTCTGTATTTGCTGTGGGGGTGTGACATTGTGTGTTTGGGTGGTGATTCCTGTCCTGTTGTCTCCACATGTGTATTGGCGATTTCCCTCTGTCCTGAGAGATAATTGGATTGCTCCCCGGGTGTCGCCGGGGCAGAGAGGAGGAAACCATGATGCATTGTGGGGATGTGTTGTGTCTGTGTATCCTGAATTGCTGCATATCTGTCCTGTGTCACAGTCTCCCTTCTGGTCCCCTAGGGGCGTGTCCACCAGATGGGGACCTGCATAAATACGGGCGAGTAGCCCTCAATAGAGAGTTCCTGTTTTATCCTTCTCATGTTGAGACTGGTGTTTGGATAACTGATCAAAACTGGGGGATTGCTATACGCTGAAGATTTGCTATACTCCCCTGGCATAACTACTAGCTCTTGTAAGAGCTGTTCCTGCTCTCGGGATTTAGGAGAGGTTCACCCACTGGAGCCTGGAGCCTTGTCGTAGGTCCAGGGTGGGTAGGAGACGGTGAGACCTCAACCAAGCTTCGGCGGTTCGTGGGGTCTGCAGTGCGTACGGTGTCAAGTGGAGTGCTTGGAGTCCTCGGAAAGCACTAGGAGCATCTATCGACGGAGGTACCCGGTCGGGGTGCCAGGTGATCCGTTACAGTTGTCTTTTGCCAAGATATTTCTCTCACCCAGCATGGGTATATGTAAAATGACACCCCAAAACACATTGCCCAACTTCTCCTGAGTACGGCGATACCACATGTGTGACACTTTTTTGCAGCCTAGGTGGGCAAAGGGGCCCACATTCCAAAGAGCACCTTTCGGATTTCACCGGTCATTTTTTTACAGATTTTGATTTCAAACTACTTTGCACGCATTTGGGCCCCTAAAATGCCAGGGCAGTATAACTACCCCACAAGTGACCCCATTTTGGAAAGAAGACACCCCAAGGTATTTCGTGATGGGCATAGTGAGTTCATGGAAGTTTTTATTTTTGTCACAAGTTAGTGGAATATGAGACTTTGTAAGAAAAAAATAAAATAAAAAATAAATCATCATTTTCCGCTAACTTGTGACAAAAAATAAAAAGTTCTATGAACTCACTATGCCCATCAGTGAATACCTTAGGGTGTCTACTTTCCGAAATGGGGTCATTTGTGGGGTGTTTGTACTGTCTGGGCATTGTAGAACTTCAGGAAACATGACAGGTGCTCAGAAAGTCAGAGCTGCTTTAAAAAGCGGAAATTCACATTTTTGTACCATAGTTTGTAAACGCTATAACTTGTACCCAAACCATTTTTTCTTTTACCCAAACATTTTTTTTTAATCAAAGACATGTAGAACAATAAATTTAGCGCAAAAATTTATATATGGATGTCGTTTTTTTTGCAAAATTTTACAACTGAAAGTGAAAAATTTCATATTTTTGCAAAAAAATCGTTAAATTTCGATTAATAACAAAAAAAGTAAAAATGTCAGCAGCAATGAAATACCACCAAATGAAAGCTCTATTAGTGAGAAGAAAAGGAGGTAAAATTCATTTGGGTGGTAAGTTGCATGACTGAGCAATAAACGGTGAAAGTAGTGTAGTGCAGAAGTGTAAAAAGTGGCCTGGTCATTAAGGGTGTTTCAGCTAGGGGGGTTGAAGTGGTTAATGAGGTGGATGATGATGATACACAGTTGCCAATAACTCAACAGCAATCACTGTCTCAACAGGTTGATGAAGAGGATGAGACACAGTTGTTAATCACTGAGGTAGTGGTTAGGTCAACAAGACAGGAGGATGAGCAGAGTGAGGAAGTGGAAGAGGAGGTGGTGGACGATGGAGTCACTGTACCAACCTGGGAAGGTTGAAAGCCGAGCGAGGACAGCAGTACAGAGGGGGAGGGATCTGCAGCACCGCAAAAGGCTGGAAGAGGCAGTGGGGTGGCAAAAGGCAGAAGGCGGGCCTGTTTGGCATGCAACTGTTTCACGGAGCACCCCCTTGCGGTATGGCGCTTTTTTGAGGAAAGTGCGGATGACAAAAGAATAGTAGTTTGCAACCTGTGCCATACCAAAATGAGCCGAGGCGTGAACACTAGCAACCTTAGCACCACCAGCATGATCCGCCACATGGCATGCAAGCACCGTAATAAGTGGGACGAACGCCTGGGTCCACAATCTATGTCTGCGGGTCACACCACTGCCTCCTCTTTCCCTGTGTTACGTGCTGGCCAATCCCCTGTCAAAGGCGCAGGCCCGGATGCCTCCCGCCCTGCACCTGGACCTTTGCAAGCACCATCAGCGACCACATTCACTTCCGTGTCCCAGCGCAGCATCCAAATGTCCTTACTCCAGGCATTTGAACGCAAGCGCAAATACCCAGCCACCCACCCACAGGCCATAGCACTAAATGCGCAGATTTCCAAATTACTGACCCTGTAAATGTTGCCATTTCGGCTTGCGGACACTGAGGCCTTCTGCAGCCTGATGTCAGTGGCCGTCCTGCGTTGCGCAGTCCCTAGCTGCCACTATTTTTCAAGGTGTGCCTTGCCCACCTTACACCAACATGTGTCCCGTAACATCATATGTGCCCTGACCAATGCAGTTACTGTGAAGGTCCACTTAACCACGGACACATGGACAAGTGCATTCAGCCAGGGACGCTACATTTCCCTGATGGCACACTGGGTGAATGTTGTGGAGGCCGGAAGTGAGTCGTACCCTGGGATGGCACAGGTGCTACCGACGCCAAGGATTGCGGGCCCTAATTCCATCAGGGTTTCCGCCACCACCTACGTTACTGGCTTCAACCTCTACTTCTCCTCCTCCGCCTCCTCCTCCACTTCCACCTCTGAATTATCTGCGTGCAGCACCAGTCAGCTAGCAGTCGGTAGCTGGAAAGAGTGTTGCACTGCAGTGAGGAAGCGGCAACAGGCCGTGCTGAAGCGGATATGCTTAGGGGACAAACAGCACACTGCCGCAGAGCTGGGGCAGGGGATAAGAGGCCAGACTGAGCTGTGTCTCTCGCCACTCAATCTAGAACCAGGCATGGTTGTGTCTGATAATGGCCGTAACTTGGTGGAGGCTTTGGATCTCTGCAGGGTCACACACATCCCATGCCTAGCCCACGTCTTAAACTTAGTGGTTCAGCGATTTCTCAAAATCTACCCCAATTTGCCTGAGCTACTGATGAAGGTGCGCCGCGTGTGTGCACATTTCCGAAAGTCATCGACAGCTTCAGCCGGTCTGTCAACACTGCAGCAGCGCTTGAAATTGCCAGCTCACCAGCTGTTGTGCGACGTGAGCATGCACTGGAACTCTACATTCCACATGCTAGTCAGGCTTTGTTAGCAGCAGAGGGCAGTTGTGGAATACCAGCTGTAACATGGTCGTCGCCTTTCCAGTCAGCTTCCGCTATTCACAAGCGAGGAGTGGGCATGGATGTCTGACCTCTGTAAAGGCTTTAAGAAACTTTGAGGAATCAACACAGATGGTGAGGGGCGATAACGGTCACCATCCCACTTCTGTGTCTACTCAAACACTCGCTGCTCACAATTAAGGACGGCGCTTTGCATGTGGAAGAGGTGTTAACGGGGGAAGACATTACACAGGGTGATAGCCAGACCACCCTAAGTTCGTCTTCTCAGCGCAAATTGGATGATGAAGAGGAGGAGGAGGAGCAGGAGACGCTTGCCTCCACTACAGAGGGTAGTACCCATGGAAGTTTAATTCCACCTGTTTTGCGTGGGTGGGCAGAAGAGGAGGAAGAGGATGAGGAGATTGAGAGTGATCCTCCTGATGACGACAGCGAAGTCTTGCCTGTCAGTACTCTGGCACACATGTCTGACTTCATGTTAGGCTGCCTTTCCCGCAACCCGCGCGTTATACGCATTTTAGACAACAGGGATTACTGATTGTTCATCCTTCTCAACCCCCGCTACAAAGAGAACTTCTCATCTCTCATTCGTCTGGTGGAGAGTCCGTAGTTCCTTGGCCAACTGAGGAGAGGAGACAAGGGGAACACACAGCAGTTTTAAAAGAGGCAGGGCAACACTCCTCAAAGCCTGGGACAGTTTCAAGACACCACGCCAGCACCCTCACCCTGATGCGCGGCCTAGTGTCACAAGGAGGGAAAAATTTTGGAAGATGGTGAAGGAGTACATAGCAGACAGGGTCAGCGTCCTCAATGATCCCTCAGTGCCTTACAACTACTGGGTGTCCAAGCCGGACACACTGGCACGAACTGGCGCTTTACGCCTTGGAGGTGTTGGCCTGCCCTGCTGCCAGCGTTTTGTCTGAGCGGGTATTTAGTCCTGCTGGTGGCATTATAACAGATCCGGCTGTCAACTGAAAATAGTGACAGGTTGACTCTTATAAAAATGAAGGCCTGGATTGACCATGACTTCTTGACTCCACCAGAGGAAAGCCGGTGAACATAAAGTCACTTTAAATGTGTTGTTTATAATGTTCTGAATACACTGTATTCCCATGCACCCCTTCTACCACAAACAAGTGAATATGGTTGAATCTTCCTTTTCTCATCCCCCTTCTCTTCTTCCATCATATCAACATGCTTATTCGTCGCATATAATGCCCTCGTTTATATGCCCTTGGCATATGATGTTTTACAGGGTCAGCTCAGCTGCAGGCCCTGGTATATTATTTTTTAGAGGGTCAGCTCACCAGCAGGCCCTCACCTACACTTTTTTACAGGGTCAGATCAGCTGCAGGCCCTCGCATATAATGTTTTAGAGGGTCAGCTCACCAGCCAAAGGGTGTATTGGAGTGCCGGTTCCTTGTAATTTTTGTCATCCCTTTCACTTAGTGCATAGGCTTTATGAGTGTAGGAGTCCCACTATCTGAACAATTCTACCACAATGTGAATAGGGCCCTCCATTATGTGATATACAGGTTGTGTCGGAGTGTCTCCTCCTTGTAATTTTTGGCAGCACTTGCACTTTATATACAAGTAAATATACAGGAAAGAATGTTTCCTAGCAATTTTTCCTCTAAAATCGATTTTATCTTCGGTTTTGTGAGTATTATTGTCAGTCTGTAAAAGTGGCATACTACTCGGACAACATCGTTCCCAGCAGCAACCTGGGAGTCCAAGATGCATCATCCAGACATCCTCCCCATGCTGTTCCCGAACAATTTCAGTGGTGTTTCCATCAATTTCTGATCTTTTCCTATGAACTAGGCACGCTCCCCTCTTCAGAGCAGGGGGTGCCTGGTTTTGCTCAGGTTCTCCCATTGACTTCCATTATACTCAGGTGCTCGGTAGGGCACCCGAGCATCCCGATGTGTTTGGCCAGAGCACCTGAGCACTTTGGAGCTTGATCAACACTATTAGTTATGCCTCTTTATAAGGATAACTTCTATAGGCAGCAGAATTCAAGAGCATTTACCTCCTCAAATCCTACATAGATGAAAGAAAAAAGGAATCTTGTCCGTCATGAATCATTTATGGGACATCACCTTCACTGTGTAAGATGTAAATGTTACAATGAAGGAATAAATCATTTGGGGAAGATTTCACACGACCTCCTAGATGAAAAGTTAATCTGTATTCTGCCATGTCCACTTTTAGGAGCACTTAATAGATGAGGCTCCAAAAGCAGAACATGAAATATGCAAGAAATCTACGGCCACACTTATTTTTAGCAGAAATGGATGAGGGCTTGGTATAATTAGCGGGAGGTCATCATTTCTAAAAAGGGTTGATTACCAATATTACATCTCCAGTGATCAACCATATGCAGATTAGCTACAAAATATAGTTAATATAATTGGGGGGGAGGGGATTTATTAAAACTGGTTTAAAGGAAAACTGGCGTAGTTGCCCATAGCAACCAATCAGATCCCACCTTTTATATTTCAGACCTCTTTTGGGAAATGAAAGGTGGAATCTGATTGGTTGCTGCGGGCAACCTTTACTCGCCCACAAGTGGACTCACCCACAGATGTGCCGGTAACAATAGCATGAAAAAAAAAACAATGTCACATGGCCCCACCAGAGGTGTCAGCAACAGCGTACACATAGCAATACCCTATGACAGTTTTCCATGGTGAACCCTACAAGAACAAACCAAAATGATCTCATGAGTGTCAGCTATTCACTTACCTGTTCTCTAGCTTCTGTGCTGGTGTAAAGTAGAACTGGATTAGTTGCCCACAGCAACCAATCAGATTCCTCCTTTCATTACTCACAACTCCTTTGGAAAATAAAAGATGTAATGTGATTGGGCAACTAAGCCAGTTCTACTATAGACCATTCCTGCACCCTTCTACTGTCTTTAATGGTTAACATAAATGTCATCTTTGTATTTTTTTTCAGGTCCTCTAACACTGTGCATTCATGATCTTGATATGAAACGGTTTTGTACATGTAATGTGCCTGGTTCACCAGCAGGTGGCAACAGATATATGGCAGAAAGATCTTTAGATAGAATGGAATTTACCATTCCATTCTCCCCCTTTTGGACAGAAGTGGGCCAGTCCTGTTTCCTACCAAAGAGAGGGGCAGCAGTTTAGTCCAGTCTAGTTAGATAGATAAAGATGGTTTAATATCTTTATCAGAGAAATTGCAGAAGGCCTCGATGGTAAGGTGTGTCTTTTTGCTGATGACACAAAGATTTGTAACAGGGTTGATGTTCCTGGAGGGATACACTAAATGGAAAAGGATTTAGGAAAACTAGAGGAATGGTCAAAAATCTGGCAATTAAAATTTAATGTTGATGAGTGCAAAATAATGCACCTGGGACGTAAAAACCTAAGAGCAGAATACAAAATCGGTGATACAGTCCTAACCTCAGTATCTGAGGAAAGGGATTTAGGGGTCATTATTTCAGAAGACTTAAAGGTAAGCAGACAATGTCATAGAGCAGCAGGAAATGCTAGCAGAATGCTTGGGTGTATAGGGAGAGGCATTACCAGTAGACAGAGGGAGGTGCTCATGCCGCTCTACAGAGCACTAGTAAGACCTCATTTGGAGTATTGTGCACAGTACTGGAGACCATATCTCCAGAAGGATATTGATACTTTGGAGAGAGTTCAGAGAAGAGCTACTAAACTGGTACATGGATTGCAGGATAAAACTTACCAGGAAAGATTAACGGACCTTTACATGTATAGCTTGGAAGAAAGACGAGACAGAGGGGATATGATAGAAACTTTTAAATACATAAAGGGAATCAACAAGGTAAAAGAGGAGAGAATATTTAAAAGAAGAAAAACTGCTACTAGAGGACATAGTTTTAAATTAGAGGGACAAAGTTTTAAAAGTAATATCAGGGAGTATTACTTTACTGAGAGAGTAGTGGATGCATGGAATAGCCTTCCTGCAGAAGTGGTAGCTGCAAATACAGTGAAGGAGTTCAAGCATGCATGGGATAGGCATAAGGCCATCCTTCATATAAGATAGGGACAAGGGCTATTCATAGTATTCAGTATATTGGGCAGATGTTCTTAATGGGCCAAATGTTTCTAGTCTGCCGACACATTCTATGTTTCTATGTTTACACAGTGGAGCTGAAAAGACGTGCCAGAATGTAGCAGCCAGGGGAAAGTTCCCTCCTGCACCAGGAGTCTCTCCAGAGGGAAGCAGCTCATAGAGCACTATGGCCCCTTATCGATTTACAGACAGAATATTGCAAGGGGGTCAACAGCTAGACGCCCCCTACTCTAAAGGTACCAGAACATCCCTAAAGTCCACCGACCAGACTAAAACCCAGTTTAGCACAGCAGGGAGAGAAAGCAGAGTACTCAAATTTGCCTGCCAGTTTATGCCACAGCCTGCTGGAACCAAGAGAAAACCTGAATATTGTCTGGATACAAGTTGATGCAAGCAAAGCTGTTAAACTTTATAAAAGTCTGGACTCGACTTATTCTCCACCTCCACCATTACTCATCCCCTTTATTGCTTCGGAGCCTAACCCTGGGGAGTGACAGTATCCAGGTAGGAGCTCCGTGACACACACAGAAAACTATCAGGGCCGCACCACACCACTCTGCATTCCGATAAACCTGGGTGGTGCAAAGTTAGAAAAAAAGTCTAACTTCTCTAGAAAGATGCAGCAAAGTTTGCATCCATCATCAGCCACTCTGATAAACATGGTGCATCTTCCAACTGTCTAATCTACAAACCGGATTCCAAAAAAGTTGGGACACTATACAAATCGTGAATGAAAACTGAATGCAATGATGTGGAGATGGCAAATGTCAATATTTTATTTGTAATAGAACGTAGATGACAGATCAAACGTTTAATCCGAGTAAATGTATCATTTTAAAGGAAAAATAAGTTGATACAAATTTTCACGGTGTCAACAAATCCCAAAAAAGTTGGGACAAGTAGCAATAAGAGGCTGGAAAAAGTAAATTTGAGCATAACGAAGAGCTGGAAGACCAATTAACACTAATTAGGTCAATTGGCAACATGATTGGGTATAAAAAGAGCTTCTCAGAGTGGCAGTGTCTCTCAGAAGCCAAGATGGGTAGAGGATCACCAATTCCCACAATGTTGCGCAGAAAGATAGTGGAGCAATATCAGAAAGGTGTTACCCAGCAAAAAATTGCAAAGACTTTGCATCTATCATCATCAACTGTGCATAACATCATCCGAAGATTCAGAGAATCTGGAACAATCTCTGTGCGTAAGGGTCAAGGCCGTAAAACCATACTGGATGCCCGTGATCTCCGGGCCCTTAAACGACACTGCACCACAAACAGGAATGCTACTGTAAAGGAAATCACAGAATGGGCTCAGGAATACTTCCAGAAACCATTGTCAGTGAACACAATCCACCGTGCCATCCGCCGTTGCCAGCTGAAACTCTACAGTGCAAAGAAGCCATTTCTAAGCAAGATCCACAAGCTCAGGCGTTTTCACTGGGCCAGGGATCATTTAAAATGGAGTGTGGCAAAATGGAAGACTGTTCTGTGGTCAGACGAGTCACGATTCGAAGTTCTTTTTGGAAATCTGGGACGCCATGTCATCCGGACCAAAGAGGACAAGGACAACCCAAGTTGTTATCAACGCTCAGTTCAGAAGCCTGCATCTCTGATGGTATGGGGTTGCATGAGTGCGTGTGGCATGGGCAGCTTGCATGTCTGGAAAGGCACCATCAATGCAGAAAAATATATTCAGGTTCTAGAACAACATATGCTCCCATCCAGACGTCATCTCTTTCAGGGAAGACCCTGCATTTTTCAACAAGATAATGCCAGACCACATTCTGCATCAATCACAACATCATGGCTGCGTAGGAGAAGGATCCGGGTACTGAAATGGCCAGTCTGCAGTCCAGATCTTTCACCTATAGAGAACATTTGGCGCATCATAAAGAGGAAGGTGCAACAAAGAAGGCCCAAGACGATTGAACAGTTAGAGGCCTGTATTAGACAAGAATGGGAGAGCATTCCTATTTTTAAACTTGAGAAACTGGTCTCCTCGGTCCCCAGACGTCTGTTGAGTGTTGTAAGAAGAAGGGGAGATGCCACACAGTGGTGAAAATGTCCTTGTCCCAACTTTTTGGGGATTTGTTGACACCATGAAATTCTGATTCAACATATTTTTCCCTTAAAATGGTATATTTTCTCAGTTTAAACTTTTGTTCCGTGATTTATGTTCTATTCTGAATAAAATATTAGAAGTTGGCACCTCCACATCATTACATTCAGTATTTATTCACGATTTGTATAGTGTCCCAACTTTTTTGGAATCCAGTTTGTAAATATTAGACAGGATTAATAAATCTGCCAAGGTAAATTTTGCTGTAACTGTTGTAGTTTTTATTGGCATTTTTTATGTATAACAGACAATACAAAGAATATATCATCCCGCCACTGCAAATCGAAGCAGCTGGCAAAAAATGTCCACGTATACAGGTATATCAGTATACATTCAATATAGCAATTCCTATGCTCAGATTAATGGTATGTAAACTGCTCACTGTATTTAAAACAATGTACAAGGTAATCCTGGGGTTGCCAACCATGGTGTTTTCCCATATGAACACCTACTGTACATGAACCCTGTCAGACCCAGGTCTATTTTAGCTTTTAGGACCGCTGTAATATTTTTTTTCGTCACCACATTCAGATTTTTTTTTGGGTGGGGGGGGGGGGCTAAATCAATTTTTGTAATGCAGATTCCAAGAACTGGAAGGAGGTACCTGTACTGGTACCTATACTGGTTCAATTATAATTCTCAAATCTATATTTTCTTCAATATAAAATCCACTGTGACAACGCAAGTAAGAAAAAAAGGCTATAGAAATGAAGCGGCTTCCTAATGACTTCGTCATGAAATTGGTACTAAAATCCACACGGAAAAATGGCTGTGTTATTGGGGAATACATGATATATGACATATATAGGTGACATGATATATGACATATATATGATACAGGTGTTAGGGTGTCGTAACCCCTCAGTGACTACCAATACACCTTTATATAATTGTCACTAAGATGCCTTAAGCTAGACCGCCGTCAGAATATCTGTATGTACCCCAAAATGATACCAATGAACACTACAAGCCACACAGCAACCACACAATAAAAATAAAAAAGTTATGGGTCTTGGAATGTGACAATGAAAAAATGAAAAAGAAAAAGCACTACGGCTCAAAACAGATGGGACACTAAGGCCTCGTATACATATCCGTTTTTCACTGATGTGTGCTGTCCGCATTTTCTGCGAACAACACACGTACTCATTGATTTAAATGTGTCTGTTCACAACAGTCTATTCAGTAGGACTATCAGCTGTGTATCCACCTGACTTCTCCACAACGCAACTGATGGTCCCAACCCCATTTATAAGGCAAGAAATCACACTTATTAAACCTGACAGGGCACACCTGTGAAGTGAAAGCCATTTCAGGTGACTACCTCTTGAAGCTCATCAAGAGAATGCCAAGAGTGTGCAAAGCAGTAATCAAAGCAAAAGGTGGCTACTTTGAAGACCCTAGAATATGACATAATTTCAGTTGTTTCACACTTTTTTGTTATGTATATAATTCCACATGTGTTAATTTGTAGTTTTGATGCCTTCAGTGTAAATCTACAATTTCATAGTCATGAAAATAAAGAAAACTCTTTGAATGAGAAGGTGTGTCCAAACTTTTGGTCTGTACTGTACCTTAGATACTGAATGAGTAAGGAAACGGATATAATGGTGATAAACAACTAAATGTCTGCACCAAAACAACAGCCAGTTGATGAATGCTTCGGGAACAGAGGCTAATTAGTGAAATTACTGCAGATAATTGCTTTACACTAAATGCTTCACAGGTTAATTATGCAGTTTTGATAAATAAAGCAGAATTCCGGGCACTTGGTATCTCAATCCGTGCGACTATCAATAATCCGATCCCTTTTCTATCTGCACCGCTCGCTCAAATATAGGGAATCACAAAATACACAGACATTTACAGTCCTGGAATACCCAGTGCTGCTTCATTCTATTGCAACGGTGGCTCAACAGCACAAAAAGAAATTTGCGCAAAAAAATAAAGTAGATATATACATATAAAGACACATATCTTTTACTTGTATCCAGAGTACTCTATCTATACAATGACAAATACTACATTACAGTCCCCAGACAATGCTGCCAATCAGTGCCCAAATAATACTACTATACAATTCCATACTGTAATCAATCAATACTAGCAGAACGTCCCGCATAATAACATCATGTAATGTCCACAAAATAAAATTATTTATTGTACAAAAAGTACTGCCATCAATTGCCTAAATAATACTCCCATACAATGTCTATATAATACTGCCATATCCACAAAATACCATCAAGTAGTGACAAAAAATATGCAATATCTGAAGGATATGCTGAAGTAAAGCAATGGCCGGACTGAGGGGGGGTGGAGCCCCCTTTAGGGGAGGCCCCCATGACGGGGGTTTGGTTTAGTGAGCTGGGTGGGGGGGTGGTTGGGCCAGGGTAGAGGGAGGGGGCTATGGTAGGTAGAAAGGTTAGGATAGGTTAATTTGAGTGAGGGGGTGGAGTTAAGGGGTTAAATAGGCAGGGAGGAAGAAGGCAGGGCGCCATTTTGGTAAAGAGGAAAAGCTGAGAGTAGAAAGCTAGCTTACCGGAATGATGGAGCAACTGGAGGCCATGATCGGGGACTTGCGGGCAGCGGCGGAGGTGAGGGGCCCAGCGTGGGCTCAAGAACAGATTCAGCTGCTGCTGAGGGGGCCGGGTGAGGCGTCCGTTCTGCCTCATCCACCTGTTTTACGGCCGCGGCAGGCCAGGCCGCCGGCGCGCCTATCACCATCGGCTTCCCCCCCTCGGGCTCAGCTCCACGTCGGGTGCCGCCGACACCAGCTTCCTCCAGGCCCAGACGTGGGAGGAATCCTTCATGTAGGCGGAGCCTGGTAGGTGGCCGGGCCCGGCCATCTACTCCTGCAAGCGGCGACGTCGTGGGAGCGGGAGCGGGTACTGCGGGCGCCTCTGTAACTCCTGGCACAGAGGCGGCCCCTCAGCGTGGGAGGTCAGGCGTACAGCGCGGGGCTGCTGCAGGTGGATCCGTCGTTGGCAGCAGGCCCCATGAGGCAAGCAGTGCAAGAGGCTCCGCCCCCAGGAGCAGTTAAGAAGAGACTGTTAACCCCGGCGTCCCTGGTCTGTGTGGGGCCAGGGGACAGGAGACGGCCAGGCCCAGGAGATGTCAGGAGGTCCGGGCGGCTGAGGGGTCCTGCTGCACCGCGCGTTCCTGCCTTGCCAGGAGGCAAGGTGAAGATGAGGGTTCCAGCTTCCTGGTCTATCCTGGCGAGGACATCCCTGACCCCAGCGGGTCCAGGGGACAGCAGGACGGCGACGGCGCAGAGCAGAGGAGGGATCATCAGGAGTCAGGACTTGCGGCTGATGGGAACACAGCACCCAGGCAACCAGGTGAGATTTCTTGGGGACCACTTGCGCAGGTAGTGCAGGGTGTGGGGGCTGGGGTGGGGGGTGTCTCCCAGTTAGAGTTGAGTAAGGGCCTGGGGCAATTGTTGGGGGGTTTGGCTGGGTTGGTTGCTAGATGGGGGTTGAGTGGGGGGACGCCGTTACAGGCCTGGGGGCGTGCACGGTTTGGCTGCGAGTGCGGGGTCATCGGGGGAGCAGCAGCGGGGGTTGCCGGGCGTGGGGGTGTCAGTGCAGACGCAGGCGGGAGCGGAGGTGGAGAAGGACTCTCTTCGGGTGGATGATAAGGCGAAAGGGGAGGTTTACGTTTGCTTTGAGGGCCCGTTGGGGGCGCATTTGAAGTCGGAGGTGAGGGAGAGGATTTGGAAGGGGGAATATGTGGAGATATTTTCCCTGCTTCCTTTGGAGCGCTTCAATCTAGATAGGGTGTGAAGGGAGGATGGTAAGAGGGAAGAGGAGGAGAAGCGCCGTTATAGGTTAATACCGCGGACGTTCGCAAACTGGTTGCAGGCGATATTGGCGAGTGTGATTGGGGAGAAGGCGCCGGAGGCTTGTTCGGGGTTGTTTTGTTATCTGGACGCGATCGTGAGGCGTATCGGGTGTATGGGGGGGTGGCGTGGTTGAGTTACGATGAGCAGTTCCGGCAGCGGAAAGCGGTGCGCCCGGAGATGCGGTGGGACCATAAGGATTGTGGTTAAAGGTTACGGCCCATGTGCGTTCGGGGCAGCCCTTTCGGGGGGAAGGTAGTAGTGGAGGGACGGGCAATACAGCAGTTGCCTCAGCGAGGGGACTGTGTTTTGCCTTCAATGAAGGCAATTGTAGGTTCGGGGCTAAATGTAAATTTAAGCACGAATGCTCAGGCTGTGGAGGGAATCATGGGGCGGCGAGGTGTTTTAAGGGGGGCAAGCAGAGGGGGGGGATAGTTTTGGAAAAGGGGGTGACGCCGGTTCGGCTGGAAAAGATGCAACCGTACTTAGATAGGTACCCTAATAGGGAGGCGGCGGGTTTGTTGGTTTTGGGTTTTGCTGAAGGGTTTAGAATTCCGTTCGTGCCGGGGGATGCGGTGTTGCTCAGGAAGAATTTGCGGTCGGCCAGGGAGCATTCGGAGGTGGTGGGGGAGAAGTTGGGGAAGGAGGTGATGCTTGGGCGAATGGCGGGTCTGTTTTTGGAGCCGCCTGTTTGCAATTTGCGGTTGTCACTGTTGGGGGTTGTCCCTAAGAAGGAGGCGAATAAGTTTCGCCTTATCCATCATCTGTCGCTCCCGAGGAGTTCCTCGGTCAATGATGGTATTGACCCGGCAGTTTGTTCTGTAGTATATACATCCTTCGACGCGGCGGTGAGTTGGGTGAGGCGTTTTGGGGCAGGGGCATTAATGGCGAAGACAGACATTGAGGCGGCGTTTAGGTTGTTGCCGGTTTATCCGGAGTGTCAGCATTTGTTAGGGTGTTTTGGGGATGGGGGGTTCTTTGTGGATCATTGTTTACCCATGGGATTTTCGCTGTTGTGCGCTTACTACGAAACGTTCAGCTCGTTTTTGGAGTGGGCGGTTGTGGACTCGTCAGGTTGCTAATCATTGATTCATTACCTGGACGATTTTTGTGTATTGGTCCCCCGGGGTCGCCGGTTTGCGCGTTGTTATTGGAGATGTTGAGCTAGATTTTTGGGAAGTTTGGGGTCCCGCTGGCGGAGGGCAAGACGGTGGGGCCAGTGACGGAATTGAGTTTCCTTGGCATAGTGATTGATTCAGTGAGGATGGAGTGTCGGTTGCCGGGTGATAAGCTGGAAGATCTGAAAGGTCTGGTGGCTAGGGCGATTCGGGCAAAAAAGTTGCAGTTGAGGGAGCTTCAGTCGCTGTTGGGGAAGCTTAATTACGCTTGCTGGATAATGCCCATGGGTCGAGTGTTCTGTAGGCGGTTGGCGCAGGCGACCGGGTGGTGGTGGTTCCGCATCATTATATCCGGTTGGGGAGGGAGCTGCGGGGGGGTTCAGGTTTTGGGGCGTTTTGTGGAGGTCAATGGTGTGCTGGGGTTTGGCCGGCTGTATGGGTTGAACGGGGCTGGGTGAGGAATTTAGCTTTTTGGAGTTGTTCCCTATTGTGCTGGCGGTTTCGTTGTGGGGAGAGCGGTTCCGGGACAGGAAGGTTCGTTTTCACTGCGACAATATGGGGGTGGTTCAAGCGATCAATGGTCTGTCGGCGTCGGCGCCATTGGTGGTGCGGCTGCTGCAGCGGTTGGTGTTAGAGTGCTTGTCGCTTAATGCTTGGGTTGTAGCGGTACATGTGCCAGGGGTGGACAATTGTATTGCTGACGCCCTTTCTCGTTCGCAGTGGAATCGTTTTCGGCAGCTGGCTCCGGAGGCGGACGCGGTTGGTTTGGAGTGTCTGGCCTGCCTGTGGGAGCTGTTGGAGGAACATTGATGTGGCTTATTCGGGCGTCATTGGCTCCGGGTACGTGGGATGTGTATATGAGGACTTGGAGGGCCTGGGAGGATTGGTGTACCGTTTTGGGAGGGGGAGGGAGGAGCCAGAGTTGGCATTATTAATGTTTTTGGGTCATGGTAGGGAGCAGGGTAAGTCGGTTAGCAAGGTTAACGGTTACATGGCTGGGTTGGCCTTTGGTTTTAAGGCTCGGCGGATGGTGGATGTTACGAAATCCTTTTTGGTGGTGCAGGCATTAAGAGGGTGGAGGAGGATGGGTGCTGGGGTGGATGGGAGGAGGCCAGTCTCGTTTGGGTTGTTGCTTCAGTTGGTGGGGCAGTTGCGGGCGGTTTGTCGGTCAGAAGGGGAAGCGCAGTTGTTTCGGTTGGCTTTTTCGCTGGTGTTTTTTGGGGCGATGCGTGTGGGGGAGTTGGTTTGTCCATCGGTGAGTCGGGTGGGGGGACTTTTGAGGGGGGATGTTGAGTGGTTTGAGGATAGGGTGGAGTTTGTTATCCGGTGGTCTAAAACGGATACATTGGGTAGAGGACGGAAGGTGGTGCTTTTCCGGGTTGAGGGTTGTGATATGTGCCCGGTTCAATGTTTGCGGGATTATGGGTTGGGTGAAAGGGAGGGGTCCCCTTTGTTGGTTCATGCAGATGGCACCTTTTTGTCTCGCTTCCAGTTTTCTGCAGTTTTTTCGAGGTGTTTGAGCCGGGTGGGGGTGGATAAGGTGGGGTATTCCAGCCACTCCTTTAGGATTGGGGCAGCGACAGAAGCGGCTAGATGGGGTCTTGGTGAGGAGGTTAATAAGAGGATTGGTCGTTGGGAGCCGGCAAGGTTTAAGTCTTATGTTCGTTTGGATCGCCTATAGAGACAAGGGGGGTGGTTGTGTTTAGGGTTTGGTGTGTTGGTGCAAAGCTGCTGTATTGTTCTTTTGTTTCTCTCGTTGCAGATGCGGCACCCGCTCTGGTGTGGATTCTGGGGCATTCTCATGTCTTCTGGGCGTCTGTCCGGGCAGCGGTTCGGCTGGACGGTCAACAGCTAGGATTTGGTAGGGAGTCTGCGGTGGTAAGGTGGATTGGGAGGCGGGGTATGGTTTGGAAGGGGGTGCTGCCTGAGATTCATAGGTTCGTGAGAATGGATAGGGCACCGGATGTGTTGGTGGTACATGCGGGGGGCAACGACTTGGCGGCTAAGCCTATTCGGGAGTTGATTAAAGAGGTCAAGTGGGATTTCTTACGATTGTGGTCATTATTTCTGAGTATGGTGACCGTGTGGTCTGATATTGTTCCCCGGCAGGTGTGAAGGGAGGCTCGGTCTGTGGATGCGGTGAATAAGGCGAGGGTGAAGGTGAATAGGGCAGTAGGGCGTTTTATGGCTAGGAACGGGGTGGTGGTAGTTAGGCATAGAGAGTTGGAGACGGGAATGGGGGCTTTTTGGAGATCGGACGGAGTGCATTTGAATGCGGTGGGGCTGGATATGTGGAGTTTGGCATTGCAGGATGGCATTGAGGTGGCCCTGAGGTTGTGGAGGAACGCCCGGAGTTGAGGTAGTCAAGTCCGGTCGTTGGTGGCGGTGGGGGGGGTCCTTGGAGTTGGTCACGGTGGAATCTGAGGACAATTGGGGGGGCCCCACGGTGGGGGCTGGACTCCCAGGTGTACCAAGCGGTTATGGTGAATCGAGGGGGGTCATTCGGTGGTGCCTTTGAGCTGGGCGTTACGGCTGGAGGCAAGAATGGCTCACCCTGGTTCAACAGCTCAATGTTTTTGGGGCTTCAAGGACCTTCCCCCATTGGGGTTTACAGTATTATGTTATGTTATTTTTGTAATTGTTATTTAATAAAACGGCTGCTGTGGCCATTACATTTCCAGTTGGTGGTCCGAGTTTTTATTGGGATTGGGGCTCTGTGGCGGGGAAGTGTACTGGTGGCAAAGGGGTATTTGGAGGGTATGAAGGTAAATGGAAGTGGCGAACATGGATAACCAATACCCTCGTCATGCCCACATAATACTGGCATATAGTGCCCCTGTAATTTACAGTATTCAAATAATACCCCTAATCACATAATATTATAGTTCAAAAAATCCTAAAAATACAAAATACTATTCACAGCAGCATGTACGTAAACCCTAAAAATACAAAATACTACTCACAGCTGAGGGTGGTTGTAGGGCTTATATTATTGGGTGACAGGAGTCCCTTGAGATTTGTCTAGTTTGCCAGCCCCTAATGATGGCCTAACACAAAATTGTATCTAGAAGCTGTAATGCTACCCAAAAAAATATCTTTATAGCTGTAGACAATGTAGAAAATACAGCTCCAGCATGCCCTCATAGCTTGTGCTTAGAGATCAGCAAAGTTTTGAAAAATTTGATTTGGCACGCAATTCGATTCATTCCAAATTAATTCATCATGAATCGCTATGTTAAAACCCTATTCAGCCTGTCAATCAATGGGACTGTTTTTAATGGCTGCTTAGACAGAAGTGCACCCGCCTAACAGCCTTTAAAAAAGGTAATAGTGCTTTATAGTGATGAGCGGCAGGGGTCATATTGGAATTTGCGAATATTTAGTAGAATATTCTTAGAATATTCGCAAATTCGAAAATTCACAATTTTTTTTACTCGAAAAATTGGCAAGGTAATGATTGTGTAATATGCAAATTTTCGTAATTTCGAATTTTCGTATTCACATTTTTTATTGCAAATTGTTCAACTTACAACTATTAGACAAAGATGATTATAGCACTATATTAGCTAAATTGCTCTATATTCGATTTTTTTCGAATATTCGCTATATTGCTATAACTTTGTTTTTTTCGAATATTCGTAATAATCTAAAACAAGAATATATAGCAATATAGCGAATATTCGAAAAAATGAATATAGCGCAAAATTCGCAAACACTACTACTCCTAAAGTCAAGTATATTGCAGCCTTCTTATTGGCCCACAAGCTAGAAGCAGGGAGGGATCATGTGTACTGATTAAAAAAAAAAAATATCAAAAAAAAATAAATAAAAGAATTTGAATATTCGAAATTACAAATATATATAACTATTCAAAATATTCGCGAATTTTCGAAGTACCTATATTCGTGATAAAAATTCGAAATTCGAATATTCGCGATCAACACTAGTGCTTTATCCCTTTTGGCCCCTTTCAAACTGGCGAGAATTCCGTGCGGGTACAATGCGTGAGGTGAACGCATTGCACCCACACTGAATCCGGACCCAGTCACTTCAATGGGGCAGTGCAGCTGAGCGGTGATGTGCGTTGCGTGAAAATCGCAGCATGTTCTATATTCTGCGTTTTTCACACAACGCAGGCCCCATAGAAATGAATGGGGCTGCGTGAAAATCGCAAGCATCTGCAAGCAAGTGCAAAAGGACCTTTGATGACATAATCGCGCTCACCACGATTACGTCATCAAAGGTCCTTTTTTACAGCTCCTGAAAGAAGACGCTGCCGGCTGCGCAATTAAGTGGAAATGTGAGTTAATTTTTTATTTTTTTTAACCCCTCAATCGACAGTTTAGTAAGCATTCTGTATTAAGAATGCTATTATTTTCCCTTATAACCATGTTATAAAAGAAAATAATAAAATCTACAGAACACCTAACCCAAACCCGAACTTCTGTGAAGAAGTCCGGGTTCGGATCTGGGTACCTCATTGCACCCGCACAATAAAAACCGAACAACGCAATCGCAGTCAAAACTGACTGAAACTGCATGCACACTCGCGTGGTTTCTCCCAATGCACACGCGACGCATCCGGAGCAAATCCGGGATGCCAGTGTGAAAGAGGCCTTTGGGTTTAAAAAAAATAATAATTCACTCACCTCATCCACTCATCACAGGTCTTTTCCACCCAAGAGAGGAGCGGACTGCCTCTGCGCGAGCAAGTGGATAAGGTTTTGGTTTTTTCTCTAAGACAACACTAATACCATTTTAGGAAAAATGATTCGTTACCACCAAGAGCAAGGAAATTCGGCTTTGCGACAAATCAAATTTTTCCCAAAACTTTGGATCGAATTTAGCTTCGGAATCTTCGATTCGCTCAATACTACTTGAGAAAAGGGTTTAAGAAAGCTCAGAAATGGTGAGTTGTTTGGAAATAGTGAAACACACCCCATTAGTCGCCTTCCTAAAGTGCAATATTGCAGGTTGGTTCTAGCTGTATATTATAGTTATATCACTGTCCCTGTAATCCATTCTGCAAAGAGACAGGGCAGGTGATGTTTTCTACGAGGGAAATTTTATTAATGTCACTATCACTACATCATTAATTGCTACAGGCACTGTCACGATGAGAAATTCTTCAACGTGACCAATTGGGTTCTTAAAGAGTGGAACTAATTGCAGTACATAGGCAGCAGGGACAATGTTGATAACTCACTGCTGTCTGCTGTTATATATAATGTATAGTGATGAGCGAAGTAATGAAAAATTCGATTGGACTGCTTCGCCAAATTATACCTAAAAATTGTTTTCATGACGAATTACTTTGTCACAAAGCGCATTTCTTTGTAAGTAGTGGGTTCAATGACAGGAAGCAGTGTTTGCCCCGCCCTCCGTCATTGTACCCCCTCAGATGCCGCGCTCATAGATGATGGCGACATCTGACATTGCTATTATAGTGTAAAAAAAAAAAATCATACTTAACATCATCCATTTGATCACAAAGAGTCGGCAGCCACCCTTTTGATTGAAGATCTAGCATGAAATCTCGCATGACCCGTGATGACGTCGCCCGGCGAGATCTTCAATCAAGATGGCTGCAGACGGCTTTTCGTGCTCAAATGGATGAGGTATGATTTTTATTTTATTTTTTACCAGGGAGAATTGATTCGCTACCATGAAGCACAAGGAAATTCAGCTTAGCAGTGAATTCCCTGAAATTCGGATCGAATTCCACTTCGTCTGGATCAACTCGCGCAACGCTAATAATGTACATTCAGAAAGGTTGAAAAAGATGCTATTGTGATGAGAAAAACACCACAACACTCACTAATACTAAATTCCTTCCGTTTATAGGATATACATTGCATTCGGAAAGTCTTTTAACTTTTTTCACATTTTGTTATGTTGCGGCCTTGTGCTAAAAGGAAAAAAATATTACATTTTCCCCATCATTCTGCACTGAAAACCCCATAATGAGAAAGTGAAAACAGAATTTTAGAATTTTTTTCAAATTGATCAAACACTTGATGACCGCCAACATACATGTAAGGTGAAAGTCGACTTAAAGATGCTGCCCACTTGTGCATGCAGCGATTGCCATAGCCGTCGGGTTTCTGCTGTTTTTAAACAGCAGAGACTCTCGGCGGATGTATGCGATCAGCCCTATGACACGGCATCTGAGCGGTCCAGAATCAGGAGCTATGCGCTCCTGCCCCTGTAACAGTGTTTCCCGGCTGAGAACGGAGAACCTGTTATGGTATAGTAATAGCCCAAAGCCTCAAGCAGGCTTCGTTAGATATTACTAGTATATATCAATGTATTTGTATATTGTAAATGGAGTGTTATATGATGGCTATTTAGCAGAACACAATAGGCACTCTAATGATTGCCAGTTATAGTCACCTAGGGTGACTTAAAGAAAGTGAAAAAATAATGAAAAAGTTAAAAAAAAATATAAAAATTAAAAACATATGAAATTTCAAATCACCCCCGTTTCCACAAAATAAAAATAACCAATAGAAAAAATACACATCATTGGCATTGCCACGTGCGAAAACACCTGTACTATAAAAATATTTATCCAGAAAAACGGATCCGGTATTAATCTTTTTCACATTTTTAGAGGTCTGCGCATGCGCAGACCGCAAAACCGTATCCGCTTTTCCGGAACACTTGGGGCATTAATTCATTTCAATGGAAAATAATGCCGGATCTGGCATTCTGGCACGTGTTCCGGAATTTTGGACAGAGAAAATACCGCAGCATGCTGCAGTATTTTCTCAGTCCAAAAACCGTACAGTGACTGAATTCAAGACATCCTGATGCATACTGAATGGAATGATCTCCATTCTGAATGCATTAGGATAACACTTATCAGTTTTTTCCGGTATTGAGCCCCTAGGACGGAACTCAATACCGGAAAGGTTTAACGCAAGTGTAAAAGTATCCTAACCGAACATGTGAGGGAATGCCATGAGGTTAAAAGTTCCTGATTTAAGTTCAACCATCTATTACAAGACATTTCACTTTGTTAAGGGCAGTAGACTCTTTTAAGTCTCAGACACTGGGACGTCTTGAGCTTAAAACGTACATAACCTTTCAACATAGTTTGCATTAATCAGTAGTACAGTGTGTGGATATGAGGAATTTCTGGCCATTATATCATTTGTGCCAGTCATTTTTAGCAGTTTTTCCTTGTGCATGCTGAAAGTCTAGTTTTCAGTTCTCCCAGAGATGTTTGGTGAATACCAACTCCCATCCACTGCACATAGAATGTAGAGGAAAATCTGCTTCCTAACCTTCTCTTACTCACTCAGAAGTAGCCCCAGGATTATGGAGGACATTACAGAGAAGTACTGACCCATATGGTTGTGAATACAGCACTTGATCTGAGATATAAACTTCATATTTAGCTGTAGCAGTCTCTTTGGTGTCTCTCCAGAAAACCTGTCTCATTCTGCTCTTGATCACCCCTCCCCCTCTCATCTCCAAAAATTCCTTCCCGACTCCAATAAGGCAATTAGAATAACTCCCTGGATCAACGACCCATCTCTAGTAGCTATAGCCTGTAATATTATTACACTCCAGAAATACATCCAGGCCCCTCTTGAATTCTTTTATTGTACTCACCATCACCACCTCCTCAGGCAGAGAGTTCCATAGTCTCACTGCTCTTACTGTAAAAAATCCTATTCTATGTTTGTGTACAAACCTTCTTTCCTCCAGACGCAGAGGATGTCCCCTCATCACAGTCACAGTCCTGGGGATAAATAGATGATGGGAGAGATCTCTGTACTGACCCCTGATATATTTATACATAGTAATTAGATCTTCCCTCAGTCGTCTTTTTTCTAAAGTGAATAACCCTAATGTTGATCATCTTTCAGGGTACTGTAGTTGCCCTATTCCAGTTATTACTTTAGTTGCCCTCCTCTGAACTCTCTCCAGCTCTGCCATGTCTGCCTTGTTCACAGGAGCCCAAAACTGTACACAGTACTCCATGTGTGGTCTGACTAGCGAATCCTTTGTAAAGTGGTAGGACTATGTTCTCATCACCGGCATCTATGCCCCTTTTGATGCAACCCATTATCTTATTGGCCTTGGCAGCAGCTGCCTGACACTGTTTTTTACTGCTTAGTTTGCCGTTTATTAAAATTCCTAGGGTTGTTTTTTTTTCTGTTTGAAGCATATATTATTGTGAGCTTGTCTTTGAATAAAGGAGAAATCAGATACAACTATATCCAATGCTTGTGTCAGTTTCCCGAGTGCTCAGATCCCTTTTAATTTGGATTCCTACAATCATAGGATTAAGGGATAGTTCCCTAACAAAATCTTGGTGCCCAACGAGGGGCTCAACTAAAGGACACTTCATCTGGTCTCGGACAAATTGGACATTCCGGTCTGGGATTTGAAGATATAAGAAATAGCGCTAAAAGGTAAGAGACTTTATCTTACACTAGATCTGTGTCTCCCTGAATGGTTTGTCCGGTTCGAGGATCTGGTGATTGAATGTACGCATAAATCCTTTTATAGTTGGGCCTATTTTTGGTAAGAACCTGAAAATGACTATGACTGTTGGATTTTGAGACCTAACAGATGGACAGTTTCAATTGGGAAGTCTTTGGTTTAGTTTTGGGAGTTTTGGTATATGCCTTATTTGTTCTTTATTGAATGTGGAAAATCTTGGAGAATTACAGTAAGGGTAATCAAAGTCCTTGGACTCCAATGTCCAGTTTATGAGGTTTTGATTGGTTAAGAAACTCGGTAACAGAATTCACTAGGTAAATATAGTGGGGAAATTCTGAGGAAACTGAGGGAAAATAGACATCTGAATAATTGTTTAACTTTCTGTGGGCACGTACAAGGGAGGAAGAAAGTTCCCGAAGTCTTAAAGACATAGTACAGGGTCCTTAGGAGACTGTAGAGACTTATGCTGCAGGACTAATGACTATCTGGACCAACATGGGTTGGGATCAAGCTGGAAACATGGGAGAAACTGTTGGCATGTGCATTTATGGAGGGGCTTCGACCCACCCTCCAGGCTAAACTGAAAGCTTGTAACCTGAATGGCGTGTGACCCATTTAACCCAATAAATTGCTGCAGCCTAAGAGTTAAAACTAGACATGAAGAAAAACCCTACTCCAGTTAAATACATGGGGCAGGGCACCGGTCCCAAACCAAAATGTGATTTTAAATGTTACAATGGCAGCAAACCAGGTCACATGAAGAGAGATTGCAGGGTTCCCAGGAAACCTAGAGACAATGGTGGCAAATTTAGTCCACAATCACCACCGTCTTCAGACGATACCGGTACCCCAGTGACAGTTCTGCCTGTAAAAGTAGAGTCCATGGGCCCCCAAATACATATCCCAGTATCCCTAGGAAATAAAAAGGCAGTACCATTCCTTGTCGACACGGGGGCAGCCAAAAAAGTTGTTGACCAGAACTTTTTAAAACCCTATCATTTCAGTCCATACCACGTCCAAGCCATGGGTATTACTGGGGAAACCGTGTTTCTCTGTGAGTCTAAACCAGTCAAACTAAAAATCAAAGACAGTACTGTTATCACTCAAACTTTGGTAAATCTCCCTGAACCTATTCTGGAAACTCATGTACTTCAAGCGCTCTGGGCCAGTATCCGTCTACACCCAGATGGGACTAGTCACGTAGACTTTTTTAGAGTCCCAGAGGAAGTACTCTGCCCAATGATGCTTTCTATAACGTTGGCTGAATTAAATCTTCCTGATTGGACAGAATCTGAAAAGAGTCTGCTCAGCCAGGTCCTCGTGAGCCTTTGGGCCACCTCAAAGAGTGACATAGGCAAATTACCTATGTACCCTGTGATGGTGTCTATAAAGCCTGGGTGTCATCCCCCGCAAGTTAAACCGTACCCATTGAGTCAGGCTCAGGAAATAGCAGTGTCCAGACAAATAGATGATTTTCTCCGAGCAGCTGTTCTCATCAAGACTGTGTCACCGGCAAACACTCCCCTATTTCCAGTGAAGAAGGCCATTAAGGGTCAGCCAATCACATATCGAATGGTCCATTATCTTCGAGAGGTCAACAAAGTCACAGTCCTACAAACCCCAATAGTGCCCAATCCGCACACTCTGCTGTCCCAAGTTCCGTCCACAGCTACCTGTTTCACTGTGATTGACCTGGCAAATGCATTTTTCAGTGTACCTCTGCATCCAGATTGTCAGTATGTTTTTGCTTT
The DNA here is from genome assembly GCF_014858855.1 of Bufo gargarizans. NCBI lineage: Eukaryota > Metazoa > Chordata > Amphibia > Anura > Bufonidae > Bufo > Bufo gargarizans. The sequence goes on from NC_058084.1 coordinate 78,718,788, forward strand.
CACTATCAATGGGAACCAATATACACAGACTGTTTTACCCCAGGGGGCCCAGAACTCGCCCACCATGTACAGTCAGGCCCTACAGTCTGTCCTAGCCAACTGGTCCCCTCCTGGAACTGTGGTCTTTTTGCAATATGTCAATGACTTACTTTTGTGTGCTGAAACTGAGACCAGCTGTCAAGCTGCCACTCTGTCACTCCAAATTTTTCTCCAAGAAAATGGGTGTAAAGCTTCTATGTATAAACTGCAGTTTTGTAAAGACAAAAGTGATATTTCTTGGACACTGCCTGTCCCACAGTGCCCGGCACCTCACCCCCGAACGAAAAGAGGCAGTGGAAAAGCTACAGGTGCCCAAAGGAGCACAGAACTCAAGAGTATTTTTAGGTCTTGTCTCATACTGCCGTCCCTGGATACAGCACGCATCTATGTTAATGCAGCCTCTGTATGATTGTCTGACAGAAGAGGCAGTGAATAATTTTCATACAGTGAAGCTGTGCAGAACCTCTGCCCCAGCCCTGGGTATTCCCAAAAATTACGAGGAATTTCAGTTGTTCTGTTCAAAAATGCAGGGTCACAGTACTGCTGTACTGACTCAGAAACATGGTGACCGCCAATGCCCAGTTGCGTACTTTTCAGCCAGGTTAGACCCTGTTGCTCGCGGTGCCCCCTCTGGTATCAGGTCATTAGCGGCAGTGCAAGCCATAATTGAAAAAGCTTCTGAAATTGTTCTGGACTACCCTGTAACTGTTCAAACTCCTCATGACATTCAAGGCATTCTTACTCAAGTGCAACCAAAGCATATCTCCATGGCCAGACAACTGAGACTACAGTGTGCACTCCTCATGCCTGCAAACATCTCATTCAAACATTGTACTACTCTGAATCCTGCTACTCTGTTACCGATTAGAGATTCAGAAATGGGGGAGGGAGGTGTATCAAAACTTTTAACTGGCCCTGTTGAACATGACCCTCATGATTGCGTACAATTAATGCAGCAGGAAACGTCTGGTTTTGAACACATTCATAAAAAAAACTCTTTCTAATCCTGACTTTGAGTATTTTGTAGATGGAAGCAGGTTCATGGGAGAGGATGGCCGGTTCCATACTGGATATGCAGTGGTCACACAGCATGAGGTAGGTACAGCTGAACCACTCCCACCTCATATATCAGCACAAGAGGCGGAGTTGAAGGCACTCACTGAGGCGTGTAAAATGGCCAAGGGGAAGAAGGTGAACATTTACGCAGACTCAAGGTATGATTTTGGTATTGCACATGACTATGGACCTATTTGGTGGGCCAGGGACTTCCTAACATCTGCAGGCCAGCCTAGAAAAGAATAAAGACTCTGTACTAGAACTTATGAACTCTCTGTTGTTACCAGAGGAAGTTGCCATCATGAAGGTCAAGGCACACACCAGGCACACCACGGTGGAAGCAAAAGGTAACGATCGAGCTGACAAAGTGGCCAAACAAGCTGCACTACAGCCCGTAAAGACTGTCCCCACCCCGGTAAAAAGCCTGAAGATGTGCCTGTAAGTATGCTCCAGAAAATGACTGGTCAAGCCCCTCCTGAGGAACAAGAACTTTGGGCAAAGCACGGGGCCAAGGTTGATGAACAAGGAATCTGGAGAATCAAAGAAAGGACTTGTTTACCTCCTCCAATGTATCCTGCTATGGCACAGCAGGTCCATGGGCCTACACCCATCTGTCTAAATGTGCTATGGTAAGTGTTGTAAATGCTGGTTGGATTGCACCAGGGTTTTCCACACTAGCAGCTCAGTTTGTACAAGGGTGCATGATTTGTGCATTGAATAATCCCGGTCAAGTGGTGAAGACTCCAAGCAAGCACACCCCGAGGCCATTTTACCCATTTCAGAGATTGCAGATCGACTATATACAGCTACCTAAGGTAGGTGTGTATGAGTTTGTTCTTGTGTGTGTTGATCTCTTTTCAGGATGGCTGGAAGCCTTCCTACTAGCAAAGGCAAATGCAAAGAATACCGCCAAGAAATTGGTCAGTGAACTGATATGCAGGTACGGTGTCCCTGAAGTCATTGAGTCAGATATGGGGTCCCATTTCACAGGAGAAGTGATGAGGGAGGTCATGCAGGCACTAGGGGGTCACTCATGCATTTCACACGGCCTACCATCCCCAAAGCAGAGACTGAGTTGAATGCCTCAACGGCACATTGAAGTTAAAGATCCAGAAAGCCATGCAGGAAACCCAAAGAGCTTGGCCAGAATGCCTGCCCCTCGCCCTATATTCTGTTAGAACCACTCCCCACTGAAAAACAGGACTGTCTGCTTTTGAGATTTTGTTTGGGTGCGCTCCCAGGCTTGGGTTGTACTTCCCCCAGCAGTTACAGATGAACAATGACAATCTCGCTGGGTATGTCCAGGCCCTGCTGACAGTGGCTCTGACCCTGAGCATGTAAGCAGTGTTTCGTCCACTGAATGATGAATGGTACAATGCTTTGATACCGCACCATCAGGTGCTGTCTGAAGGACTGAATGACATAAAAAATAGAGGGACTGTTGGATCTGTACTCACAGTCCTGTGAGTTCAGCCAGTACGCCCTATATCGCCGTGCCCCTCAATTTTTCTAAATTGACTGAACTGGCCAACTTTACTATCTTTTTCTTAGGCATGAAGCAAGTTAAGTCTAAAACTAGAGACAGGGAAGCACCCTTACCCGTTGCAGGATGGGCTGAGCACCCCTGGTTCATGGTAATGCAGATGTGGGACAAGCTAGTGGTGGCAACTGATTATTTGGATGATCAGATATGGGAGGTGTTAAGACATTGTCCAGAACCAGATAATCATTGTCACCAATCAACACACCTTGGTTTTAGACTACCTGACAGCAAAGGAAGGAGGTATGTACAGGTAAAAGCTGGAATAGAAAAGGTGAAAGCCATGAGAGACAAATGACTCATGGTGGGGAGGCACCTTTTCCTTCCTCAACCCTGCCAATTGGTTCAAAACTTTGGGAGGGTGGTTCACGGGAATTCTTCAAACGATTGTCCAAGTTGCCATAGTTATCCTTATAGCATATGTATTGCTTAGGTTACAGTTTATGTGCACAAACAAAGTATTATGTGTGTCATAGAACCCACCCCCACCCCACAGTTTCCTCTCTAGCAGATAGTATAGTCTGAGCCTCAGGAAGTGCGGGGGGAGAGGAGAGAGAGGAAAGGAAACTTACGTATGGTCTGGTATGGTCTTATGATCTATATCTTATAACCACAAATGACATGTTTGTCACGTGATGTTTTTTTTTTGTTTGAAGCATATATTATTGTGAGCTTGTGTTTTAATAAAGGAGAAATCAGATATACTATATCTAATGCTTGTGTCAGTTTTCCGAGCGCTCAGATCCCTTTTTATTTGGATTCCAACAATCATAGGATGATGGGATATTTCCCTAACACGCTTGGCATTTGAAGGCATCTGTGTTGGTCCCATGGTCATATGTGCCATTGCTGAGAAAAATTATATTTCAATATATGCAAATGAGCCTCTAGAGGCAACGAAGGCGTTGCTGCTACATGTAGAGGCTCATATAAAAACTTCATTTTTCTCAGCAATGCGGGCACATATATACATGGGACCAACACAGATACCTTCAGCTGTCAAGCACACATGTAACAGTTCAGCCAGTGTCATAGGTATAAATCTTCTGACAGATGCCCTTTAAGATGGACTATTGTACAACACAAGCACTTTTTTACCTTTTGTGTCACCCCTATCTCCTCATAGAGTGTAAGCTGTTGTTTGAATCACTGATCTGTTTCTTACAATGTAATGTATGCTTTTGTTTGTCCATGAACCCTCCGCTTATAAAGCGATGTGGAATATGTTGGCGCTATATAAACAAAGATTATTATTAGTACTTATTTAACAGATTAAACTGAGTGCTGTGCTGTTTGTTTTCTCTTAATTGCAGTCGTCGGGCGAACGGTAAAGGGTCCCTTAAAGTATATGTTTGTCATGATGCCAGTTGCAGTGAAGCAACAAAGGCACAGGGCCCCCTTTTAGTGATGTGGTAGATGGTACCCAAGTGTAGTAATGCCAGAGTGGTGTAAGGTAGCCTATAATGTCCCTTAAGGTTTTAGGCATGTGTCACTGTGCTCCTACCTGGATACGCTGGACCCCAGACGTTGCCCTCCGAAATCAGCAAAACAGGGTGGTGAACAATTGAGGAATTTGAAGAAATAACTTGAGTCCAGACCTTGTATATAGTTGAACAGCAGCTTTACTTAAATAAATGTTCATCAGAAACAGTCTTCAAACTTTGTCTTGGTTCCAACAGGCATTAGCACGTAACTGTGGAAGGCAAACTGCTCTCTGCTACATCTGTTGCTCTCTGGCTCTGCTATGCTGATAGGGTAGCCGTATAACTTAGCTTTAGCTGTCTGGGTGCTGCAACTTCTCTCTGTAGTCTGACTCTAATTTGTCCTGGGAACTTTACTCCCGGCTTCAGAGGCTTCCAGCTTCTGCCTCCATATCCAGCTGATCTGAAGGTGCTCCAGCTGGCCTGGGCAAGGCCACGTCCAACAAGGATGTGCATCTGCTGCACACCCTCCCTTGACAGGGGGCAAAACTAGACCCTTCCCCTAGCAGGGGGTAAACTAGACTGACTCTCACTAACTAGTCTCCTCCCTTGCTGCAGCAAGTGGGGAAACGCCCACTACTGTTTTAGAATGGGGTTAGAATGGAAGGAAAGCTCCATTCTCTGTCCCTGTAGCGCTGCCATTTATGCTGCCACCTGCTGGTGAACCAGGCATATTACACGTGAACATAACAGTTACATGGAAAGAGATATGCACATTATATAGGACCTGGAAATAAACGCACAGATGACCTTAGGTTAACCATAGGAGATAGTAGCAGGGTGCAGAAGTGGTAATGCACCTCTGGGGCGTTACACAATAAAATATAGTCTTATTATTCATTGGTGATCTTTTCCAGCTTGAAAAACCAGCGTCTACAATATTTATCACTTCGACACACAAGGACGCCTCAAGGACATTCAAATTATCTGCCACTATACTGTATATATGTGGCATATAACAGCAGACAATTCTAATAAGAATAGAATAACGGTAAAGATAATAAAAAGTTTGGAGAGGATACTTCAACATATCAGACTTTAATGAATGTAAAATATGCAAATCCATCAGAGATGACTACATATGAGATAAATTAGAATAAATTAAAATGTTGCTCAACAATCCAATTAACCTTTGAGATCAGTGGAAGGCTTGAATTTTCAGATTACTTGTGCTCATCTAAATTGAATAGAAAATTTCTAAATGCAATTATAAAAACATTGTGTTTTTCCCCCCAATCTTTTATTGTTTCTGCTCATTACCAGAGGGAATCATAAAGTTTAAATGTGTTATATCAATGTAACATGTAAAATAAAATTGGACTCTGAAAAAAACTGTTTACATATCTAGGTCAAAGAATAGATTTTCCTTTTTGTCTTTGTATAACGAGAGGCGGGAGACATCCAAGGAATTGTCACAATTGTAGGACTGCATTGTAATAATACAACTTTGTGTTTGCTATGCTGCAGTCACTTTTCTGATTCTTCTTAAAGGGGTTCTCTATGAATTACTGAAATGGCTGCCACAACACCGTCCTAGAATGTGACTAGGAGGGGTGTATCTAGCTGTAGAGCTGCATGGGAGAAGTGCAAATTACTGTATTTTTCTTATAAGATGCACCTAGGTTTTAGAGTTGGAAAATAAGAAAAAAAAAGTATTTTTTATCAGATCAGACTCCCAAATTAGACCCCAAATCTTCATCAGACTTCAGATCCCGATATTAGACCTTAGATCTGACCGCCCTATAATACCTCAGATCAGATCCTCAGATCAGAACCCCATATCTGATCAGACCCTCATATCAGACCTCAGATCAGATCCCCATATCAAACATCAGATCAGACCCCCATATCAGAACCCAGATCAGACCTCATATAAAACCTCTGATCAGACCTCCATATCAGAACTCCCTATCTGATCAGATCCCTATGTCAGACTTCAGATCAAAACCCCATATCTGATCAGACCCCCATGTCAGACCTCAGATCAGACCCCGATATCAGATCAGGCCCCCTTGTTACACCTCAGATCAGACCCCTATGTCAGACCCCCATCAGAGCTCAGATCAGACACTCATCAGAGATAAATAAATGAACTTACCTCTCTGCCACCACTCTGCAGGTCTAGCAGTCTCTCCCACACTCATCACTCCCTGGTCTTCTCCGAGCCTGCGCTGCACTGTGACCTGACCGGGTACAGTGTCAGGTAATAGTGCACACACTACATCCTGACTCTGTACACAGACAGGACAGTGCAGCGCGGTGCCCGGAGGAAGACCAGGGAGCAGCGAGTACAGGCAGCACTAACAGAGCAAGGATGAAAAAGCGATCCAGCAAATAAAATCTAATATTGCTTTAGTTCTTCACTTTAAAGCGGTACAGCACATACTACCAGGATTTTCTGGCGCGTTTTAACCAATTCAGGTCTTAGTCATAGAAACTCTAAGAACGGTGATATAGTTAAATACTGTGGTGGGCATGGCAGCACTTTGATATTTGGGTCTGCTGAGGAAGTATTTTGTGCTGCTCTATGGTATTGCTAGCCCCCGCCTACTTCTGTTGTCCCTGGCTACTTGTGTTGACCTGTCTTTTGTCAGTCTGGACCCCCCTACAACATGGGGCCACTCCTAGTTTTTTTTTTTCAGGGCCACTTTAACCACTTCAGCCCCGCTAGGTGAAACCCCCTTCATGACCAGAGCACTTTTTACACTTCGGCACTACACTCCTTTCACCGTTTATCGCTCGGTCATGCAACTTACCACCCAAATGAATTTTACCTCCTTTTCTTCTCACTAATGGAGCTTTCATTTGGTGGTATTTTATTGCTGCTGACATTTTTACTTTTTTTGTTATTAATCAAAATGTAACGATTTTTTTGCAAAAAAATGACATTTTTCACTTTCAGCTGTAAAATTTTGCAAAAAAAACGACATCCATATATACATTTTTCGCCAAATTTATTGTTCTACATGTCTTTGATAAAAAAAAAATGTTTGGGCAAAAAAAAAAAATGGTTTGGCTAAAAGTTATAGCATTTACAAACTATGGTACAAAAATGTGAATTTCCGCTTTTTAAAACAGCTCTGATTTTCTGAGCACCTGTCATGTTTCCTGAGGTTCTACAATGTCCAGACAGTAGAAAACCCCCACAAATGACCCCATTTCGGAAAGTAGACACCCTAAGGTATTCGCTGATGGGCATAGTAAGTTCATAGAACTTTTTATTTTTTGTCACAAGTTAGCGGAAAATGATGATGATTTTATTTATTTATTTTTTTCTTACAAAGTCTCATATTCCACTAACTTGCGACAAAAAATAAAAAATTCTAGGAACTCGCCATGCCCCTCACGGAATACCTTGGGGTGTCTTCTTTCCAAAATGGGGTCACTTGTGGGGTAGTTATACTGCCCTGGCAATTTAGGGGCCCAAATGTGTGAGAAGTACTTTGCAATCAAAATGTGTAAAAAATGCCCTGCGAAATCCGAAAGGTGCACTTTGGAATGTGGGTCCCTTTGCCCACCTAGGCTGCAAAAAAGTGTCACACATCTGGTATCGCCGTACTCAGGAGAAGTTGGGGAATGTGTTTTGGGGTGTCATTTTACGTATACCCATGCTGGGTGAGAAAAATATCTTGGTCAAATGCCAACTTTGTATAAAAAAATGGGAAAAGTTGTCTTTTGCCAAGATATTTCTCTCACCCAGCATGGGTATATGTAAAATGACACCCCAAAACACATTCCCCAACTTCTCCTGAGTACGGCGATACCAGATGTGTCACACTTTTTTGATGCCAAGGTGGGCAAAGGGGCACATATTCCAAAGTGCACCTTTCAGATTTTGCAGGCCATTTTTTACACATTTTTATTGCAAAGTTCTTCTCACACATTTGGGCCCCTAAATTGCCAGGGCAGTATAACTATGCCACAAGTGACCCCATTTTGGAAAGAAGACACCCCAAGGTATTCCGTGAGGGGCATGGCGAGTTCCTAGAATTTTTTATTTTTTGTCACAAGTTAGCGGAAAATGATGATTTTTTTTTTTCTCTTTTTTCCTTACAAAGTCTCATATTCCACTAACTTGCGACAAAAAATAAAAAATTCTAGGAACTCGCCATGCCCCTCACGGAATACCTTGGGGTGTCTTCTTTCCAAAATGGGGTCACTTGTGGCGTAGTTATACTGCCCTGGCAATTTAGGGGCCCAAATGTGTGAGAAGTACTTTGCAATCAAAATCTGTAAAAAATGACCGGTGAAATCCGAAAGGTGCACTTTGGAATATGTGCCCCTTTGCCCACCTTGGCATCAAAAAAGTGTCACACATGTGGTATCGCCGTACTCAGGAGAAGTTGGGGAATGTGTTTTGGGGTGTCATTTTACATATACCCATGCTGGGTGAGAGAATTATCTTGGCAAAAGACAACTTTTCCCATTTTTTTTATACAAAGTTGGCATTTGACCAAGATATTTTTCTCACCCAGCATGGGTATATGTAAAATGACACCCCAAAACACATTGCCCAACTTCTCCTGAGTACGGCGATACCAGATGTGTCACACTTTTTTGCTGCCAAGGTGGGCAAAGGGGCACATATTCCAAAGTGCACCTTTCGGATTTTGCAGGGCATTTTTTACAGATTTTGATTGCAAAGTTCTTCTCACACATTTGGGCCCCTAAATTGCCAGGGCAGTATAACTACCCCACAAGTGACCCCATTTTGGAAAGAAGACACCCCAAGGTATTCCGTGAGGGGCATGGCGAGTTCCTAGAATTTTTTATTTTTTGTCGCAAGTTAGTGGAATATGAGACTTTGTAAGGAAAAAAGAAAAAAAAAGAAAAATCATCATTTTCCGCTAACTTGTGACAAAAAATAAAAATTCTAGGAACTCGCCGTGCCCCTCACGGAATACCTTGGGGTGTCTTCTTTCCAAAATGGGGTCACTTGTGGCGTAGTTATACTGCCCTGGCAATTTAGGGGCCCAAATGTGTAAGAAGTACCTTGCAATCAAAATGTGTAAAAAATGGCCTGCGAAATCCGAAAGGTGCCCCTTTGCCCACCTTGGCTGCAAAAAAGTGTCACACATCTGGTATCGCCGTACTCAGGAGAAGTTGGGGAATGTGTTTTGGGGGGTCATTTTACATATACCCATGCTGGGTGAGAGAAATATCTTGGCAAAAGACAACTTTTCCCATTTTTTTATACAAAGTTGGCATTTGACCAAGATATTTTTCTCACCCAGCATGGGTATATGTAAAATGACACCCCAAAACACATTCCCCAACTTCTCCTGAGTACGGCGATACCACATGTGTGACACTTTTTTGCAGCCTAGATGCGCAAAGGGGCCCAAATTCCTTTTAGGAGGGCATTTTTAGACATTTGGATCCCAGACTTCTTCTCACACTTTCGGGCCCCTAAAAAGCCAGGGCAGTATAAATACCCCACATGTGACCCCACTTTGGAAAGAAGACACCCCAAGGTATTCAATGAGGGGCATGGCGAGTTCCTAGAATTTTTTTTTTTTTTGCATAAGTTAGCGGATATTGATTTTTTTTTGTTTTTTTCTCACAAAGTCTCACTTTCCGCTAACTTAGGACAAAAATTTCAATCTTTCATGGACTCAATATGCCCCTCACGGAATACCTTGGGGTGTCTTCTTTCCGAAATGGGGTCACATGTGGGGTATTTATACTGCCCTGGCTTTTTAGGGGCCCTAAAGCGTGAGAAGAAGTCTGGAATATAAATGTCTAAAAATGTTTACGCATTTGGATTCCGTGAGGGGTATGGTGCGTCCATGTGAGATTTTATTTTTTGACACAAGTTAGTGGAATATGAGACTTAGTAAGAAAAAACAAAAACAAACAAAAAATTTCCGCTAACTTGTGCCAAAAAAAATGTCTGAATGGAGCCTTACCGGGGGGAGGGGTGATCAATGACAGGGGGGTGATCAATGACAGGGGGGTGATCACCCATATAGACTCCCTGATCACCCCCCTGTCATTGATCACCCCCCCTGTAAGGCTCCATTCAGACATCCGCATGATTTTTTACGGATCCATGGATACATGGATCGGATCCACAGAACGCATGCGGACGTCTGAATGGAGCCTTACAGGGGGGTTATCAATGACAGGGGGTGATCAGGGTAATCAGGGTGATCACCCCCCTGTCACTGATCACCCCCCCTGTAAGGCTCCATTCAGACATCCGCATGATTTTTTACGGATCCATGGATACATGGATCGGATCCACAGAACGCATGCGGACGTCTGAATGGAGCCTTACAGGGGGGTTATCAATGACAGGGGGTGATCAGGGTAATCAGGGTGATCACCCCCCTGTCACTGATCACCCCCCCTGTAAGGCTCCATTCAGACATCCGCATGATTTTTTACGGATCCATGGATACATGGATCGGATCCACAAAACGCATGCGGACGTCTGAATGGAGCCTTACAGGGGGGTTATCAATGACAGGGGGTGATCAGGGTAATCAGGGTGATCACCCCCCTGTCACTGATCACCCCCCCTGTAAGGCTCCATTCAGACATCCGCATGATTTTTTACGGATCCATGGATACATGGATCGGATCCACAGAACGCATGCGGACGTCTGAATGGAGCCTTACAGGGAGTTATCAATGACAGGGGGTGATCAGGGTAATCAGGGTGATCACCCCCCTGTCACTGATCACCCCCCCTGTAAGGCTCCATTCAGACATCCGCATGATTTTTTACGGATCCATGGATACATGGATCGGATCCACAAAACGCATGCGGACGTCTGAATGGAGCCTTACAGGGGGGTTATCAATGACAGGGGGGTGATCAGGGAGTGTATATGGGTGATCACCCGCCTGTCATTGATCACCCCCTGTAAGGCTCCATTCAGACGTCCGCATGTGTTTTGCGGATCCGATCCATGTATCCATGGATCCGTAAAAATCATGCGGACGTCTGAATGGAGCCTTACAGGGGAGTGATCAATGACAGGGGGGTGATCAATGATAGGGGGTGATCAGGGAGTGTATATGGGTGATCACCCGCCTGTCATTGATCACCCCCCTGTAAGGCTCCATTCAGACGTCCGTATGCTTTTTGCGGATCCGATCCATGTATCCGTGGATCCGTAAAAATCATACGGACGTCTGAACGGAGCCTGACAGGGGGGTGATCAATGACAGGGCGGTGATCAATGACAGGGGGGTGATCAGGGAGTTTATATGGGGTGATCATGGGTGATCAGGGGTTTATAAGGGGTTAATAAGTGACGGGGGGGGGGGGGGTGTAGTGTAGTGTGGTGTTTGGTGCTACTGTACTTACCTACCTGAGTCCTCTGGTGGTCGATCCTAACAAAAGGGACCACCAGAGGACCAGGTAGGAGGTATATTAGACGCTGTTATGAAAACAGCGTCTAATATACCTGTTAGGGGTTAAAAAATTCAGATCTCCAGCCTGCCAGCGAGCGATCGCCGCTGGCAGGCTGGAGATCCACTCGCTTACCTTCCGTTCCTGTGAGCGCGCGTTCACAGGAAATCTCGGCTCTCGTGGGAGGACGCGTATATGCGTCCACCCAGAAGAGCAGGACCGCCGGCAGGACGCAATCCTGCGTACGGCGGTCCTGAGGTGGTTAAAGGGAACCTGTCATCCACTTTATGCTGCCCTCACTCAGAGCAGCATAAAGTAGTGACAAACGCCTTGATTTCAGCGGTGTGTCACATGAGCTATAAATAAGTGTTTGCTGAGAACCAGCACCATAATCATTGCAGCTCAGGCCTAGAAAAGAGTCAAATCTACCTGAGAAGAGTCCTGGTTACTATAATCTCCTGCTCTCCTCACCCATCTGCTGATGATTGACAGTCTTCTCCTTACTTTTCTCCCTAGAAGAGAACTACTATTCATTAACAGATGGGTAGGGAGAGCAGGAGATTATGAATAGTATTGGGCGAATCGAACGCCACAAAGTGGAATTCAATCCGAATTTCGGGGAAAATTTGATTTATCACAAAGCCAAAATTCTGCTTGCTTCGTGATAACTAATCAATTTTACCTGAAATGGTATAAAAAAGAAAACAAATCATACTTACCTCGTCCATTTGAATATGAACAGCTTGATTGATATACTGTCCTCATACACGTTAGCACGGTGTGTAATCTGACATGTAGCTAAACCTTTTTGTCCTCTGAGAGAAAAGAGACTGTTCCGCTTTAAGGTTCTCTTTATTGCTCGTAGACTGACAGGAAAAGTGAAACTACAGAATAAAACAGTAGTATTTTAGAACATAAATACCATGGTATATGGCATAAAACACAGATTAACCTCCTATACATTCAGTATATGATATAATACAATGATAGTAATGAGCTATCAATACAAGAAACATAATAAAATGCAGTAAATGACACATAGATAGTGCTCTTACCGACTATGCTCAAAAACAGGCTGAATAACAGATGTTGTGACAGGAAAACCAGTGAGAGAGCATGGTTGCTGAGACATAAGATGATGGCTGCTTGCTGTACCAGCACAAGACTAGCAAGAACCAGGAACTACCCACAATGCACTGGGACTCCCATAATGCATAGAGAAAAACAGGCTGGGTGAAATACCTAAACTCATCAATAGATGGTGCTGTTACGACACAATGTAATGCAAATGAATTACAACAGTTAAAATGCCATGTCAACTGATAATGAGACAGAAACAACTGGAACTGAATCTGGGGACAGAACACTCCCCGCTTGACGTCAACCGACGTCACTGTTGTATTCTTTTGGTGCAAACGGTAGAACGAGTTCTCCTACTGGTCTGAGGAACAATTTGGTCTCTCCCTGTCTCCGTATTTTCAATTCTACTTTGCGTACAATTCCGTCCTTACTTGGGAATGTCTTAGTCACAAGTCCTAACGGCCACTCGTTTCTCCGTGACTGGCAGTCTTTCATTAGAACTACATCGCCAGTCTGGAGGTTAGGCTTGTTGGTTTGCCACTTTCTCCTCGGTTGCAGAGTGGGAATGTATTGCTTTTTCCACTTGTCCCAGAACGAGTTTGAGAGACTCTGTACTTGTCTCCATCGATTTTTGTAAAGATCTTTGGAATTGAATTCTCCAGGTGGAGCACAAATTTGTTCAGTCTTTTGGGTAAGCAGTGTGGCGGGTGTGAGAACTGTTGGGTCATCAGGATCGCTAGAAATCGGGGTTAGCGGTCTGGCATTTATGATAGCCGATACTTCTGCCATGAAGGTAGTCAGGCTTTCATGAGTCAGCTTTGAAGATCCTTCTTGTAAGAAGATTGAGTCGAGGATTCTCCGTGCGATGCCTATCATCCTCTCCCAAGCACCTCCCATGTGAGAAGAGTGTGGTGGGTTGAAGGTCCAAGTGCATCCTCGTTCACTGAGGTATCTTTCTATGTTGTTAACATCCAAGTTGGAAGAGAGTTGTAGTTCTCTCGCTGCTCCGACAAAGTTTGTGCCTCGGTCAGAACGAATGTGTTTGACAGGTCCTCTAATGGCAATGAAACGTCGGAAAGCATTAATGAAACAGGAAGTATCCATAGATTCAATTACTTCAATATGGACAGCTCTGATGGACAGACAGGTGAACATAATCGCCCAACGTTTCCCGTGCGCACAGCCTCCCCTGGTTTGCCGGACAACCACAGGCCAAGGTCCAAACACGTCTAGGCCAACATTGGTGAAGGGTGGATCCATACTTAGTCGGTCATACGGGAGGTTTGCCATCTTCGGTGCCTGTGACATACCACAGAGTTTCCGACAGGTAACACATTTAAATATGAATCTGCATACACATATTTTAGCTCCAACTATCCACATTCCAGCTGCTCTTAGAGCTCCTTCAGTAAACAGACGACCTTGGTGCTTTGTCTGTTCGTGGTAATGTTGCACGAGCAGAGTAGCTATATAATGCTGTCCAGGAACTATCACAGGATGTTTCTCTGCTAGGCCTACATCGGCTTCCATAAGGCGTCCACCTACCCTTAAGAGCCCATCTTCATCGATCACTGGGTCTAGTTTCCTTAAAACACTACCTTTAGGCACGGGTCTTTGGCTGACTACACAGTCGATTTCCGTAGCATAGGTTTCATGCTGTACAGCCTGGATAATTACATTTTTTGACCGCTCTAGATCGAGAGCTGTGTAGACATGTTTACAATGATGCCAACCTCTACAGATATCTTTATCTGCCGATGAGGTTGCTTTGTACGACCGAGCAATGTGGGTCAGGCAAGTGATGGCACGGACAAGAGATCTCCAAGTAGAGAACCTACTGAATCTGTGGGATTTCAGGTGGTGGTCCAGAGTCTCCGTATGTAACACAGATACCTGAGGACGTATCTCAACATCAGCATGGGGGTCTAATAGTCCAAACATGGGCAGGTACCAGCGCTCTTCCGAGTTTCGAAGTACAGGTGCTAGCTCTGCATGACCATTCCGGAATATCTTTTCCATGAAGGTAAAGAAGTGATCTCTCATCTCAGGTTTGCTTCTTAGGTTGTGCCTGAGAGAGACAAATCGCTTGAAAACTTGCTCTCTATTGTTGGGTAAGCGTTGTCTTTGAGGTTTAAAGGGTAGAGGTGCAACCCAGCTTCTTGTTTCGTCCTGCACCATTCCCTGCTCCATTATATCTAGGAACAGTCTATCTTCGAATGACATCGCTATACGATTGTCTTCTTTAGTCTTGCGGAAGACTGTGGATCCCAGGTGGTCTTGATTGGCATCCCAGACGAAGTCATCGTAGGTGGGACCTGCAAAGGTACCTGGTGATGAAGTGCTTTGAGGCAGTTCCTTGATGAAGAAGTGATTTTCGCATGGTTGGAGAAGAGATGGGCGTCCATTCTCAAGTGTACTGGTAAGCATGCTGTAGACAGTTGTTGGTTTGTGTACACCTCCCAAACAGACTTCTCCTACAATGACCCATCCTAGGTCTAGTCTCTGGGCGTATGGAGCGTTGTGAGGTCCATTAATCTGCTCTCTAACCTTGTGGACCTGTAGGATATCCCTCCCGAGGAGTAATACTATCTGAGCTTCAGGATCAAGGTTCGGGATCAGGTGTCTTATACGCTTCAGGTGAGGCTGATGCGCTGCTACTTCTGGCGTGGGTATCTCGGACCTGTTGTCAGGAATCTGGTTACATTCCAGTATAGTTGGTAAAGGCAGACGCACTTGACCATCGCTGGACTCAACTATGTAGCCGCTTGCCCTCCTTCCGGCTGTTTCCACAGTACCAGCACAAGTTCTTAGAGAGTAGGGGGCACCGGGTCCTTTGATGTCGAAGCTATCAAAGAAGGCAGACTTCGCTAACGACCTGTTGCTTTGATCGTCTAGAATTGCATACACTTTGATGGCTTTGCTTCGGTCGTCTGCTGGGTAAACCTTCACTAGGGAGATTTTAGAGCAGGATCTGCCTCCTCTGAGGTCTCTGCAAACCTCTGTACATTTAGAAGTAACTGCCAAAGTGTCAGTATTTGTGTCCTTCAGCTCCCCGCTTTGCTCTTGGGTTTTGGATGAAGCCCACGATGGTGGCCCAGGGTGTAGAGCTGTGTTATGGTTTGAGCTGTCACATTCGGCACACTTTGCACTAACCTCACAGTCCCTGGCGAAGTGCGAAGTTGACGAGCAGCATTTAAAACAGATGTTGTTCTCCTTGAGGAAGGTCTTGCGGTCTTCCACTGACTTTTCTCTGAAGGTTCTGCACTTAAGTAGAGAATGAGGCTTCCTGTGTAAGGGACACTGTCTGGTCGGGTCCTTGGGTTTGTCTCCTCCTTGATAGGAGCTGAACTCTTTATGGACTGCACCTGTGGAAGAAACGTTAGTTTTGTGGACCTCCACCGTTGCCCTACGAGGTTTACTGAGTGAGGTGGTGGCACATGACATCATGAAATCAAAGCTAGGATCATTTCTGATTTTTGCTTGTTCAGAGACAAAATCTACAAACACATTAAATGGAGGAAATGGTACATTGTAAGTCTGTTTATACCGAGAACCATACATGACCCACTTCTCTTGCAAGTTGTATGGGAGCTTCTGAACTATGGGATTCACACCTCTAGCAGTGTCAAGAAATGTCAATCCCACCAGATCCCCTTCTGCCTTTGCTACACTCAGTTCCATTAATAAGTCACTTAACTCTCTAAGCTTTGAATAGCCTTTGTTCACTATTTTAGGAAAGTCCTCAATTCTCTTAAATAAGGTGCTTTCTATGACCTCTGCTGCGCCATAAACCTCATTAAGTCTCTCCCAGACCCTTTTTAGACCAATGTCTGGATAATTTACATTGATGTCTCTAATCCTTCTAGCGTGTTCGGCGGACTCACTTCCCAGCCATTTTACCAGGAGATCCAGTTCTTCACTACAAGACAGACCTAAGTCTCTGATGGCATTTTGGAAGGAAGCTCGCCAAGCTCTATAGTTCTCAGCACGGTCGCTGAACTTTACAAGTCCCTTGTTGACCAGCTCACGTCGAGCAAGGAACCTGGCAAAGTCCATTGTGGCTTGATTGGCGCTGGAACTGGCTGGTGGTGTGTTGTCAGAGTGAATGTGTGGTGCTTGGCCATACCTGTTGGAAGTCTCTGGTTTAATCCTGTCTGTGTAATACCGTTCTGAAGCAAAGGGCATCTCTCTTAGCAGGGGCGGATTTCTGATTCTCTGTTCTGGAGAGAAGTTGTTGTAGGCAGTTTCACTCTGATGTGTATTCTCTAGTCTGCTGCAAGGAGACCGATAGTCGACTTTCTGATGATCCAAATAAGCAGGTAGGCTTGGCTTGTCAACAAACCGCTTTGTATTAAGCTGTGGATCTGGGTCGTCGTCCGACTTGGAATGTTGATAGACATATTGTAAGGTACGCTGTTCTGGATCTTGGTATTCAACTTCTGGATGGACATTGCTGCGATGACTCTTGGTTTCCTGAAGTTCCGTGGCTTCTAGATACTCTGCTTCCGCTATGGCAGCTGCTGTCTCTTTATCTGCGGCCAGTTTTTCTAGAGTGGCTTCAAGTTGCGCTTTCTCCCTATTCAGAGAAGCTTCAAGTTGCGCTTTCTCTAGCTTTATCTGCACCTCTTGTTCTATGAAGCTGGCTTTTGCCTTTGCTGCTTCTGCTTTGGCGCGGGCAATGGCGGCAGCTTCTCTGATCGATGTCCTATTTGAGCCACTTATCTGAGACCTTGTCTTAATGGAAGATGCTCGACTAATAGACATGTTGCGACTGTTAGGAGACTGCTGCGATATCCGTAAGTAGGCTCTGCGTGGATAATGGCGGGCTCCGTATAGTCAGATATTCGGTGCGACTGTTAGAAGACTGTTGCGATATCCGTATGCAGGCTCCACGTGGATAATGGCGGCTCCGTCAGTCTGATCTTCAGAGCTTGTTCTCAGCAGTCATCTCACTGCTGTCTTTGGCAATTATTCACTGAGCTTGTTCTCAGCAGTCGTTTCACTATACTGTCCTCATACACGTTAGCACGGTGTGTAATCTGACATGTAGCTAAACCTTTTTGTCCTCTGAGAGAAAAGAGACTGTTCCGCTTTAAGGTTCTCTTTATTGCTCGTAGACTGACAGGAAAGGTGAAACTACAGAATAAAACAGTAGTATTTTAGAACATAAATACCATGGTATATGGCATAAAACACAGATTAACCTCCTATACATTCAGTATATGATATAATACAATGATAGTAATGAGCTATCAATACAAGAAACATAATAAAATGCAGTAAATGACACATAGATAGTGCTCTTACCGACTATGCTCAAAAACAGGCTGAATAACAGATGATGTGACAGGAAAACCAGTGAGAGAGCATGGTTGCTGAGACATAAGATGATGGCTGCTTGCTGTACCAGCACAAGACTAGCAAGAACCAGGAACTACCCACAATGCACTGGGACTCCCATAATGCATAGAGAAAAACAGGCTGGGTGAAATACCTAAACTCATCAATAGATGGTGCTGTTACGACACAATGTAATGCAAATGAATTACAACAGTTAAAATGCCATGTCAACTGATAATGAGACAGAAACAACTGGAACTGAATCTGGGGACAGAACAATTGAAGATCTCGCACGAAATCCCATGCCAGCTGACGTGATCACATCATCATGGGCCATGGGGGATTTCAAGCTAGATCTTCAATCAAGATGGCGGCGGCCGGCTCTTCACGATCCAATGGATGAGGTAAGTATCATTTTATTTTTAATTTTTTAATTTTACACTGTATTATTACTATTAGATGCTGCTATCCGCTATGAACACGGCATCTGAGGGGGACAATGATGGGGTGTGGCACAATCGCCGCTCCCTGTCATTGCACCCACTACTTACAAAGAAATGCATTTTGTGACAAAGTAATTATTTACAAAGCAAATTTTGGGTAAAATCGGCGAAGCAGCTGAATCGAACTCTGACTCTCAAACTTTGACTCATCTCGGGTAGATTTGAGTTTTTTCAAGGCCTGGGCTGCAATGATTATGATGCTGGTTCTTAGCAAGCACTCACTTTTAGCTCATGAGTGACACACCGCTGATACCAGCGCGTTTGTCACTACTTTAGGCTGTCCTCAGTGAGTTCAGCATAAAATTGATGGCAAGTTCCCTTTAAGTTCCCAGTCCGCCCCTAGTAATGGCGCCCCAGATGGTAAAATTGCTTCTCAAAATTGAGACCTTTTCGTGCTGTGCTGTCATCGGCTCACCGCAGGCATCGTAAATCAGTGATGTCACTGTGCAGGGGTGCACCTAGCCTTTCTGCTGCCTGTGCCGAAAACTAAAATGGCGCCCCTCCCTCCCCAATGCCAATTTCTTAACCTAACTCCTTCCCTTCAGCCCCCTTCTTTTCCCTACCTGGTGCTGCCCGAGGCGATCGCCTCACCTAGCCTCATTGGTGGTGCACCCCTGTCACTGTGCTGCCTGCGACAGGCCACTGATCTCCCGGGCTCTGAGCTGCCCAGTGGTGTATGGCATTAATACATTTGTCATTGCCTTTTTTATTTACACTTTTTAAAACTAATGAAGGAGACACAAAAGGTAAATAGAGCACATAATGCATTCGGTGCATGCCACGTACTCCACTTTTGTGGTGTAATTCAAGCTAGAATTTTGGGGCATTTTGCTTAATCTTGCCCATTCTTTATTTTGTACTGGTGAAGGTTGTGTGACATACTGGTCATGGAAACGTGCTCTGTGCAGGTTTATTACTGGGATATACTGCACTAGCAGGCCAGGCATTCATAATGTTATAAGGCTATTGCAAATGATAATTGCGCTGATAGCAGAATACATTATATTGTGAGGCCGCTTTCGGGCAATGATGGTGATCACGTTTCACTCTTATAAAATACAGATCAGCTTCTCTTTGACATTTAAATTGCATTAGCCGGCAAAATAAATTGCATGACAATTACACAACAATTTCCCTAGTTTATGACTTTCATAAAGTCAGGTCAGTGGTTTGTGTGCATGCCGGGGTAATTACCAAGGTTTTATTGCTTTGATATACACAACTGGAATAAGCCACAGATCAGCAAAGGGAAATTTTATTCTAAAAACAATATACCATTTTCACGATTTATAGTAAAATAAGATTGCCCGGATAATACATGAAGAAAATCATAAGCAGTGATTTCAATTTTATAGGTATATAACTGGCTTACAAAGGACTTTTTTTTTATTAATAATGATAATAATATAAAATAAAAAACTATTTTTTTTAACGTTATTGTAATGCAATTGGTCTAGAAACAACATTTCCTTATAACCTGTTAGTGAATGAATTAGTTAATGGGGAGGGGGTTCCCTGTTCAGGACATTAACTGATTAACTAGAGCGGAAAGTACCTGCAAAGAATGTCTCCCTTTGGAGGACCCAGTAAGACTAAAGCCTGTATTGCACAGGCCTATTGAGCAAGCGATTGCCGGGAGGAAAGTGTTCCCTCCCGGCAATCGCTTGCTAGCTAGTGGAGGAGACTGCTGCTATTATATGCAGCGATCTCCTCCATGGGGAGGAGTGATCGCTATGCCATCGCTCGTCCGTATACTGTCTAGTGGTTTGCCGGCAGCAGATTATTAGATAAGTATGCTTAAAAATCTGAATTGCCCGATGAACGGCGGCAGTATTACACTGGGGTTGTCCATCTATTTGGACTTTGTTTTCGACTTCTGTAGCGTGTATCTATTGAAAGAAATATCAGAATCTTCCACTCCTCGCGGCTCTGTTCTGACTCCCTGGTTCCATTGAGTGATCTTTACGTCACTGGCCTGTAAACTTCCAGACAGGGTTATGTATGTTGCTATGGCCAATCCAGACGATACCCAGCAGTGACATGCTGTTTGGGGACATGTCATTGCTCAGGCCAGTGATTGGCCACAGTGATAAACAGTACGTGACCCTGTCTGGACGTTTACAGGCTGGTGAATGAAAGATCACTCAGCCAGGGACCCAGAAGG